>NC_134361.1:190628381-190928381 GCF_048569485.1 Anomaloglossus baeobatrachus
AGACGCCATCACCTTAGTGGCTGATTTTTGCACCCTGAACTTCTTTGGACGAGGAGAACCACTGTGCCTCTACTCTTATGACTGCTCCTTCTTTTCAGGGTCATACAAAAAATTCCAGGTCTCATCCATAGTGACCAGTCGATCCAGGAAGTTCTTATTAGTCCAGAAACACTGACAAATGAACCGGGAAGTTTTCACTCGCATGCTTCTCTGATCTGTTGTCAAACATTTGGGGACCCACTTTGCAGAAGCTTCCTCATGTCCAAATGTTCATGGATAATGACATAAACACGTACACGGGAAATCCCCATGATGTCTGCTATTTATTTCGTTGAAATTCATGGATTCTCCAGTATGAGGTTGTGCACAGCATTGACGATCTCCAGAACAACCACCACTCTCGGTCGTCCAGGACGTTCCTCATCATTGGTGCTAAAGTGGCCCGGTTTATATTTGGCAACCCAGTTCTTAACTGTGGAATATGAAGGGCATTGATCCCCCAATGTCTGCGACATATAACCATGACTATCCTTCACGGACTTTCCTTGCAGAAACAAAAATTTTATCCCTCCTCTGCTATCAGTTGCTGTGAATATCGCATTAGACTCCGCCATCTTGTTTCCCCGCGTGCGTAGAACACTGCTGCCATAAGCAACAAACACAAATTTTGAAAACATATATTAGACACATAAGGCTTTCATGTAATGTAACATTTGGTACCATAGAAACAGAAAAATCCCAAAGACATATATATATATATATATATATATATATATATATATATATATATATATATGTATATACTAGCTGCACTTCTCGGCTACGCCCGGGTTAATAACTGCTGTTAACAAAATAGAATGTATTACCAAAAATGTATTCTGCACACAAAAACCACAAAACAGATAGAAATGTAATTATTAAAAGGCAAAAACTAGCTAATAGAAGCATTTCACAACATATATTTCAACACCACAGATATTCCACACAGATTTAACTAAATTGGCCAAGTTATGTGCTCCGTCTGTCTCTTTCCAGGTCTGCCTCTTTCCAGGTCTGCCTCTTTCCAGGTCTGCCTCTTTCCCAGTCTGCTTCTTTCCCCGTCTGTCTCTATCAAGGTCTGTGTCTTTCCCCATCTATCTTTGTCTGTCTCTCTGGCTGTCTCCTCCTTCCCTGTCTGCCTGTCTCTGTCCCTATCTGCGTCTCTGACTGTCTCTTTCTCTGTCTGTCTCAATCTCTTTCCCTGTCTGTCTATCTATCTCTGTCACTTTCCCTGTCTGTCTCTTTCCCTGTCTGTCTCTTTCCCTCTGTCTCTTTCCCTGTCTGTCTGTTTCCTTGTGTCTGTCTCTTTGTCTGTGTCTGTCTCTTACCCTGTCTGTGTCTGCCTCTTTCCCTGTCTGTGTCTGTCTCTTTCCCTGGCTGCATTGTGACACGCCAACATTCCATATAAGGGCGTGGCTGCGCAATCTTCTGAAGTTCTGGCTGCACTGTGGCTCCCAGCTCTATTCGCTTTAATGGAGGCAGGTTTTTTGGTGAATAACTGTAAAGCTCAGGGTTAAAATTTCCCCTCAAAACATAGCCTATGACGCTCTCGGGGTCCAGAAGTGTGAGTGTGCAAAATTTTGTGGCTGTAGCTGCGACGGTGCAGATGCCAATCCCGGAGACAGACAGACAGACAGACAGACACACACACACACAGCTTCATATATTAGTATATATATAAATTTTATTTGTATTTATTAAATTGGCTCAGAATTAAGCAGATCCCTTTTGCAGCAAAAAAAAATTGTATTTAATTGATATAAATCGCATACTCCAGTCAGATTATGTATTTACAGATATTTCTAGAAAAAAAATGACTGTAGGGACAGGAGCAAACTGCTTTATCTCCAAGGACGGTTGCACAAGAGCCCAGAGAATAACATCACTCTTCTGATTAAATTATCACATGAAAATGATCCCAGATTTTTTTTCTAGGTTTTGTTTGGTTTCCTAAAGTTTTTTGCTAAAATGCACTTAAAGCTGTAACTAATAAAATTGATTGTAGTTCTCCCTATAGCCACTTGGTGGCAGCTGCATCTTATTTATTAGGACATTTCTGCTATAGAAAATCCATCCCATTTATATCAGGGAGGCTGGTGGCACACATGGATTCTGCAGCCACTTAAGCTTGTGTCGAAATGGACCTTGGTGGATCGTTAACAGACCATGAACTGTGGGGTCAGCTGTAGTAGCTGGGATTGGAGCTAGCTCTGATCACGGCTGTAGCAAATACCGATCTTGACATCGGATATAATTGAAGACGGGGGTCCTCTCTATTGGATGCACGCAGAATCATGGTGCTGATGCCTTTCCAGGACATCAAGGGTCCCTTGTATTGGTTTATTAGGCCATACCAGAGTACACATCTGATATGTATAAAATACTGTATTTCACAAAAATTGCTGTAATAAGCTGCAGAAGAGTCATATGCAAGTCTCTATGTGACTAATATTCTAATCAAAGGTAACACCTTAAAAAACATTTTTTTTTTAATGTTGGTTTAAGAGGGAACATTTCTTGTGAAAAGTGCGAAGCCAGCGTAAGGAGCCTTGTAAGCCATGCAGTGGAGTAGCATAGGAACGTGTAATTGCAAATAACCTTAGTGATGTCACCGCTCATCAATGCGTCTCAGTCCCTGTCTGAAGCTCACAGCAGGCGGTCATGTTCTATGCTTACGTGCTGTGCCTTCACGGAATCATCGTGGGACCTTGTGTGGATTATGTCAGACCTGGGTGTTTTGGGGGTTAATAAAGGGGTAAAAGAGAGTGTTTGTTTTATTTTGTATTTTATTTCAAATAAATGATTTTTTCGGCGTTTGTGTTTATTTCTTTTCACTTACAGTAGTAGTAATGGGGAGTCTCATATACGCCTCCCATTACTAATTTAGGGCTTGGTAGCAGTTGTGAGCTGCTATTAACCCCTTATATTACCCCGATTGCCACTTCACCAGCGCAATCAGGATGAGCCGGTATCATTGCATCTAATGGATATGCAATCCTGGATGGCTGCGGGCTGCTATCTTTTGGCTGGGGGGGCCCAATAAGCATGGGTCTCCCCAGCCTGAGAATACCAGCACCCAGCTGTTGGCTTTATAATAGCTGGGTATCAAAATTGGGGATCACAAATTTTGATACACAAAAAAATAAAAAAATCTGCATGGGGTCCCTCAAATTTTGATACACAGCCAAGATACGCACACAGCTGGAGGCTGCAGCCTGTAGCCGTATGCTTTGCCTGTGCTGGGTATCCTAAAACCTATGCCAATGTTTTAGGTTTTTTTTATTTATTTTTACAGCGATAAAGACACACAGACAGCATCTCTGATTGAAAGCAGTCAGACGCTGTCACACAGGGTGGGGGTGCGTCTGACTGCAACCAATCAGATCTGCAGGGACTGGCAGTGGGGCAGGGGAAGCAATGCATATGCATTGTTTTTTGGTGTTTTTTGTCTGCTGTCTTGCTTTATTGCAAGTTGGGGGTGCAGCCCTCCTTATACTGAGGCTGAACAACCAATTTGCTTCCCACTTTGCTGTGTATTTAATCTGGGACCCAGCTGACCCCTTCTTACCATTCACATTGGAGTTTTGATAGACACAAGTAGACTTATAGTTGGTTAGGGACCATCCCAGATGGGTACACCGTGACGAGGTGGGACAGCTTCTTACCTTTTTTGCAAAAATGTATATACTAAGTACCCTGTTATTAAGCACTTGCATTTTATTCATTATTATTCAGGGTATTTTTCATACAATTTTTCTCTTTGATTTTTTCTTTTTCTATCCATAAATACCTCTCCTCTTAGCCTTACCTTCTCTATAAGCATTGCATTGGTTTTACATTTTCAGATATACCCTGGTATATACCCAGATATACAGGTATTGCCCTGTGTATGGTCGTTTTATACAGAGCCGGCTCCAGGTTTTTGTGGGCCCTGGGTGAAAGAGTCTCAGTGGGCCCCATCCACACATAGACATGCACAGATACGTACACATACAGGCATATGTACACATATATATTTAAAGAGAAATTCACAAAAACACATATAAATAGCCATAAATCTAGACAGTCATATACACTGACATACATAGATACACATCATACACATACACAGACACATTAGAGATATTTCTAATATTAGGAAGCCGGCAACAGCCTCATTCATCTCCCCTACTTGTCTCCATCCAGCTCCTCCTGGGCATGTGTCTGTGCCACATTGATTGGGGCCATCACAAACAGACATGGCCACACATAGAGCACACTGACACTGCTGTATATACATCACAAGAGAGGCTGGGGACATACACATTACTGGGGGGCATACATATTACTGAGGAAAGGGATATACAGCAATCGGGGGCATACAGCTCCATTGTAGGGCATACAGCTCTAGAGGAGGGCAGTGGCTCTGGGGTGGGGGGACAAACAGCTCTGAGGTGGGGGATGACATGCAGCTCGGGGGGGTATACAGCACTGGGGTGGGGGGGTGACATACAACTCTGGGGAGTATACAGCTCTGAGGGGGTATATAGCAACGGGGTGGAGAGAGATACAACTCTGTTTGTATAGTAGTATGCAGCTCCCATATTCCTCCATATAGTGTTATGAAGCCCCCATAGTCCTCATATAGTATTAGTAGCCCCATGTAGTATTATGCATCTCCCATATTGCACTATGCATCTCCCATATGGCACTATACAGCCCCCATATGGCACTATGCAACCCCCATATAACATTAACACTAGAAGTCCCAGAAATTTCAAGCTCCCCCCTGAAGTCTCGAAAGAGGGTCAAATGACCCTTAGTCCAAACTGCCCTAACTAGAAACTAAATGGCTAAACTCAATGGTAAACAACAACCTCCTGTGGTGCGACAGTAATGGCCTTAATTACACAAAAAAAGACGGTGATTATAGGATGTTAGCTAAAATCCTTCAGGTCATTCGACCCGTCTCTGGGTTCCAAAGATAGAAATGTTAAATGACCCCTCTCTGGGAATTCTAATTAAGCAGCCCCCATATAGCACAATGCAGACCCAGATAGCATTAGGCACCCTCATGTAGTATACAGCTCGCATATAGCACAATGCAGACCCAGATAGCATTAGACACCTTCATGTAGTGTACAGCCCACATATAGTATAATGCAGACCCAGATAGCATTATGCATCCTCATGTAGTATACAGCCTGCATATAACATTATGCATCCTCATGTAGTATACAGCCTGCATATAGCACAATGCAGACCCAGATAGCATTAGCCACCTTCATTTAGTATACAGCCCCCATATAGCACAATGCAGACCCAGATAACATTAGGCACTTTTATGTAGTATACAGCCCGCATATAGCACAATGAAGGACCAGATAGCATTAGGCACCCTCATGTAGTATACAGCCCACATTTAGCACAATACAGACTCAGATAAGATTAGGCATCCTCATGTAGTATACAGCCCGCATATAGCACAGTGCAGACCCAGAAAGCATTAGGCACCTTCATGTAGTATACAGCCCATATATCACACAAAGCAGACCCAGATAGCATTAGGCACCTTCATTTAGTATACAACGGGCAGCGCGGTTGTTCAGTGGTTAGCACTGTACAGTGGGCAGCACGGGGGCTCAGTGGCTAGCACTGTACAATGGACAGCATGGTGGCTCAGTGGTTAGCGCTGTACAATGGGCAGCACGGGGGTTTAGTGGTTAACACTGTACAGTGGGCATCACGGGCTCAGAGGTTAGCACTGTACAATGAGTAGCACAGGGGCTCAATGGTTAGCACTGTACAATGCGCAGCACGGTGGCTCAGTGGTTAGCACTACAGTCTTGCAGCGCTGGGGTCCTGGGTTCAAATTCCACCAGGAACAACATCTGCACAGTTTGTATCTTCGCCCCGTGTTTGAGTGGATTTCCTCCCACACTCCAAAGACCATACTGATAGGGGATGTAAATCGTGAGCCCCAATGGGGACAGTGACGCTCACATCTGTAATGTGTTGCGGTATATGATGGTGCAATATATGAATGTATAATAGAGAAACATTATGTAGAGCATGGATCATCCTAAATTATGCAGAACTATTGCACTATAGGGAGCAGCTATAGAAACAACAGCGCTATGAACTGAATATTTACTACTTAAAGGGCCAGTACCAGTCATTAATTCCACGTATTGGTGATGTTGATCATTCATAGCTATAATCCATTATTTAAAACTGTGTATATAGAAAATCCAGAGGCAGATATGATGCACTATAAATTCTACAACCTTTAATTTTTATTTTTAATGAAAAATCCTGCAATACTGATTAAACGATAAGTCTGCTGGTTTGGGTTTTGATGGGTGCGAGTCTCCTCTGCATGCGGTAACGATGATTTACAAATGGTGTGACCTCCGCCCATGAGATGATGGGAGTAATCGAGGGTGGGAACAGACACCCAATGCTTCTGGTTCTGCAGCTCTGAGTCACAGCATGAAGGTGAGAATTAGTGGCCAGTGCCCATACAGAATATGGGGGGGGTCAAATATTACTGCGCAACGACTCTTGTAACCTTTCTACACTTCTATTTTGGACTAAAAACGATTAAAAACATTACATTGTTTAGTTTACTTTGATGTCATCAATCTGCTGAGAGATCACAAGTCTGATAAGAATTACATACTCTCAGATGGAGCTCACTGACTGATTCCCAGTTAGCTCTTTTTGCAGCCATTAATAGATTGCCTTCTATAGAAACTAGCGGAATATTATTGAACAAAAATGATTAAAGGGAACCAATCATATCTGATGACATTATTAACCTGCAGCTATTCTCTTAATCTGCAGGTTAATAGGGTTATGAAGGTGCCTGCCGCCATAGAGAAAGTATGGCTACCTGGGGAAAATGAACTTTACACAGATCCTTTTATTTTTAATTTGAACTTTTTTCTTTTTTTTTTACTTTTCTCATTTTTAAAAACTTTTCTGCATTTAGTAGTGTCTCCTTATGGCATTTGAAGCAGCGAGCGTCTGATTACTTGTGCTGTACTTTGCAGTGCATCAGCACTACTATGTATAGTGAAAATCACAATTTTCTATGAACTATACATTGGCTTCATAATAACAGGTACGGGGGTTTTCAGCAGTGGCGGGGGGTATGATGCACCCCCCTGCCAGCCCCTATTAAATGCCACTGTCAAAGATTAAAACAATCACTGATCTCGGGGAGACCAGCCAGAGAAAACACTGCTGGCAGCCAGCAAAGGCGCTCAACACAGTGAAATCCTAGGTGCATTGCCCCCTGGGCAATGTTGGTCTACTAGGCATTGCTCCCACCCGGCCAGAATCCTACTCCACACTGATGAGGGGCAATACCCCGAAACAGCTGTCTGTGGATGGATACCTGGCCTTGGTATTTCCCTTGTCATATCTTTAAACTTGTCAAAAAGCTGGATATTGACTAAAAGGGCCACTTAATATGGTGGTTATGGTGGTCTCCTAAAAAGAGTCACCCCTTGGCTGGGCCCTTGCCGGAGGGATATCTGGCTGGTCTCTGTGTTGAGACTCCTAACAGAGGCTCCACGGACCTTTTTGACTGTCAAAGATTGACAGTAACATATATATAGGTTAAAGGGACTCTGTCACCAAGTTTCTACCACCTAACCTGAGAGCAGCATAATGTAGAGACAGAGACCCTGATTCCAGTGGTATTTCACTTACTGGGCTGCGTACTGTAGCTTTTATAAAAATCAGTGTTTAATTAGCAGGAGATTATCATTAGAGGACTACTTAATGTGCTGCCAGGTAGTCCAGCAGATGTATGAGATTGTTATAATATATATAATAATATATATACACATATATATATATATGTGTGTGTACCGCCCCGGGGCTCGGCCGGCTGCCAAGCCGCTTGGGTCCGTGCTCATCGGTGGGTGGCTCGAGCTCCTCCTGGACCCGGGGGTCACGTCGCTCTGAAGGGAGGCTGGCGCTACGTGAGGGGTGGTGTT
This sequence comes from Anomaloglossus baeobatrachus, assembly GCF_048569485.1. Classification (NCBI taxonomy): domain Eukaryota; kingdom Metazoa; phylum Chordata; class Amphibia; order Anura; family Aromobatidae; genus Anomaloglossus; species Anomaloglossus baeobatrachus. The sequence goes on from NC_134361.1 coordinate 190,636,409, forward strand.
CGCTGGGGAGGTTCGTGACCGGGGCCGCGGTTGTTTGGGGGTTAAGTTAGTGACGCCACCCACGGGTTGTGGTGAGTGTGGACACCACCGCTGCCGTTAACTAGGCTCCTGGGGACGGTGTTGTGCAGCTTGGTGTTGACCCCTCCGTGGGCAGGCTGTGATGGTCCCGGGGCCCGGTGGTTGTGAGGTGCGGGCGGGATGGTGCGGTGCGATGCGATGCCCGTGGGCACTGTTGTACTCACTATTATAAATACACCGGAGTCTCTGGTAAACCAAAAGGATGGTGGTCGGTGCCTGCAGCCGGCTACGCTTTGCCCCTTACTCAGGTTTGTGGTCCCCGCCTTTCTCCTGCACCTCTGTAGTAGAATGCTGCCTTCCTTCACTTCAGCGACGGGAGTCCGCTCCCCGGCTAGTGGATGTCGGGGAGCCCATTTGCCCGCAGACGCTGGCCCGTGGGATCTCTATGCCTGGGCGGTGGCTTTCTATCCCTCTCGTTGGGCTGTTACCTTCAGTCGGGACTTGGGTGGGAAAGAACCTAAGGTCAAGACCTCAATCAGTGAATTTGACTCGGTTCAGTGGCTTCTGGGCCTCGTACTGGGTCTGAGTACCCCTCCTCGTGCTCCGGTTTCCGTTCGGTTCCCCGGTTCGGTACCGGCGGGCCACTACCCTGTCCCAGTCCCTGACGGTTCCACTGGCTGTCTTCCCGGCTACTGCAGGCAGCCACCACCGTCTGCCTCCTGGCCACAGGGTATCCGGGCTCCTACCCAGATCCCTGACAGACATTACTCCTCTCTACTCCACTCCACTTCACCTCACCTCCTCTCCTTCTCACTTCCCTAACATGTCTCTGTGTTTTTCCCGCCTCAGGCTATCCAAACTCCTCGGAGGGCGTGGCCAACCGCCTGGCTCCGCCCCCCGGGTGTGAACGTCAAGACCTGAGAGGGGTGACTCAGGGTTTTTAGGTTTCCTGATGATACCTTTTTAGGGGCTGATGTTTGTGCAGGGGGTCTACCTGGCTAGTCCAAGGCATCACATTTACATATATATACTTTTTTTATATATATATATATATATATATATATATATATATATATATATAAAAAATTATTATTTTGTCCAAATGACAGCAAACAGCTCAGTAAGTGACACATCACTGGAATCAGGGTCCCTGTCTCTACATTTTGCTGCTCTCAGATAGGGGAGCAAAAACCTGCTGAAAAATTCCCTTTAAAAGCAGCGAACGGAGCTCTGCACCTCCCACGGATGTTAAAGGCAGATGATGGCTGATTAAATCGGCCATCACCTGCCGGGAAATTTGCAGGCCTGATGTGTGAGTCCACATCAAAGTCAGGGTCACCACCTATGGTGTACATCATAGATTGTGATGGGATTTCAACAGTGAATCATAACACACACTGAAGGATTGTGTATGTTCTAGAACCAATTTATTTCTATCGGAGGAGTAGTGGGAACACGCTGTACACAATATATTCACACCCTTTTAATTTCCATTACACTAATAAGTGGAGCTGCTTGTTGAATGGTTTCATGAGCGGCTCCACCCAGAGAGTAAAGCCGCGATGAAAGCAGATTGTATTATAGTCTATGAATTTTATCAGCCACTTTCTGTCCCCACCCTTGCAATATAGTCTAGCTCTGCATCGCAAGGATATAATAGCTACATAGAATTCACAGTTGGATTTGCTGCTCTAACTGCCAAAATGTATCCACAGGAAAAAACAAACAAAACATCAATAAGTGTCCAATCCTCAACAATGTGGTGACAAATGCAAAACAAATCCCGACCCTTGTACATCTAGAAGATAAAGTCACTGGTTGTTACCGGTCTCTCCTGGTTTTGGATATGTGACAAAGGAGACTCCACATTTCAGTTAAAGGCGGTTTCAACTTTCTTAAATTGTTATCACATTAATGGTTAAAAGTAAATATGCAAAAAGGTTTTCTGAGATTAGAGGGGGGAGGATATACTTTTTTTTTTAATCCAGAAATTGCACCACTGCTGATCAAAAGCTGCTGCTGGTACTGCAGATTTGATCCATTTACTTGGCGGCGTTGCAATTCCAGATGTGACCCGTAGGGTCAAGGGTGGCGCTATTTGTTAGAAGACAGGCAGATTCTCAGCTGGTTCCTTTAATAGACTCAATCTCAGCATAAAGTGACAGGGCACCCCATTCACATCCAGCCCTAGGGATTGGTGGGGATTCCAACGATTGGGAAGCTATCCCCCTATACTGTGGATGGGGAATAACATCCAAATTGGAGAATACCCCTAGTTAGCAATGTGTTTTTCCATCGGCATACTGGAAGCCAGGTAGTAGCGAAACGTACGTCGGGGTGTGAGGACGATGGCACACATTGTATTTACCCAGGAAACTATATTGTGTATTTTGTTGTGGATTCGATATGTCTAATATGGTATGATTTACATTGGTCATTACAACGTCTAGCACTATGTCTTTTTGGGAACAGCTCCATCCATAGCCAAAGTTTGGTAGTACATCCCATGTGGTATAATTTATATTAGCCATTACTACGCTTAGTGTCATACCATTTCGGGAATAGCTCCATCTATTGACTTAGGTTGGTAATACATCCACAACCTAATACCACTGGGCTATTTGCACAGCACAGATAACAATTCTACTTTTTTTTTTGTGACGAATTGTATTTTTTTCTATTTTTATACTATTATCCCCACATGGATTTATATATTTTTATATATTTATAATCCATTGTTGTACATATCAATTTATTTTATCAATTGATGCACTAAGACACTTTATAAATATCGCCCTTATATCGGAGTATAAGTATTGATGTGGGGAGGTAATTAGACCTGAATGGAATATACGCACTAGTCACCTTTTTTCCATTGTATTTTGGATACTATTATGTGCAGTCTTGTTTGTTATGCTGCTACGTCCTCATTCTTTGCTGTATACAACTCTTTTAATCTTTTTTTTTTAGCCTGTTTTGCATTTATTTTCAATAAAAATTTAATATTTTGGATTTTTTTGCTCCTTTTTTTAAAAAAAAAATATATGAAATTTTTCAAATTTTATATGACATTTTTCAAATTGTTGCATATGTAATGGGAGTGTCCTTCTATCGGATTGACCACAATTATTGTTGTTACAAAAAATATTTGCCTGACCCAACACCCAAACTGACTAATTGTAAAATTTTCTCACCTGCAAAGTGACGGGCCCCCATTCCTGGATAAGGAAAGTGCATTTTGGAAAAATATCTGTTGAGTAAACAGCTCACTTACCCATTTTGTCCCTTTTTTTAATGTTAGCGCGGGTCACCTACTAATGGACTATACATGGGCATATTCTGCTCCTTGCTGGGATTAGGTGACACAGTCTTAAAAAGGACCTTTCACCAAATCTTTCACATTGATCTGGACACACAATGTAATAGAATTATTTATTTTCACCTGTCAGTTGCAGTAATCAAATGTATTTGGCATCTAATGAGTTAATGTTTACGTCTAAGTGGGTGTTAACAGAGTTTTTCCCACTGGGGGTGTGTACCTCTTCGCCCTGTATTATGCTGACCAATTACAGGGCTCTCTGCAGAGAAGTCTGTTGTGACTCGTCTCTGGCAGTGTGTGGGGGCGTGTTCTCCTATCTCCAGTGTTTTTCTGCCTACTTATGATTGGTCAGTGTCACACAAGGGGAAAAGTACACACCCCCTGCAACCCTGCCCAGTAGAAACTGATATCTCCTGCTTGGACTTGGCACACATGAACTCATTGGGTGCCAAATACTTAAAATGCCAATGGAGAGAGGAAATCTAATATATAAAGCTGTATGTCTGTGTGTGTGTGTATGTCCGGGATTGGCATCTGCACCGTCGCAGCTACAGCTACAAAAGTTTGCACACTCACACGTCTGGACCCCGAGAGCGTCATAGGCTATGTTTTGAGGGGAAATTTTAACCCCGCGCTTTACAGTTATTCGCCAAAAAACCTGCCTCCATTAAAGCGAATGGAGCTGGGAGCCACAGTGCAGCCAGAACTTCAGAAGAATGCGCAGCCACACCCTTATATGGAATGTTGGCGTGTCACAATGCAGCCAGGGAAAGAGGCAGACACAGACAGGGTAAGAAACAGACACAAAGATGGACACAGACAGAGAGACAGAAAGAGACACAGGGAAACAGACAGGGAAAGAAAGGGAAAGAGACAGACAGGGTAAGAGACAGACAGGGTAAGAGACAGACAGGGTAAGAGACAAAGACAGGTAAAGAGACAGACAGGGAAAGAGACAGACAGGGAAAGAGACAGACAAGGTAAGAGACAAAGACAGGTAAAGAGACAGACAGGGAAAGAGAGAGGGAAAGAGACAGACAGGGAAAGTGACAGAGATAGATACAGACAGGGACAGAGATTGAGACAGACGGAGAAAGAGACAGTCAGAGACAGACAGGGAAAGAGACAGACAAAGAGAGAGAGAGAGAGATACAGATACAGAGGGGGAGACAGACAGAGAATGGGAGAGAAACAGAGAGACAGTTACTATCCCAGCCGTTAATACATTCTATCCCGGGAATGTTAATACATTCTATTTTGTTCACAACAGTTACCGTATTTTTCGGACCATAAGACGCACTTTTTTTCCCCCAAATGTTGGGGGAAAGTTGGGGGTGCGTCTTATGGTCTGACTATAGGGCTGCGGCTGGGAATGAGGGTGCTGCAGGTCATCGGGGGCACGAGCAGGCAGCAGCAGCGCCTGCCGTGACCACGTGGGCCCGCTCATTACATATGCACGCCCATCCTCCCGCCCATCTCTCAGCTCTGAAGCCGGCACTGACAGGTGGGCGGGAGGACGAGCGGGGACGCGCGCATAGCAAAGAGCCGGCCGCATGATCACCCCTGGCAATTACAGCCTGGAGTGATCATGTGCGGCTGTATTCACTGCCCCCCGCGCGTCATTACCAGCGCGGGGTGCAGTGAATCAGTACACTCACCCGTCCCCGTGTGTGGAGCCGCCCCCCTGCTGCACGCGATGTCTTCCTGTCTGTGCCGGTCAGCTGATCTGTGCCGAGCTGGTCAGCTGATCGGCACAGTCAGGAAGACATCGCGATGCAGCAGGGGAACGGCTCCACACACACAGGTCAGCGTGCCAGAGAGGAAGATGTGATTGGTGCTGCAGGGAGTGAGGAAAAGGTGAGTATAAACGTTTATTTTTTTCTCTGTGCTATAGGATACAGGCCATATACCAGGATGGTATATGAGCACGATGGGGGCATATAGCAGGATGGGAGTATATGAGCAGGAGGGATGGGGGGAGTATGTGAACAGGCTGGATGGGGGGGGGTATGTGAACAGGCTGGATGGGGGGGGGGTATGTGAAGAGGCTGGATGGGGGGGGGGTATGTGAACAGGCTGGATGGGGGGGGTATGTGAACAGGCTGGATGGGGGGGGGTATGTGAACAGGCTGGATGGGGGGGGTATGTGAACAGGCTGGATGGGGGGGGGGTATGTGAACAGGCTGGATGGGGGGGGTATGTGAACAGGCTGGATGGGGGGGGGGTATGTGAACAGGCTGGATGGGGGGGGGGTATGTGAACAGGCTGGATGGGGGGGGGTATGTGAACAGGCTGGATGGGGGGGGGTATGTGAACAGGCTGGATGGGGGGGGGTATGTGAACAGGCTGGATGGGGGGGGGGGTATGTGAACAGGCTGGATGGGGGGGGGTATGTGAACAGGCTGGATGGGGGGGTATGTGAACAGGCTGGATGGGGGGGGTATGTGAACAGGCTGGATGGGGGGGGTATGTGAACAGGCTGGATGGGGGGGGGTATGTGAACAGGCTGGATGGGGGGGGGTATGTGAACAGGCTGGATGGGGGGGGTGTATGTGAACAGGCTGGATGGGGGGGGTATGTGAACAGGCTGGATGGGGGGGGTATGTGAACAGGCTGGATGGGGGGGGGGTATGTGAACAGGCTGGATGGGGGGGGGGGTATGTGAACAGGCTGGATGGGGGGGGGGTATGTGAACAGGCTGGATGGGGGGGGGTATGTGAACAGGCTGGATGGGGGGGGTATGTGAACAGGCTGGATGGGGGGGGTATGTGAACAGGCTGGATGGGGGGGGTATGTGAACAGGCTGGATGGGGGGGGTATGTGAACAGGCTGGATGGGGGGGTATGTGAACAGGCTGGATGGGGGGGTATGTGAACAGGCTGGATGGGGGGGTATGTGAACAGGCTGGATGGGGGGGGTATGTGAACAGGCTGGATGGGGGGGGTATGTGAACAGGCTGGATGGGGGGGGTATGTGAACAGGCTGGATGGGGGGGGTATGTGAACAGGCTGGATGGGGGGGGTATGTGAACAGGCTGGATGGGGGGGGGGGTATGTGAACAGGCTGGATGGGGGGGGGGGTATGTGAACAGGCTGGATGGGGGGGGGGTATGTGAACAGGCTGGATGGGGGGGGGGGGTATGTGAACAGGCTGGATGGGGGGGGGGGGGGTATGTGAACAGGCTGGATGGGGGGGGGGGTATGTGAACAGGCTGGATGGGGGGGGTATGTGAACAGGCTGGATGGGGGGGGGTATGTGAACAGGCTGGATGGGGGGGGTATGTGAACAGGCTGGATGGGGGGGGGTATGTGAACAGGCTGGATGGGGGGGGGGTATGTGAACAGGCTGGATGGGGGGGGTATGTGAACAGGCTGGATGGGGGGGGTATGTGAACAGGCTGGATGGGGGGGGTATGTGAACAGGCTGGATGGGGGGGGTATGTGAACAGGCTGGATGGGGGGGTATGTGAACAGGCTGGATGGGGGGGTATGTGAACAGGCTGGATGGGGGGGTATGTGAACAGGCTGGATGGGGGGGTATGTGAACAGGCTGGATGGGGGGGTATGTGAACAGGCTGGATGGGGGGGTATGTGAACAGGCTGGATGGGGGGGTATGTGAACAGGCTGGATGGGGGGGTATGTGAACAGGCTGGATGGGGGGGTATGTGAACAGGCTGGATGGGGGGGTATGTGAACAGGCTGGATGGGGGGGTATGTGAACAGGCTGGATGGGGGGGTATGTGAACAGGCTGGATGGGGGGGTATGTGAACAGGCTGGATGGGGGGGTATGTGAACAGGCTGGATGGGGGGGTATGTGAACAGGCTGGATGGGGGGGTATGTGAACAGGCTGGATGGGGGGGGGGGGGGTATGTGAACAGGCTGGATGGGGGGGGGGGGTATGTGAACAGGCTGGATGGGGGGGGGGGTATGTGAACAGGCTGGATGGGGGGGGGTATGTGAACAGGCTGGATGGGGGGGGGTATGTGAACAGGCTGGATGGGGGGGGGTATGTGAACAGGCTGGATGGGGGGGGTATGTGAACAGGCTGGATGGGGGGGGTATGTGAACAGGCTGGATGGGGGGGGTATGTGAACAGGCTGGATGGGGGGGGGTATGTGAACAGGCTGGATGGGGGGGGGTATGTGAACAGGCTGGATGGGGGGGGGTATGTGAACAGGCTAGATGGGGGGGGGGTATGTGAACAGGCTGGATGGGGGGGGGGGTATGTGAACAGGCTGGATGGGGGGGGGGGTATGTGAACAGGCTGGATGGGGGGGGGGTATGTGAACAGGCTGGATGGGGGGGGGGTATGTGAACAGGCTGGATGGGGGGGGGGTATGTGAACAGGCTGGATGGGGGGGGGGGGGGTATGTGAACAGGCTGGATGGGGGGGGGGGGTATGTGAACAGGCTGGATGGGGGGGGGGGTATGTGAACAGGCTGGATGGGGGGGGGGTATGTGAACAGGCTGGATGGGGGGGGGGGGGTATGTGAACAGGCTGGATGGGGGGGGGTATGTGAACAGGCTGGATGGGGGGGGGGGTATGTGAACAGGCTGGATGGGGGGGGGGTATGTGAACAGGCTGGATGGGGGGGGGTATGTGAACAGGCTGGATGGGGGGGGGGGGTATGTGAACAGGCTGGATGGGGGGGGGGTATGTGAACAGGCTGGATGGGGGGGGGGGTATGTGAACAGGCTGGATGGGGGGGGGTATGTGAACAGGCTGGATGGGGGGGGGTATGTGAACAGGCTGGATGGGGGGGGGGTATGTGAACAGGCTGGATGGGGGGGTATGTGAACAGGCTGGATGGGGGTTTATAGCAGGATCATATACAAGGCAGGAGGATCATTACCAGGATGGGGTACCTTAGTAGAGAATTTGGGGACATTACCCCCATAACAGTGTCAGCAGCAGATCCTCGCCCCATAACAGTGTGTCATGACCACATTTTTTGCTTAAAGTTTTATTTTCCCATTTTCCTCCTCTAAAACCAGGGTGCGTCTTATAGTCCGAAAAATACGGGTATTAACCCGGGCGAAGCCGGGAAGTACAGCTAGTAAAAAATAAAAAAACTACAAAAAAACAAAACCTGCATAGTGTGTTCAGTTCAAATTAAATATGTGGTAAAAGGTCCTCTTTTACAATTTTTAAGATATCTGAGTAGGTCACAAGCAGGTTAGCAGTAGTCTCTGAACACATTCATAATGGCAGTGCCCATTGAGCAAGAAATATCAGGTAAACTGTTCAAAATAATCTTAAGATGATAAATTGTACACATTTGTGTTACAAGGGAAAAAATAAGTGTATGCAATGTCTAAAATTTTACAAATATATCTATAAAATTTCACCTAAATTCATATACCTAATGTAATTTAATTCTACAACATATCTTTAGGGTTGAAGAGTTGGGCCAGCATATAAAATATATTTTCTAGATATCGTCACACCCTAACGACTTTTCGACTTTTATAATTAGTTTTGGTACTCAGTACCCTACACTTTTCCCTATCTAGCGAATCCCTAAATGTGTTTTTTTTTCTACTGAGTTAGAGAAGTCTCAAATGTGACGTCACAGGAGGCAGGGGCTGCAGTCACTCCCCGCAACATCCATCGCCCCTCCTGGAACAGGTCACCAGGGGGCAGTGCTGCAGTTACTTAGTAGTTTCTTGCATTGGATCCCATATGAAAATATCTTGCATCGCAACCCCATCTGAAAATATCCTGGATCCACGATGATGGATCCAGCGCTGCACTCTCAAGGTCTACTTCCACAGCAGACGTATATTATGTGAAGAAAAAAAAATGTAAGGGAGCAGAGATGGAAGTAGTGAGTGACATCAGCTCACCACCCCATCTAAAAATATCTTGAATCTATGATGATGATGGATACAGCGCTGCACTCTCGGGGTCTATTTCCACAGCAGACGTATATTATGTGAAGAAGAAAAAAATGTAAGGGAGCAGATATGGAAGTAGTGAGTGACATTAGCTCACACCCCATCTGAAAATATCTTGGATCTATCATGATGATGGATCCAGCGCTGCACTCTCAGGGTCTATTTCCACAGCAGACATATTATGCGAAGAAGAAAAAAATATAAAGGAGCAGAGATGGAAGTAGTGATTGACATTAGCTCTGCACCACAGCTTCTTGTGATCCCTTCAAACGAATCAACATCAGGGAGAGGCAGTGTCACAAATTGCTTCTATCGCTACCCCTCTAATGACATCATCTTCCACAGAAACTACGGTGGCAGAGATAAGAGCAGAGTGTCAGTGCTGCACTCACATATCCCACAGCGTCTCTCATCATAACTGCAATAAGTCTTTAGAAGGGTGGGCAAAGCAAGAAAGTAACTGCAGCACTGTTGATGTCCTGGACAATGCAGATAAGCAAGTGCAGCTCCAGCCTTCTGTAACATCACAAATGAGACTTCTCTCAAACAAAACGTTACATGAAGTGTAGTTAAAAGAAAAAAAACCACAACGATTAGCTAGATAAGGAGAAGTGTTGGGTGTTGTGCTGCCAGTTAGCAAAGGGGTTAGGGTGGAAACATAAATATTTAAAATAAAATACATTTTAGGTGCTGGACCACCTCTTTAAATTATCAAATACTGTCTACCTGCAGTCACCTCTAGGGGGAGCTCCCTGCAGGCAGCCAGAATTACATTGCTTCAAAATTGTATCACAGACAAATCATGTTCAGCACTGTAGTTTAAACCTACTAAAGTCCATAGGGAAAGAAAAAAAAAAAAAAAAAAAGAGCAACTGGAAATGTTTAAACTGCTAAATAGACAGTTTTGGAAATAATTTCCCAAACTGACACTAAACAATTGAAAAAAAATAGTTTGGGAAGTAATATTGTGTCACTTTAAGGGGAATCGGTCACCAACTTTTTGCTCCCCCATCTAAGAGCAGCCTAATGTAGACGGAAACCCTGATTCCAGCTGTGTGTCACTTACTGGGCTCTTTGCTAAATCTGCAGCAGAGAAAACATTGATTTCATCAATTATACAGAGCTCATGAATATGCTGGACTACCTGGCACTACGCCAAGTAGTCCCCTAATGATAAGTTACTGCTGATTAACCCCTTCATGACCGGGTGATTTTCCGTTTTTGTTCCCCTTCTTCCGAGAGCTGTAACTTTTATTTTTCCGTCAATCTTGCCATATAAGGGCTTGTTTTTTGCGGGACAAGTTGTACTTTTAAATGAAACCATGAGTTTTACCATATAGTGTACTGGAAAAAACGGCAAAAAAATATTCCAAGTGCAGAAAAATTGCAAAAAAAAAAAAAGTAGTGAGATTGTTTTTGGAATATTTTATTCAGTGTTCACTATATGGTAAAACTGATATGTCTGTGTGATGCCTCAGGTCAGTATGAATTCGTAGATAACAAAAATGTATAGGTTTACTTTTATCTAAGGGGTTAAAAAAAATGTAGAAGTTTATTCCGTGACTCGTAACGTTCTTATTTTTCCGGATCTGGGGCTCAGTGACTGCTTATTTTTTTGACCCTCGAGCTGACGTTTTTAATGGTACCATTTTTGCGCAGATGTTACGTTTTGATCATCTGTTATTGCATTTTGCAACAACCTCTTAGCTGCACGTCTGCTGTTCAAATCAGGGAAGCAGCCTGCTGTGATTACACGGACATGATTTAGGACAAACCGGTACGTCCTAGGTCGTGAAGGGGTTAAACAGTGATTTTATCAAAACTACACTAAGCAGTCCAGTAAGTGACAAATCGCCGGAATCGGGATCTCTGCTGCTGTTCTCAGATTAGGTGGCAAAAATCTGTTGACAGATTCCCTTTAATTCTCCCAAAAAACAAAGGATTGGGCATACTGAAATCATATATAACCAACCTTTTTTTCCCCCACCATACCCATTAAATTGATTATCAGCCATATGTACTTCCTGATAAAGGGAAAATGGAGGTCAAAAGGCTACTTTAGTTAAGTAGACTTTTGACATCTATTTACCCTATATCAGGACATCTAGATGTTCTGAAAGTTATATACAGATAGATAAAAGTTCACATTGTAACCTACAGAATGCAGTCACAGAGAGAGAGAGTAGAGATAAAGCGCTGCGGAATATGTTGGCGCTATAGAAATAAAACTTATTATATACATATATAAAATATATTATAATATTTTGTGTATATTTTTTTCTTATTTTTTCATATACCGTATATATTTTGTATGTATATAAAAATTATAATAAATAAAATCTGTATTTTATCTATTATAATATTTTGTATGAATAAAATATTTTGTATTATATATATATATATATATATATATTTTGTAAATATAAAATATATATTTTATATATACAAATTATATATGAAATATATACAAAATATTACATATTTTGTATATATAAAATATATATTTTGTATATTTTATATATACAAATTATATATTTTATATACAAATTATATATTTCATATATACATATGAAATATATACAAAATATGTACAAAATATTTTATATATACAAAATATATATATACAAAATGTAATATATTTTGTATATATAAAATATTTTGTATATATATTTTGTATATATTTCATATATAATATTGTATATATGAAATATATAATTTGTATATATAATATACAAATTATATATTTTATATATACAATTATATAATATATAATTTGTATATGTAATATACAAATTATATATTTTATATATACAATTATATAATATATAATTTGTATATATAATATACAAATTATATATTTTATATATACAATTATATATTTTATAAATACAAATTATATATTTTGTATATATAAAATATATATTTTGTATATATAATATATATTTTATATATACAAAATATAATATATATAACAATATTTTATATATAAAATATAATATTTTGTATATGCAGTATGTATGCATGTATAGTATGTATGCATGTATATATTATACCTAAAATGTATATTTATTTATTTATTTTACAATATTCTTCGGTAATGAGAAGAGGCACAGATTTATTAACAGAAAAACTCACAGTGGCCAGACGAGGAGCTGGCAGGAAGAAAAAAAAAAAAAAAAAAAACCATTCTGTCTACAAACAAAACCATTTGCAATCAGTGATCCAAGAGATTTATTGATGTAGCAGGCACTTTACAGATAATCCTTCTCTGGACAATAAACCCACATTCAGTATTGTATGAAAGCAGGTCTGTCCAATGGATGGTGTTGGCCCCAATGCAGCCTGTGGCCCCCAGTTGTCACTGGTGCACACACCACATACTAGACAACACTGCTCTTCAGGAATATCCCAAAGTCTAAGCCCCTGCTACCGTAAGAGCAACATTGCATGTTCTTTGGGAAGGGTTGTTAGATATAGGTGAAATGGCTCAGAACAACCTACCGGATGAGCCGCCACCGCCTCCTCCTCCGCCTCCCAAATTCAGCACACTGCCTGCAGCAGGACAATCCTACCCAGGTCAATGTATGTTACTGGGTAAAACTAAATAAATATTCAAGGGTGAATCATGCAATGTTGCTTCTAAAGGCAAAAAAATACAAATTATCAACCAATTAACACAAAGATAAAACAAAAAGTATTTCCATCACTTCACTCATGGAAGCGGTCAGTTTAATAAAGTTTACAGGTATCAGTAGAGCAGTGGGCACTGCAGGAGAGTGGTCGTCTTTCTCCAAAAAACACTCACCATCGGGACAAAGAATACCAAACCGCCCCCAGCGATACTGCAGGTTTAATTTAGAAACATCACAAAACACATATCGGTTTTTTTTATTTATTATTATTATTTATTCCCCCAATCACTACAAGGCTTTGAACCCTTTCTGTGCCGCAGACGCTGGCACCTCCCTCCCATGGAAGAACGACGCCGCGCTGCCACAGCCTCTGGGGCAGAGGAAAGGGTTAAAGCCGTTATTTCAAGTAAGACCAAACTCGAGGAACTCCTAAAATCCTGTATGTACAAGTTAACAAATAAAAAGCCACCAGTCCTATGACCCAAGGATTGGGGTCTGATGCTAATCTTGCTGGCGTGTTACCGTGGGAATTCTAGAAGGGCACGGAATTTTGGGACTTGGCGCAGCCTCGCTACGTAAGCGCTGCCTCTTGGCTTGGTCGGATTTGGAGGTGGCTCTTGGCTTGTTTTAGGCATTTTTTTTTTCGCTGCTCGCCCGTCTTAAAGAATATTCCTCATCTTTGTCAGTTTACATTGCCTTGCTAAGGAGGACTGGTGCTTGAAACAAAATATACCCCATTAAACAAACATACATTCATGTCTCGTCCACAGTCAGTAATAAGAAGCATTCCCAATTGAATTTTCCAAAACAGTTTAATTTATAGCACTCTGCAGACAGATGGGCCTCTGCATCCACTCTTCCTTCACTGCGCTGGAGCCCCGGAACATAAACATTTCTCCATTCAGCTTAATACAGTCTTTTACACAGTTTTCCGTGAGGTCAGAACTCGAACTATGGAGCCAAGGCCTCCTATTACAAATGCCTGTGGGGGGAGGAAAGAAAGACCATGTTATAGCACTCTGGAGCAGAATACAAGGCAGACAGATCAGACACAAGATGCTAAAATAGTAACCCAAACCTTCCGACTGTCCTGGATTTAGAGGGACAGTCCTGATTTTGAGGAGCTGTTCCAACTTCAGCTGTATCAGTCTCCTCAGGACACAGATAGTGCTGGATATATGAGTGGTGCACAGAGCACTGGATCCCTAGTCCACCGTTCAGTCTTTGTAGAGACTGAAGATCCTGCTAGGACCTCCTGGTCTTGTGACATTCTCATGTGACCTTAAGGTCCTGCTGGTGGGAACATCCACTCTCTACATAGTGTGTTTTTGGGAAGACAGTGGAGACAAGAAAGAACTGAGCTGTGATGGTATGTACACAGATGTGCCTGTGCAGACTGCCACCGTCACAGAGCTGGGCGCGCGCAAACTGCCGCCGTCGCAGAGCTGGGCGCGCGCAAACTGCCGCCGTCGCAGAGCTGGGCGCGCGCAAACTGCCGCCGTCGCAGAGCTGGGCGCGCGCAAACTGCCGCCGTCGCAGAGCTGGGCGCGCGCAAACTGCCGCCGTCGCAGAGCTGGGCGCGCGCAAACTGCCGCCGTCGCAGAGCTGGGCGCGCGCAAACTGCCGCCGTCGCAGAGCTGGGCGCGCGCAAACTGCCGCCGTCGCAGAGCTGGGCGCGCGCAAACTGCCGCCGTCGCAGAGCTGGGCGCGCGCAAACTGCCGCCGTCGCAGAGCTGGGCGTGCGCAAACTGCCACCGTCGCAGAGCTGGGCGTGCGCAAACTGCCACCGTCGCAGAGCTGGGCGTGCGCAAACTGCCACCGTCGCAGAGCTGGGCGTGCGCAAACTGCCACCGTTGCAGAGCTGGGCGTGCGCAAACTGCCTCCGTCGCAGAGCTGGGCGTGCGCAAACTGCCGCCGTCGCAGAGCTGGGCGCGCGCAAACTGCCGCCGTCGCAGAGCTGGGCGCGCGCAAACTGCCGCCGTTGCAGAGCTGGGCGCGCGCAAACTGCCGCCGTCGCAGAGCTGGGCGCGCGCAAACTGCCGCCATCAAAGAACTTGGCGCGCACAAACTGCCGCCGTCACAGAGCTGGGCGCGCACAAACTGACGTTGTCACAGAGCTGTGCACGCGTGCAAACTGCTGCCATAGCGGAGCTGTACGGAAACTGCTGCCGTAGCTGAGCTGTGAGTGTGTACTGTTGTCATAGCTGAGCTGTCTGAATGGAAATTATCCCTAAACTATCACGTCAATGCCGCATGGAGGAAGCAGGAGAGAGGCACAATTTATAATGTGCTATTTATGCAAAAAGGTATCTAAAAGTAAAAATAAAAATAAAAAATTCTAATAATGAGCAGCTCATGCATGAACACCTACTGATTAGAGCTGGTGCAAATTGTCCACAGACCACGTCGGTAATCAGTGGACACTGGACGGACCGCCTTGAGAACCGCTTCTTAACTGACAACATCCGCGGCGCTTCTTTAATTAGCTGGCCTGGGGCAACACCATCATTGCGGAGTGCCACATATGCAAGATTGGTGGCTAATCAAAAGAACAGCTGCGGACGTCATCAGGGGTCGGGGCACATTGATTATCGCTAGTTCTACCATTAGCAAAAACGGGGCAAAATGCCTGGTCAGACATCTTCACGTGGGTGACGTGTGAAATAACCTTCATACTTGGAAATAACGTCTCTTTTCTATCATAATCTCCTCCGTCACTTATCTGTTTACTTCCCTGCACCATTCAAATTCCGTCTACCCACGTGACCGCTGCAGCCAATCGCTGGCCTCAGTGGTCACATATTTACTGTGCCAAAACTAAGGTGGTCTCATCTAGGTGACGTACCTTTTCGTGCCATTGTAGCAATATAGCACTGCTGTTCTCTGTGGGCTTTTCAAAGCCCTTGTAGATATATTTCATTAGCAGGTCGATCCCATTCCGATCCAGTGTTTTTACCGCTTGCTCGATCTCGTTGCTTTTAAACGATGTCAGGACCCTCAGTACTGTTGCCTGGGTACGTTCCTGCGGTCAGAAAGTGGCAAGAGCGTCAGGACGGAGACAGGAATAAGAAGACAAAGCATCTCACAACATTCCCTGCCTGGAAAGACCCTCTGTACTTTCAAAGTCTAACGTTCCTCTGTCATTCCTCCTGGAAACGAGTGAATACATTTGTAAACTGGGTATGAGTTATGATATGTGATAGCCTAACCCTTCCTGAGATTTGACCATGTTCACACGCGACATCTTTGTCAGTTTATCTTGAGAGCATCTTAAAATGCACCAAAAACGAAATGCGGCAAAAACGCAATGCTGGAAGGGCTCAAAAATGCGTTAACGCAAAAAGAATTGACATGCTGCATCTTGAAAATCGCAGGCAAAATAAGATGCCCAGTGTGGACAGCAAAATCAAAATCTCAGACTTTGCTGGGAGAAGGAAATGCATTTTTTTTTCAAGGATCTTTGTGACCTCAAAAGCGCACCAAAAGATGTCCTGTGTGAACTTAGCTTTAAAGGGAACCTGTCGCCAGATTTTTCACTATTAAACTAAAAGTGTCCCCTTCTGCAGCTCCTGGGCTGCGTTCTATGAAGGTGCACCTTGTGCCCCAACTCCCCTTGCAGACCCCAAAAATAACTTTATAAAACATGACCCCCACGTATGCTAATTACCTGAACTAGTCAGATGGGCGTCCTCTTTTTCGGCTTCTGACGCTGTTCGCCGTCCTCCTTTCTTGATTGACATGGATGACGCCTCCGTCATCATGCACGTTGCTCTTTCAAATCTTGCGCCTGTGCAGAGTCATGTCCGCAGGCGCAGTTCGCTCTGCTATATTGAGGCCAAAGTAGAAAACATACTTGCCCTCGTGCGCGCGCGCCGGTGAGCTATTTCCGCAGGCGCGTGATTATGGTTGGTGCTGTGCATGGCGTCACTGCGTCATCCTCGTACCCTACCATAATCTCACGCCTGCTTACCGACTCGCATGTTTTTTCACAATATGGCAGAGCGAACTGCGCCTGCGCGAGCGGACACTACTCTGCACTGGCACGAGATTGGAAATAGCAACGAGTATGATGACGGAGGCGTCATTCACATGAATCAAGAAAGGAGGACGGCGAACAGCGGCAGGAGGGGGGACAGGAGCCGAAAAAGAGGACACCCATCTGACGAGATCAGGTAATTAGCATAAATGGGGGTCAGATTTTATAAAGTTATTTTTGGGGTTTGCGAGTCTGAGAACAAGGTGCACCTTCATAGAACGCAGCCCAGGAGCTGCAGAAGGGGATAGTTTAATGGTGTAAAATTTGGTGACAGGTTCCCTTTAAAATGTCCCATTAAGATTAGGAGTAGTAAATATCAGATCATTTCTGAAAAAGATTTGGGGAGGTGGAGCCCCCTCTCCTGAGCAGTCACCCCAGTCCTTCACACTCCTGGCTTGGCTGAGATTCCACAGGCCGGTTGCCCCATTACAAGGAACCTTCGAGGAGTACCAATACACCTTCTTTCTCATCACATGCCATTAGACAGGGCTTGTGATGACACCTGTGGGACATCAATCAAGCCAAGACTGGGATCGGTCAGTGTGACTACTCCAGATAGTCAGGGGGGCGGAGCCTAATTACAGCTATTTAAATATGGCGCTTAAAGTTCTGTAATCAGATACTGTCCTGACAGCAAGAGTGATGGTTTGAAGTTCCTAATCCTGTTTACAGGGTCCCTTTAAAACACAAACTATGTTAGAATAACAGAACCTTTCATTATACAACAAGGAAGTGTCAATTATCAAAATAGGACAATCCCTTTAATTTGAATAATCTTTATGTATATTAGAACCTATCGAAACTTAACTTCCTCAATGGGAACCTCACGAGGATGTAGCAATATAAAAGGAAAGGTATGGCCATTATACGTATACCTAAGGTGAAGGAATCCGATCTCCAGTTCTTGTGTGATCAACCTTTAAAGTTTTCTTCTAATGACGGCTCAATGTCTCAGAGGGGGTCGGGCGGGTGGGGTCTTTTTTATTTTTCTGGCCCTTGGCTTGCCTCGTGTCTATTACTGATTTAAGCGACCTGTCATCCCTGATTCTAATTGGAGGTATTTGCCATTATTATTACACCTACTACACTGTGTGCAGAATTATTAGGCAAATGAGTATTTTGGTCACATGATACTTTTTATACATGTTGTCCTACTCCAAGCTGTATAGGCTGAGAGCCAACTACCAATGAAGTAAATCAGGTGATGTGCATCTCTGTAATGAGGAGGGGTGCGGTGTAATGACATCAACACCCTATATAAGGTGTGCGATATTATTAGGCAACTTCCTTTCCTTTGGCAAAATGGGTCAGAAGAGAGATTTGACGGGCTCTGAAAAGTCCAAAATTGTGAGATGTCTTGCAGAGGGATGCAGCAGTCTTGAAATTGCCAAACTTTTGAAGCGTGATCACCAAACAATCAAGCGTTTCATGGCAAATGGCCAACAGGGTCGCAAGAAGCGTGTTGGGCTAAAAAGGCGCAAAATAACTGCCCATGAATTGAGGGAAATCAAGCGTGAAGCTGCCAAGATGCCATTTGCCACCAGTTTGGCATATTTCAGAGCTGCAACGTTACTGGAGTATCAAAAAGCACAAGGTGTGCCATACTCAGGGACATGGCCAAGGTAAGGAAGGCTGAAAAATGAACACCTTTGAACAAGAAACATAAGATAAAACGTCAAGACTGGGCCAAGAAATATCTTAAGACTGATTTTTCAAAGGTTTTATGGACTGATGAAATGAGAGTGACTCTTGATGGGCCAGAGGCTGGATCAGTAAAGGGCAGAGAGCTCTACTCCGACTCAGACACCAGCAAGGTGGAGGTGGGGTACTGGTATGGGCTGGTATCATCAAAGATGAACTTGTGGGACCTTTTCAGGTTGAGGTTGGAGTGAAGCTCAACTCCCAGGCCTACTGCCAGTTTCTAGAAGACAACTTCTTCAAGCATTGGTACAGGAAGAAGTCGGTATCGTTCAAGAAAACCATGATTTCCATGCAGGACAATGCTCCATCACATGCATCCAACTACTCCACAGCGTGGCTGGCCAGTAAAGGTCTAAAAGATGAAAAAATAATGACATGGCTCCCTTGTTCACCTGATCTGAACCCCATAGAGAACCTGGGTTCCCTTATAAAATGTAAGATCTACAAGGAGGGAAAACAGTACACCTCTCGGAACAGTGTCTGGAGGCTGTGGTGGCTGCTGCACGCAATGTTGATCGTAAACAGATCAAGCAACTGACAATCTATGGATGGTCGGCTGCTGAGTGTCATCAGAAAGAAAGGGGGCTATATTGGTTACTATTTTTTGGGGTGTTTGTTTTTGCATGTCAGAAATGTTTATTTCTAAATTTTGTGCAGTTATATTGGTTTACCTGGTGAAAATAAATAAGTGAGATGGGAATATATTTGGTTTTTATTAATTCTGCACAGTAATACTTACCTGCACATAGAGATATCCTCCTGATCGCCAAATCTAAAAAAAAAAAAACACTCCAACTGCCAAAAATATTAAGCTTTGATATTTATGAGTCTTTTGGATTGATTGAGAACATAGTTGTTGATCAGTAATAAAAAAAAATCCTCTAAAATACAACTTGCCTAATAATTCTGCACACGGTGTACATATTGGGATAGGAATAACCCTTTTAAAGCTGCCCCGTTTTCTGAAAAATGAATGCTGGATCCTGGTTGGCGCAGGGGACTCACCTTTACTATTTGGTTTTTGGAGTTGACGGGAGAGTTCCGGAAGGCAGCGTGGAAGGCGCGGAGCAGGTCCCCTGTACGGAGCGCTGTTAAGGATGATATAGTGAAGAAATGGAAGCCACACATGTCGGGGGCAGGGAAGACATTGAAAAATATGCAATTAGGTTTGGGGCTCAAGGTATATGAGATCTAGTCACAACAGTGGCAAAAAATGGATTAAGTGTAGCTTACAACTTTTTTTTTTTTTTTTAACCCCGTGAACTATGACATTGGTTGGTCCTAGATCTCACCGATTGTTTCTAATTTCTGACACACCCCCAGTACTTTCCCATGTAAAAACAAAACCCCGCGGCCTCTCCTGCTTCTGAAAGTGCCGGCCGCTCATTAGGCTCATCTCATATTCACTTCACCCACTCATTAGGCTCATCTCATATTCACTACTTCCCGCGCCCACCGGCGCTATGATTGGTTGCATTTTGACAGCGGTCAGTCAGCATGGGGGCGTGTCTGACTGCAACCAATCATAGGCGCCAGTGGGCGGGTCTATATAGTACACTACAATAAATAATTTTGATATCCAGCCAAGATAAAGCCTCACAGCTAGGGGCTGGTATTCTCAGACTGGGGAGATCCACGTTATCGGGAGCCCCCCAACCTAAAAATATCAGCCAGAAGCTGCCCAGGAATTCCCACATCCATTAGATGCTTAAGTCCCGGGACTTTAACAAGCTGATCCCAATTGCCCTTGTGCGGCGGTGGTCATCGGGGTAATAAGGAGTTAATGGCAGCCCATAGCAGCCACTAAGTCCTAGCTTAGTGATGGCAAGCGTCTATGAGACACCACTCATCACTAATCTGTAAGTGAAAGAAAACAAACACTGAAAAATCCTTTATTTGGAATAAACGACAAAAAAGCCCCCTCTTTCACCACTTTATTAACCCCCCAAACACCCCTCCAGGTCCGACAATCTACACAAGGTCCCATGATGCTTTCAGCTCTGCTACATTTGACACTGAAATCAAGCACCAAAGGACAAGACTCTCTCTGTGAGCTCCATATATCAACTGAAGTGAGTGGCGCTATCAGCGGTGACGTCACTCAGGTTAGCCGCTGCCACAGCAGGAGTCCTCCACCTGTGACAGTAAATCACCCAAGTGACTGAAGTGAGCAGCACGATCAGCGGTGCCATCACTCAGGTGATTTCCGGTCACAGCTGGAGTCCTTCTCCTGTGACCGCAAATCAGGCTGTGACACAGAGATAGAGCCGCGCTATGAGCATGAACGCGGGTGAACCTGACATCACAACTACGGGCCCCGCACTACTGCCTGTGTCGTGGCACTGATGCCAGAGGTTCACCAGAGTTCATTCTCATTGCGCGGCTCTGTCTGTCAGCGGGCAGTTGGTGCTGCTGTGACAGGACAGGGATATAGCAGAGCTGAATCACCGTGGGACCTCGTGTGGATTACTTCGGACCTGCAGGAGTGTTTAGGGGTTAATAAAGTGGTGAAAGAGGTTGTTTTTTGTATTTGATTCCAAATAAAGGATTTGTGGGCTGTGTGTGTTCATTTTCTTTTCACTTACAGATTAGTGATAGGGGCGGGGTCTCAGACGAGTGCTATCACTTATCTAGGACTTAGTGGCTGCTGTGGGCTGCCATTAACTCCTTATTACACCAATTTCCACCGCACCAGTCCAACAGGAAGAGCCAGGTCCAACGCCAGAATTGGCGCATCTTATGGATGTGCCACTTCTGGGGGCAACTGTGGGCTGCTATTGTTAGGCTGAAAAGGGACAAATAACGATGGCCCACCCTAATAATATTAGCCCCAGTTCTCTGTTGCACCTTGGCTGGTTTTAGAAAAATAAAAGGGACCCCACGTTTGTTTTTTTTAAATAAATCAAATTAAAAAAAAGTGTTGGATCCCCTGTATTTGTCATAACCAGCCAAGGTACAGCAGACAGCTGAGCGTTGCAGCCTGCACCTGCTGCTGTTCCTGTGCTAGATATGAAAAATGGGGGGACCCCACGTCGTTTTTTTTTTTTTTACAAAAAAAATAAAATAAAAACACAGCTAGCCAAGCTGGCTATCCTATCAAGTAATTCTGTTATTTCTATCTATTCTGGCTATCAATTATCCTATCCTATCATTTCTCCTTTAAAAAATGCACTGACAAAAACGCAAACACGCATGCGTTTTTACCACTTTTTTTTGTCATGATACGCGGTGCTTACAGTTGTCAAGTCTGCCAGAGGGTGCATTTTTTTGCAAATCAAGAACACAGCGTGTGCACATACCCTTATGAGGGGGAAAATCTGAGTATATAATGGTCACATACTGCAGGTCAGCCACCCTATGGTAGGTACATATATAGGTACACCTGGCTTCTTACTATAGGAGACGTCATAGTAAGACACTGCCGAGTACATGATTCAAGGGCATCGCCATACGTGACATTCCTCCCTTATCTAAGGTACACAAAGGTCAGGAGTACGGTATCATTCCTCAACCAACCAGATGTCATGTCCAACCCTGGTAGGTAACACAATGCTCAGGTAATTCAGGAGAACCTCAATTTTTGGAGGACAATGCTATAAAAAGATCTATGGTAATAGTCTAGTAATCACATAACCCCCCGAATAGCCGTCTGTTCAACCGTTCATCCCACTGCCGAAAGTGCAAAGATGAAGCCGTTTATTACCATATAAGTCCTTTAAAGTGAATCGGTCAGCAGGTTTTTGCTATATAATTTGACAGCAGTAAGGCCAGAGACCCTGATTCCAGTGATGTGTCACTTAATTTACCGGGTGCAGCAATTCTGCTGAAAATCTAGCAGAGCTCAGTTACTGCCCACACGACAGTTTTCTGTGTGCACTGTATAGTGACAGAGAGCTGCCAATCAGTGGTGGGGGTGTGGTTGGAATAGGAGGCACCAGACACCTAGTCCTGTAATGATAATCTCTCGTTGATAAAACACTGATTGTATTGAAACAGTAAAATACAGCCTAGCTGGAATCAGGATCTCTGCCCCTACATTACATATCAAAAACCTGCAGGCAGATTACCCTTGAGTTACCCCTATGCCATATCTGGAATCCAGAGAGTAATAATGGAGAAGGGGTTTTATGCCGCGCTATTCACCAGGCACAAGGACGAGAAGATATTCAATGTTCCTTTATTGTAGCTTGAGTCTATGCGTTTCAGGAGCTCTGCTCCCTTCATCAGGACATAAGGCACAAAATTAACATATCAATATAGATAGAGATATGTTAATTTTTCGCCTTAGTCCTGATGAAGGGAGCAGAGCTCCTGAAACGCATAGACTCAAGCTACAATAAAGGAACATTGAATATCTTCTCGTCCTTGTGCCTGGTGAATAGTGCGGCATAAAACCCCTTCTCCATTATTACTCTCTGTTATCTACCATGGGGGCTGCAGCAGAATTCACCTTAATACCACATGCTTATACAGGAGTTGTGACTGGCACAACTCCTTGAGGTGAGTGTAAATCTTTCACTTCTCTCGGTATATACCGGGTAAGACCCTATTGTGCTTTCTATTTCCACAGTTGTTTTATATCTGGAATCCAGGTCATTCATATATATATATATATATATATATATATATATATATATATATATAAAATAATATATTATAATATATTATAATATATTATAATATATTATAATATAATATAATATAATATAATATAAATATATATATATATATATATATATATATATATATATATATATATATATATATATATATATATATATATATATATATATATATATATATATATATATATATATATATATTCACACACACACACATTTATATACACATATACATATACAGATTATTTATGTAACTGTCGAAATAAGCTTATAAAGAGTCTGAAAATTTTACTGAATTTCGGTCTGGAAGTTGCTCTTTTTCTACATTTCTGGGTATTAAAAGGTTAACTGATGAAAACCGAAATCGCCCTTTCAAATTATTTACGAAGGTATCATCTACATTAAAAAGCTTGTGCGTACATACATCACCTATTCACAGGTCAGATTACTGTATGTCTGACCACTTGGCCCCCTTCTCTAGTCACCAGGAAATACCTTTTGAGAGGAAAAAAAAATAAAGTAGTGAGCATGTGCGACCACTGCTATAGGTGTGGTGGTCGCACATGCTCACTACTGCTCCATTCACAGAGGACATAAGGTGGAAATCTCAGTAGCCAGACCCCCCCGCAATCAGCCTAACTATTGGACAAGTGATAAATATTTAAGGGTCAACCCATTTAGGCCTCCCTTTAGCTTAATTTTAGAAATGTTAAAGAGTTTTTCACTTAAAAAAATGGCTTCCAAATAACAGCAATCATGTAAATAAGAAATTAGATCATACTTGCACCTCCCCGAGCCCAGCGTTGGCTGACATTGACAGCATACATCAGCACTGCAGCCAATCACTGAGCTCAGCGTCTCTGTGGATGTATATAACAGGAGCCACCGAATTCAGTGACTGGCTGCAGCGTACAGCAGCACTGCAGCCAATCACTGAGCTCAGCGTCTCTGTGGATGTATATAACAGGAGCCGCCGAATTGAGCGACTGGCTGCAGCGTACAGCAGCACTGCAGCGAATCACTGAGCTCAGCATCCCTTTGGATGTATATAACAGGAGCCGCCGAATTCAGCAACTGGCCGCAGTGTACATCAGCACTGCAGCCAATCACTGAGCTCAGCGTCTCTGTGGATGTATATAACAGGAGCCGCCGAATTCAGTGACTGGCTGCAGCCTACATCAGCACTGCAGCCAATCACTGAGCTCAGCATCTCTGTGGATGTATATGACAGGAGCCGCCGAATTCAGTGACTGGCTGCAGCGGTGATATGCGCCATAATTGTGAGGTCACGGCTGCAACCAAAATACAGAGACAAGAGCAGCGGAAAGCGAGGGCTGGACCTGAAGAGGGCGAGCATTTTGGTTATTTTACATACTGCTCTATGGGATCCCCTAGGTCACCTTTTAAAGGGGTTGTCCACAGGGACTAAAGAATCATATGAACTTGGTCCTCTGCCCTAAAGATCCTCATCAGGCTGCAGGTGCACACTCCATTCACTGTCGACCGTAGTCAGTCCTGTAGGTTATGAATGAAAAAGCCGGCATGTGTGCCCCCACCCCTTCAATCCATTAAAACTGAGGCCACAGAACCACCAATAATTCAGTGTATATGCTCTGTACACTTTGGCAAGAAATACCGAGATTACAGCTCTGAAGCCAGAACACTGTTAGGCTATGTGCGCATGTTGCGTTCTGTGCAGTGCGGAAAAGAACGCACCCTCTGTCAGACTGGACAAATGGAAACACTGCGTTTGTCAAAAAAATGCATCCAAAACGCATGCATTTTGGATGCTTTTTCCATGCATTTTGGATGCATTTTTTTGCAGTGCGTTCCCCCGGCAATTCAGCTCTGCTACATGCCGGCTGACAGCAGACACACAGAGCCGGGCGATGAGAATGAACTCGGAGGAACTTCACCTGACTTCATTGTCATGCCACGGCTGTCTGTTTGTCGCGTCCTGATTAGCGGTCACCCGTGAAGGACTCACCGGTGACCGCAAATCCTCTGAGTGACTGAAGTGAGCAGCGCGATCAGAGCTGCCGTCACTCAGGTTACCCGTGGCCAGCTGGAGTCCTGCACCCGAGACCGCAACTCACCTGTGACGTCATCGTTGATCGCGCAGCTCACTTCAGTCACTCTGGCGACTTGCTGTCACAGGTGGAGGATCCAGCAGTGGCCGCAGGTAACCTGACTGACGTCATCGCTGATTGTGCGGCTCACTTCAGTTGCTGCGTAGAGCTGATAGAGAGCGGTCGTGGTCTGTGGCGCTGCGGGATGCGCTGCGGGACCTCATGTGGATTACGTCGGACCTGGAGGGGTATTTGGGGATTAATAAAGTGGTGAAAGAGGGTGGTTTTTTTTGTCTATTATTCCAAATAAAGGATTTTTTCGGGTGTATGTGTAAGGTATCTCTGGGAGACGCCTGCCATGATTAACGTAGGACTTAGTGGCAGCTATGGGCTGCTGCCATTAACTCCTTATTACCCCAATTGCCACCGCACCAGGTCAATTCGGGATGAGCTGGGTAGAGTCCCGGGACTGTCGCATCTAATGGATGCGGCAATTCCGGGTTGGTGCAGGCTGACATTGTTAGGCTGGGGGGCTCCCCATAACGTGGATCTCCGCATCCTGAGAATACCAGCCTTCAGCTGTGTGGCTTTACCCTGGCTAGTATCAAAATTGGGGGAAACCACACGTCGTTTTTTTTTTTAATTTATTTATTTTACTGCTCGATATAGACTCGCCCACCGGCGGCTGTGATTGGTTGCAGTGAGACAGCTGTCACTCAGCGTGGGGACGTGTCTGACTGCAACCAATCATAGGCGCCGGTGGGCGGGGAAAGCAGGGAATACCAGATGGAATAATGAGCGGCCGGCATTTTCAAAAGAGGAAAAGCCGCCGGAGCTTTGTGACAGCCGTGCAACGTCGCGCCTATGATTGGTGAGTATGAAAGAGAGAGGGAGAGACTGACCGACGGACAGAGAGAGACCGACCGACATAGAAAGCGACCAACTGACAGAGAAAGAGACCGACCGACAGAGAGAGACTGAAAAGACCTGTGTTTGTCAAAAAAAGCATGCGGAACGCAGCAAAAATGCAGTCCAAGTGCATTTTGGTTGCATTTTGACCCACATCATTAATTTCAATGGGTGGAGAACGCAGCTACAACGCACAAAAGAAGTGACATGCTGCTTTCTTTTTCCCGCAGCGATTTTTGGCATCAAAAATGCAGCTTGTGCATTGATTTTTCAGACTTCTCATAGACTTTGCTGGGGAAGCAGAACGCATGCAATTTGGCACTGAAACGCTGCAGATCAAAACACAGCGTTATTGCGGGGAAAAATGCAACGTGCGCACATAGCCTTAATGCAGTTTGGGACTGTTACACAGACAGGAGTAGCACAAGATAAATAATGTAATATATTAACTGAGGTTCTCGATACTCCACAAAGAACGCATTGTATGGGATAATCACACATTACTGGAGCACGCACGTTCCTACACTGGGAT
Organism: Anomaloglossus baeobatrachus; assembly: GCF_048569485.1. Classification (NCBI taxonomy): domain Eukaryota; kingdom Metazoa; phylum Chordata; class Amphibia; order Anura; family Aromobatidae; genus Anomaloglossus; species Anomaloglossus baeobatrachus. Next base: position 190,663,147 of record NC_134361.1, read on the forward strand.
ACTGGAAAAACAACGATCATTTTGGAAGTTCTTATAAACAAGAAAAACCTGTTCACAGGATAAACATTGACGCCGCGGCCAGTAAATGTATCAGTCATTAACCATCATTACACTGCGCTGGTGGAGCGCACACAGTGCAGCACAGACCGGGGTGCAGAATACTACAACCTGTCACTACAGAAATGCAAGATCTAACATTTAGGCTATGTGTCCACGCTGCGGAAAATGCGCGGATTTTGCCGCGGATTTCTCGCGGAAAAGCCGCGGATTTCCCGAAAATCTGCAGCTCAGGCACTTCCCAGCCATTTCTATGGCATTTTGGAAATGCTGTGCCCATGCTGCGGATTTTTCCGCAGCGGATTTTGATCTGGAAAAATCTGCAACATGTCAATTATTGTTGCGGATTTTCATGCAGATTTTGGCTTTAAAATTGGAGGGGGGGGGAAAAATCCGCACCAAAATCCGCGGCAAATCCGCACCTTTGAAAAGGTGCGGATTTTGATGCAGGAAAGCTGCGGATTTTGATGCAGAAAAATCCGCAGCTACATTCTCTCGTGGACACATAGCCTAAAGGGAATATGTCATCTGAAAACAAACTACTAGTTATAATGTTAAATAAATATTATATAAATATATATTAAAAAAATATATGTTCTTCGATCTGCAAAATCAGAGGTCTTCTAATTTTCACAGTTAGGTATACAGTGGATAAGCACAAGATCCACCATTCACAATAGGGGATGTCACAGCTCACCTCCTCCTCCTGTACAATGCCTGAAAACACATCTATATACAGTGGATAAGCACAGGATCCACGATTCACAATAGGTAATGTCATAGCTCACCTCCTCCTCCTGTACAATGCCTGAAAACACATCTATATACAGTGGATAAGCACAGGATCCACCATTCACAATAGGTAATGTCACAGCTCACCTCACCTCCCTTCCCTCCTGTACAATGACTGAACACCTCTAGTAGATAACACAGGATCCACCATTCACAACAGGTAATGTCAAAGCTTGCCTTCTTCCCATCCTGTATAATGACTGAGACTTCTATATACCTAGACCATAATGACCTTTATATACAGTAGATAACACAGGATACACAATTAACAATTAGGCGAGGTCACAGCTCACCTCCTCCTCTACAATAACTGAGAAGAACTCGATATACAGTAGATAACAGGATATATCATTCAGAATAGATGTCACAGCTCGCCTCCTTCCCCTCCTGTACAATGACTGAGATCTCTATATACCTATACCATAATGACCTCTATATACAGTAGATAACAGGATCCACCATTCACAATAGGTAATGTCACAGCTCACCTCCTTCCCCTCCTGTACAATGACTGAGATCTCTATATACCTATACCATAATGACCTCTATATATAGTAGAAAACACAGGATACACAATTAACAATTAGGTGAGGTCACAGCTCACCTCCTCCTCTACAATAACTGAGAAGATCTCGATATACAGTAGATAACAGGATATATCATTCAGAATAGATGTCACAGCTCGCCTCCTTCCCCTCCTGTACAATGACTGAGATCTCTATATACCTATACCATAATGACCTCTATATACAGTAGATAACAGGATCCACCATTCACAATAGGTAATGTCACAGCTCGCCTCCTTCCCCTCCTGTACAATGACTGAGATCTCTATATACCTATACCATAATGACCTCTATATAGTAGAAAACACAGGATACACAATTAACAATTAGGTGAGGTCACAGCTCACCTCTTCCTTTTGTACAAAGACTGAAGACCTTGATATACAGTAGATAATGTCACAGCTCCCCTCCTCTACAATGACTGAGATCTCTATATACCTATACCATAATGACCTCTATATACAGTAGATAACCCAGGATCCACCATTCACAATAGGTGATGTCACAGCTCACCTCCTCCTCCCTGCACACTGATCATTGTCCCGATTAGACCATGCTCAGCAATGTCTCCCCCAAACAAGTGGGGTCTGAGTTAGTCGATATCTACTAATATCCATGTGGAAAGCTGGAATTAGTAGCCTACTGGCCAACGTGAAAATTGCAAGATATTTTTTTTGTGTAGCAACATGAAGAAAAAGAAAAAACATGATTTAACCAACAGGTCATTTTTTAATGACACAATCCCTTTAAACAACTGGCCGAGCTTTCCCCGTACCACGTGCTGACTAGCGGGGAGGCTTTTTCCTCGACATCAGAGCCATAAATAGAGCCGATAGGTCACATCCCGCGGGTCGGTGCATTATGCACTACAATGGTGCTGGGACTTCCTGCTGGTAGAGAGGAGGCGAGAGCTGCCACACAGGGAACACGGTGTACACGGATCCTTTCACCTATTTTCTTATTAAATCGTATGAAAACCCAAGTAGTACTGAATGACAATAGCACCCAGGACGTTCCTCGCACGGCTTCCTCAGCATTTGGTTACGGTGAAACCTCGGCTCGGGCACCTGCAGTCTCATTAATTGTTCACACTAAGGCCCCAGATAATCTCATGTAGGAAGAATAAAACCCCTAATACTTTCCTACTAATAACATGAGGACTGATTTTGGGGCAGATTTCACATAATTTTACCCTTTTTCGCACACTTTTTAGTCCTCTTGAAAGACGTGAACCTATGATCTCCTGATTGAGGAAGTATTGTAAAATTACTGGCCATAGGTTGGGCTTCATAAAAGTAATCCCATGGCAGACAAGGGCCTAAAGAAGGCCTTGATAATCAATCGGCATGTTGGTCCTCGGGGGAGCTGATGGGCTCCGGAGTGATGGAGACTGTTTAAACGCTGCGGTCACACTTGACAGTAGCATTTAAGAGGTTAAACTGATATGACTGGAGCTAGCTCCAAATCACATCAGTTACTAGCTATGACATCCACATTGTATGGAGCGGGCCCAGCACCTGAGCACGCACAATACAGTGAAGGCGTACGGCCATTGTACATGTATGACAGCCATCGCTGAGGGCTAAAAGGATTATTCCCAATATTAAAAGCTATAAACAGGTGGCTGTTGACAGCGGTCTCCAACCATTTCATAGACAATAAAAAGGTGCTGTGAGGGGCATGAGCAACCACGGTTCGATTCTGCTGGAGCATTTGGGATATCGGTGGGGTCCTAGCAGTGAAACTGGCACTGATCTGATCACAGTTATCACCCATCCTGAGGACAGGTAGGGCACAGCGAGGCCAGGGCGGCGCGGAACGCAGCGAGGCCAGGGCGGCGCGGAACGCAGCGAGGCCAGGGCGGCGCGGAACGCAGCGAGGCCAGGGCGGCGCGGAACGCAGCGAGGCCAGGGCGGCGCAAAACGCAGCGAGGCCAGGGCGGCGCGGAACGCAGCGAGGCCAAGGCGGCGCGGAACGCAGCGAGGCCAGGGCGGCGCGGAACGCAGCGAGGCCAAGGCGGCGCAAAACGCAGCGAGGCCAGGGCGGCGCGGAACGCAGCGAGGCCAAGGCGGCGCGGAACGCAGCGAGGCCAGGGCGGCGCGGAACGCAGCGAGGCCAGGGCGGCGCAGAACGCAGCGAGGCCAGGGCGGCGCGGAACGCAGCGAAGCCAGGGCGGAGCGACACAGCATCACAAAATCCCACCAAGCTCAGATCAAGCATAACCATCAATGTGAAAGAAGTCATGAAATATCGCCTTTACCGTGCCCAATAACCGAGTCATTATCATACTCACGGCACAATAAAGGTTTCCTGGATTCTGTCATACTTCTAACCTAAAACTGTGATCTGAGCTCATTTATATTTATACCTCACACCATAATGTGAGACTGCAGCTGCCTCAGCCAGCTATAACCATGTACGCAGTAAAAACAGTTTCACCATTGTGACGCTGGGGAAAATTCCAACCACTGATTAACCACAAGGCTTCATTCACACAGCGGTCCCACAAGCCATTCTCTATCAGGGCGGAAAGTGAAAATACAGAGCGGCAGCTGTTTATAGGAGGTGGGACGGCACAGAAGACGCCTTCAGCCCAATCACAAGTATAGCAAGGTATATATCTACTGCATGGCCTCTGTGCTCTTCCAGGAAATATACGTACAGTTCACACACACACACCACACTGGCTAGGTCTAAAAAGACAATGCTTCTCGGCAGTCGCTCTAGGTATATGGGACGTAAAATGAATCGATCACCAGGATTTTGAGTATAAAGACAGACCCTGATTTCAGCGATGTGTCACTTAGGCTAAGTTCACACATCCTGTGTTTTCAATCCGTCAGGTCCGTCAGCAACGGATCAGTCATTTTCAAGATGTCAACTGATGCAACTGATGTGTTTTTCACAGGATTCCTTTCACAGGAATCCTGTGAAAAAACGGATCAGTTGCGTCCGTTACATCCGCTGTGCGTCCGTTTTTTGACGGATCAGTCATGATCCGTCTGTGTTTGGGACAGCCCAGTGGGCGTGCCAAGCATGCTGGGCATGCTCAGTAGAGCATGACGGAATCCTGCGCTGGATTCCGTTGTAAGACGGATTACGACGGAATCCAGCACCATAGACATGCATTACAAGCTTGACGGATGGCGACGGATTCCTGCGCGGCGCGTTAATTTTGACGGCCCGAAAAACGTTACATTCTGCGTTGCTCCCTGCTCGGCGGTCAGTCAAAAACGACGGACCGCGACGCAGCGGATGCAACGCAGGGTCATCAGTCGCAATCCGTCACTAATAGAAGTCTATGGGGAAATACAGGATTCCTGCAAAATATTTTGCAGGATTCCGTAATTCCTCAAGGCTACGGATTGTGACTGATGCAAAACAACTGAAGTGTGAACTTAGCCTTACTGGGCCACTTGCTGCAGTTTTGATAGAATCACTCATCGGCAACAGATCACTAGAGGACTAGTAAACCTGCTGCCAGGTAGTCCTCCATATTCATGAGCTCTGTATAACCCCCACCTCCACCGCTGATTGGCAGCTTCTTGTATACACTGTGCATAGGCAGAATGCTGCCAATCAGTGGTGTGGGGTGGGTTATATGACATTCAGCATTGAGAGAACTGGTACAGCTGCAGCAGATAAATCAGGGATTTACCTACAAGCTCTAGAGAAGAGCGCGGCACCTACAAGCTCTAGAGAAGAGCGCGGCACCTACAAGCTCTAGAGAAGAGCGCGGCACCTACAAGCTCTAGAGAAGAGTGCGGCACCTACAAGCTCTAGAGAAGAGTGCGGCACCTACAAGCTCTAGAGAAGAGTGCGGCACCTACAAGCTCTAGAGAAGAGTGCGGCACCTACAAGCTCTAGAGAAGAGTGCGGCACCTACAAGCTCTAGAGAAGAGTGCGGCACCTACAAGCTCTAGAGAAGAGTGCGGCACCTACAAGCTCTAGAGAAGAGTGCGGCACCTACAAGCTCTAGAGAAGAGTGCGGCACCTACAAGCTCTAGAGAAGAGTGCGGCACCTACAAGCTCTAGAGAAGAGTGCGGCACCTACAAGCTCTAGAGAAGAGTGCGGCACCTACAAGCTCTAGAGAAGAGTTTGTAAGCGCTACCCGTATTCCTTTGGCAAAAAAAAAGTAAACAAAATAAAAAAAAAAATGTGTTATCTTGAGAACAAACTTGCTTGCTTTCTCTACTTTACTATTTTAACCATTAACGGACATGAGGATATCTTTTAGGCTATGTGTCCACGGGAGAATGTAGCTGCGGATTTTTCTGCATCAAAATCCGCAGCTTTCCTGCAAAATCCGCACCTTTTTAAAGGTGCAGATTTGCCGCGGATTTTTTTTTTCCCCAATTTTAACCCCTTCAGCCCCCGGGCACTTTCCGTTTTTGCGTTTTTGTTTTTTGCTCCCCTTCTTCTGAGAGGCGTAATATTTTTATTTTTCCATCAATCTTGCCATATGAGGGCTTGTTTTTTGCGGGACGAGTTGTACTTTTAAATGAAACCATAAGTTTTACCATATAGTGTACTGGAAAACGTCAAAAAATTTCCAAGTGCGGAAAAATTGCAAAAAAAGTGTGATCGTACAATAGTTTTTGGGATATTTTATTCACTGTGTTCACTATATGGTAAAACTGAGGTATCTATGTGATGCCTCAGGTCGGTGCGAGTTTGTAGACACCAAACATGTATAGGTTTACTTGTATCTAAGGGGTTAAAAAAATTCACAAGTTTGTCCAATAAAAGTGGCGCACGTTTTTCGCCATTTTCCGAAACACGTAGCGTTCTTATTTTTAAGGATCTATGGCTCAGTGATGGCTTATTTTTTGCGTCTCGAGCTGACGTTTATAATGGTACCATTTTTGCGCAGATGCTACGTTTTGATCGCCTGTTATTGCATTTTGCGTAAAACATGCGGCGACCAAAAAACGTAATTTTGGCGTTTGGAATTTTTTTGCGACTACGCCGTTTACCAATCAGATTAATTGATTTTATATTTTGATAGATCGGGCATTTCTGAACGCGGCGATACCAAATATGTGTATATTTATTTATTTTTTAACCCTTTAATTTTCAATGGGGGGGAAAGGGGGGTGATTTGAACTTTTAGGTTTTTTGTTTTTTTTTTTTTAAACTTTTTTTTTTACTTTTTTTTTTTATTTTACTAGTCCCCCTAGGGGGCTATAGCGATCAGCAATCCGATTGCTGATCGCTATCTGCTGATCACAGCTATACCTCTGTAATCAGCAGATTCAGTCACTTTGGTTTTCCCTCTGCTCTCGGCCGAGGGAAAATGAAAGTGAAACATCGTAGCAGCAGGCGTCATCACATGACCCTGTGCTACGATGGCAACCACCGATAGTCACGTGATAACACACGTGACTTCCGGTGGGGGCGGCGGTGAGTAACAAACATGGCCGCGCGCATTTAAATCTTGCTGCCAGACTTTGGCAGCAAGATTTAAGGGGTTAATGGCCGCGGGTGGAAGCGATTCCACCCGCGGCTAGCAGGCACACATGTCAGCTGTTGAAAACAGCTGATATGTGTGCCGATCCACGCCGCCTGCCCGCGGCAGGGGGCGGGGCTTAACGGGACACGATCCTGGACGGATAGATCCGTCCAGGGTCGTGAAGGGGTTAAAGCCAAAATCCGGATGAAAATCCGCAACAATAATTGACATGTTGCAGATTCTTCCAGATCAAAATCCGCACGAAATCCGCTGCGGAAAAATCCGCAGCATGGGCACAGCATTTCCAAAATGCTATAGAAATAGATGGGAAGTGCCTGAGCTGCAGATTTTCGGGAAATCCGCGGCTTTTCCGCGAGAAATCCGCGGCAAAATCCGCGCATTTTCCGCAGCGTGGGCACATAGCCTTAAAAAGGAGCTTCTTTTTTTTTTGAGGGCCAATGCTTGTTTTTCAATCATCGGCCCATGCAAGCATTCCTCCAACCACCTAATGAACCTCAGGTGGTTTATCCTGGCTCTTAAGTGCAGCCGATTGTTCTTTCCCATCATCGGCCTGTGTGAATGGGTGTGAACACAAGTGATTGTGCAGATTTAAGAATTCGGGATATACAGTAAAACCTCGGTTTACGAGTAACTTTGTGTGCGAGTATTCCGCTATACGAGCAAAGCTTGCTGTAAATTTGTAACTCAGTTTATGAGCAATCTTTGCTGTCCGAGCAAAAATACTCACCGCGCACACTTCCGGTCCCGTACGTCCATCGCGCTCTGACCCGCAATTGCAGTCAACAGAAACACAAAAACACATTATGCTCACCTTACCTTCTGTTTCCTCACCGGCCTCCTGGTGCTTGTAGTTCGCCAGTACAGGATGTGTATTGGGTAACCATCGCGACTGATGCCGGAACGTCCGCTGTCAGCCGCTTCTCAAAGGCAGCATGCTGACCAATCAGAGGTAAGCGGCTCCTGCCTTTGACGTCAGCGCTCTGGCAGCGGAAGCTCAGACATCGGTCGCGATGGTTACCCGATACACATCCTGTACTGGCGAACTACAAGAACCAGGAGGCCGGTGATGGAGCAGAAGGTAAGGTGAGCATAATGTGTGTTTGTGCGTGGAATGGCACAATAGAGGACCAGGATGGGACATTGAACAAGTTGTGGAAGGAATTGTCTGAGCTTGCATTATTTCCTATGGGAAATTTTGCTTTGCTAGACGAGTAACTTGGTTTACAAGCACAGTCCCAGAACGGATTGTTCTCGTAAACCAAGGTTCTACTGTATATCTAAAGGCCCATTAGATTGGACGGTTTGAGACCTTTAATTTGCCCTTTGTTAACGGACTCAAACCGTCCAATCTAAATGGGCCTTTAGAGAGAGAGATAGATAGATAGGTAGATAGGTAGATGACTCCTAAAATACCCATGCCCATCCTTCTCTCCCTCGCCATCTGGGAAACGTTAGGAGGGTCCCATACATAGCATATGATTGTCAGGACTGCCTGACTTTTCTCTAAGGCCGGATTTAAATGCCAGTGTATCACGATTAGGGTATGGACCACGGACTGGACATAGGTCTCCGAATTCAAAACTTGATAGCCACAAAGGCCTATATTACAATGACTAGTCCGAGCAACATTGGACCATCTTTCACGGGCTTCTAAATTTTTAGAGAAAGGGGTGAAACAGAACAGCACAGCCTTCTACAATCAGTCGGATCAAAGAAGGACTACAAAGTGCAGCAGTCACTCTCATACACCCAGGATGCCCATCCTGTACACAAATCACTTACTGGTTACACAAAATAAAACAAAAAATACAGGGCTTTATTAGATCTTGCCAGTTCTATTCCTTCGTGTCGCCCCGTTCTCCCAGCATATTGTCAGGGTTCTTATGTCGCAGCCGTGGGGATACGCGGACAATCCACGGCAGGCTCGGGCTTAATACTTCCCCCAGGAATACAGATCTCGCCCAGTCACAATCCTATATTTAGTGCTTAGGCCGATACATTTCTAAAATAGGGAATTTGGAAAGAAAACTTGGCTGTGACGTAGCAGCAGGTATGTATAAACCAGAGGCCGGCGAGAGCTCGTGTAATGATTCACTACACAGGAACGTAAAGGAAAAAGAGCGAGGGGAAGAACTATACAAAGCGACAGCACAAAGTCAGCTTGTGTGTATAACACCAGATTCCAGGCCACAGCTCAGCAGCTCCACTTACTATCACCCAGTGACCGATATCCCCTCAATCTGCTCCTTAGGCAGGAAAGTAGAGGTCTACCGTTCTGTGGGCCGATGACTAAAGAAATGAATGATCCTGGCCCAAGAAAATGCACAGATATGGGGTGCTGCGTATCAAGATGCTTACTGAGTAACAAAGTAGGGGCTCTTAAGTTTGATAAGTGACAATTAACGAAGGGTCTGTATTCTGGCTGGACTTGCCTAAACGTAACATCGCATGCCGGTCCTTCATAGTTAATAGGGTGCCAGAGACAACGCATTGACTAGTAGGTTGGTTATTGAACTACTATAGAAATAAGGGCTATTTCAAAACACGGCAATCACAAACAAGTCTCAAAATTGACAGCAGGTCTCGAGAGCAAGAACCAACATCCTCATGGATCTGCAGGTGTAATATGGATACAGCCACTATATGGGGGCAGGAATTAGCCCTATAGAAAGGTCTTGCCTGGGAATAGAAATAAAGGCCACTTTACACACACAGATAAATCTGCGGCAGATCTGTGGTTGTAGTGAAATTGTGGACAATCAGTGCCAGGTTTGTGGCTGTGTACAAATGGAACAATAAGTCCATGATTTTACTGCAACCACAGATCTGCCAAACATTTATCTCTGCGTGTGACGGGGCCTTAAGGGTCAGTGCAAACTGAAAGTTGGGATACTAGTGATGAGCAGTTGGATGCCCAACTCGAGTACCCAAGAATATTGGGAGTCAGTGGGAAACAAGGATTTTTCTGGAAGATTTTTGTTGCACGTGCAATGCAAAAATAACTACCAGATCACAGGGTGGGGGTTCCAGCTACCGGGACCCTTCTCTGATCCCCGGACCACTTAAGAATGGAGCGATGGCTGAACATGCATGGCCCAACTCCATTCATTCTATATGGGACACAGCTGTGTACAATGGCTCTCTGCTAACATCTACAGTAGGTGCAACAATATTTACTAAAAAAAAAACAACCTTTTTTTTTTACAACACTGAGAAAGCACCCTTCGGCTATGTATGCACATTACGTTTTTTTGCAGCGTTTTTGGGATCAAAACTGCATAACTTTGCTTTTCCAGCAAAGCCTACGAGTTTTCATTTTTGCTGTCCGGACACAACTTTTTTTTTAGCTGCGTTTTTGAGCTGGGGAAAAAAAATGGTCATGTCAATTCTTTTCTGCGTTTTATTGCTTTTCCACCCATGCAATGTATTGGGAAAATGTAGCAAAACGCTGAGATCAAAAACGCACCGAAACACCGCAAAAACGCATGCGTTTGGGCATTTTTAGCGGCCAAAAATGCTGCATCTTTGTAGTCACAAAAAATGGCAAGGTGCACAACACATAGCCTAAAACCATGATCGCATGATGTAAAAACGTGGTAATATTAGACGTTTCGGAAAAATTGTGGCAAAAAAACAAAACAAAGCAAAACATAGCTGCATTGTGTGATCATCGCCTAAAGGCCCCGTCACACGCAGAGATAAATGTTTGGCAGATCTGTGGTTGCAGTGAAATCATGGACATATTGCTCCATTTGTACACAGCCACAAACCTGCCGCAGATTTCTCTCACAATTTCACTGCAACCACAGATCTGCCGCAGATTTATCTCACAATTTCACTGCAACCACAGATCTGCCGCAGATTTATCTCACAATTTCACTGCAACCACAGATCTGCCGCAGATTTATCTCACAATTTCACTGCAACCACAGATCTGCCGCAGATTTATCTCACAATTTCACTGCAACCACAGATCTGCCGCAGATTTATCTCACAATTTCACTGCAACCACAGATCTGCCGCAGATTTATCTCACAATTTCACTGCAACCACAGATCTGCCGCAGATTTATCTCACAATTTCACTGCAACCACAGATCTGCCGCAGATTTATCTCACAATTTCACTGCAACCACAGATCTGCCGCAGATTTATCTCACAATTTCACTGCAACCACAGATCTGCCGCAGATTTATCTCTGTGTGACAGGGATCCATCCATCCATCCATCAAGTTTTTTATTTATGTCTGAAAATCTAAACAGGAGTATGTGCACACCATTTCTTTAAAGGGAACCTGTCAGGTCCAATATGGAGCCAGAGCCACGAGCAGTTCTGGGTGTATATTGCTAATCCCTGCCTAACCGTCCCTGTATACACTAGCATAGATAAAGAGATCTATAGAAAAGATCTTTTATCGTATGCTAATGAGTGCGGGGACTAGTCCCCTGGGCGTTAGTTCCTTGGCTAGTTGGCTTCATTAGCATGTTAGTATACCCCTGTGGGTGTGCGATCATACTAATGAATGTGCAGCGTCAGAGGACGATCTCACTCACCTCTCCGCCGCCATTTCCCAGAAGACATACAGATAGGGACTCTAGATTGTGAGCCCCAATGGGGACAGTGTTTCCAATGTATGTTAAGTGCTGTGGAATTAATAGCGCTATATAAATGAATAAATATTATTTCACTTTCCACTAAAGTACAATTTTCAGTACTTCATTTTAGAACATAATCTACTACAATTTTTTTTTTTTTTAACCAAGTAGTATCCTGGACAGGAATATCCTGCTCCACCACGTGCCACCCGCCACCAATCTGGGGGCTTAGATACACAACGATACATGTGAAAAGTTACTGAGCAGAGATGCAAAGTCAGTGGTCGCAGGAACGAAAAAACGCATCTGTAAATTATATTTTAGACATGGCCACGGTCTCGGAAGGAAGTACCGGTGTGACTAAGAAGCCAATGGTGGCGTCCTCAGGTTGTGGGGAGGAATGTAGCTACAGACAGGATTTTTTTTTTTTTTTACACAACCCATTCAAAGTCAAACATAATCAGGGTGTGGTGGGCGAGCGCCCTTCATTACAGACGTCCCTCCCAGTGGATTACACAGACGTCCATTCAGTGGCACCGGCGTGTAACGTGTGCACCTCGAAAACAAGGTGTAGAGACTGGAAACGCTCCGCTGCACTCATTCAACTGCTTTCTCTCATAAGAATTGCATCTTAAAGGGAACCTGTCAGCAGAAATTTTGCTTTAAACCTAAAAGTTTCCCCCTCTGTAGCTCCTGGGCCGCATTCTGGAAAGGTTCCTATAGTTTTTGTGCCCCCTTTTAGCCCAAATTAAATACTTTATAAAGTTGTACCTTTTGGTATGCAAATCTTCTAAATTATCCATGGGGGCGGGCTGTCTGGTGTCCGTTACTGTCCCTCCTGCTAATTTACGCCATTCCCATCGCTCCATTTCACACCTCAAGACGCCGCCCAGTGCACCCGAGGTCCCACGCATGCACCGTGCGACTGTACCGGGACTGTGCACTGTGTGACCACTGGTGACGTGTTGCGCAGGCACGAGATTATGGGCGGCGTTGTGATTGTCATCAGCAAGTGCCCGCCCATAATCTCGTGCCCGCGCTTTCCCCTCTGCCTCCAGCGTTATGCGCAAGCGCTGGCCAGATGACCCAACGTCACCTCTCGTAACCGGTGGTGTCCTGCTCCGCTCCTCCCATCTATTTCCTGCTCCAGGGCAAGATGGGAAAGAGGTGACGTCGGGTCATCTGGCCAGCGCTTGCGCAGAACGCTGGAGGCAGAGGGGAAAGCGCGGGCACGAGATTATGGGCGGGTACTTGCTGATGACAATCACAGCGCCGCCCATAATCTTGTGCCTGCGCAATCACGTCACCAGCAGTCACAGTGCACAGTCCCGGTACAGTCGCACGTCGCATGCACGAGACCACGGGCGCACTGGGCGGCGTCCTGAGGTATGAAATGGAGTGTTGGGGGACGGCGTAATCATATTTTCCTAATATTCATGGCAGGTATGCAATTCATTATTCACATGTTCAAATTAGCAAGTAGCATTTTTCATTGTATATTCCAATATTTGTCCATATGCTTGAGGCATTATACTATTATCTAAGTTTGATGTGCAGCCTTATCCGTATATAGTATGTAATTTTTGGCTTGCACTCATCTATATATATAATTGCCTTATTCTGTCTGTCTGTCTGTCTGTCTGTCTGTCTGTCTGTCTGTCTGTCTGTCTGTCTGTCTGTCTGTCTGTCTGTCTGTCTGTCTGTCTGTCTGTCTGTCTGTCATGCTCCAAAATTGTGTCACGGTGACAGTGTCCTTACGGTGACACAAAGCTGATTGGCCGCTGGGCTCGCCATGGCCCCGCCCCCCCACACGGATTGGTTGCTCGCCCAGGCTGCGCCCCCACACAGATTGGCCAGCCGCTCGCCCAGGCTCCGCCCCCCCCACAGATTGGCCTCTCGCCCCGGCACCCTGCAGGGATTGGCAACTCGGCCACGCCACGCCCCGCCCCCCTCACGCAATGCACGCTAGCTCTGGCCCCGCCCCCCGCACGCAGTCCCCGAACTGACACGGACGGAGAAACGACTCCCGGGTGAGTACTGTACCCGACCCCCCCCCCACCCACGGGAGCCCACATCAGCGTACGCCGCCAGCCCAGCCGACACTTACCCTCGCATTGCTGGCCTTGCCGTATGCTGGTGTGGGCTCCCGTGCGAGCGGGGGACGAGATACGCTGGTAACCATGGTTGCATAGTTACCAGCGCATCAAGGTCCTGCTTCGGCCGGACATCTACACGCACACACATAACAGCACACACACACATACACACACATCAGATCACACTCACTCTCACACACACCTCACACACACATTACATCGCATCCACATACTCACAGCATCCGCCGATATCACTTGCTTCTCGACCTCGATACTGTGCTGTTGTGACCTTCCAGGACCTGACGGAGAATCACATGGCCAGAAGCATGTGGTATCTCCGGATGTTGTGACTGTGAGCGCGTATGTGCGATATTGTCAGTGTCTGTGTGTGTGAGTGTATGCGATCGGGTGTGTGTGAGTGTATGCGATCGGGTGTGTGTGAGTGTATGCGATCGGGTGTGTGTGAGTGTATGCGATCGGGTGTGTGTGAGTGTATGCGATCGGGTGTGTGTGAGTGTATGCGATCGGGTGTGTGAGTGTCGGCAGAGGAGCACGGCGTGCTGGAGGAGGCTGGGAGCAGAGAGGCTGATCTTGGGGAAGGCTGGGAGAGGGAGGCTGATGCTGGGAAAGACTGGGAAGGGAAGGCTGATGCTGGGGAAGGCTGATGCTGAGGGAGGCTGGGAGGGGAAGACGGAGGCTGGGAGGACAGAGGCTGATCGTGGGGAAGGCTGGGAGGGGGAGGCTGATGCTGGGGGAGTCTGGAAGGAGAGAGAGGCTGATGCTGAGAGAGGCTGGGAGGGGGAGACTGATGCTGGAGGAGGCTGGGAGGGGGAGACTGATGCTGGAGGAGGCTGATGCTGGGGGAGCCTGGAAGGAGAGAGGCTGATGCTGGGGGAGGCTGGAAGGAGAGAGGCTGATGCTGAGAGAGGCTGGGAGGGGGAGGCTGATGCTGGAGGAGGCTGGGACGAGGGACGCTGGGAGGAGAGAGGCTGATGCTGGGGGAGGCTGATGCTGGGGGAGGCTGGAAAGAGAGAGGCTGATGCTAGGGGAGGCTGATGCTGGGGGAGGCTGGGAGGAAAGAGGCTAGGAGGAGAGAGGCTGATGCTGGGGGAGGCTAGAAGGAGAAAGGCTGATGCAGGGGCAGGCTGATGCTGGGGGAGGCTGGGAGGGGGAGGCTTGGAGCATGATGGGGAGTGCGCAGCATTGGGGATGGAGCACGTTTGGGAGTGCGCAGCATGGGGGATGGAGCACGTTTGGGAGTGCGCAGCATGGGGGATGGAGCATGAAAGGGAGTGCGCAGCATGGGGGATGGAGCATGAAAGGGAGTGCGCAGCATGGCGGATGGAGCACGTTTGGGAGTGCGCAGCATGGCGGATGGAGCACTTTTGGGAGTGCGCAGCATGGGGGATGGAGCACGATCGGGAGTGCGCTGCATGGCGGATGGAGCACGATCGGGAGTGCGCTGCATGGCGGATGGAGCACGATCGGGAGTGCGCAGGATGGGAGATGGAGCACGATGGAAGGTGCGCAGCATAGGAGATGGAGCACGATGGGGAGTGCGCTGCATGGGGGATGGAGCACGATGGGAAGTGCACACCTCCCCCCAACACACACACGCGCGCGCACTGCACAACACACCACACACACACACTGGGAACCACAAACAACTTCCCTACACAGACACCCACACACAGACAACGCTGCACACACAAATATACGCACATACCGCACAACACACACATTGCACAAAACATACCTCCCCCCAAAACACACCACACACACACAAACCGCGCAACACACACACAACGCTACAGACACACAGCGCTCCACAAACAACGCAACACACAAACAACACCGCTCTCACCCCCCATCTCACCCAGACAACATCCAGAACATGTACAGCGCCCTACACAAACACTTGGTAACTACACACAACAACATATATATATATATATATATATAACAAAAATCATACATGAACTACACAATACGTAAGTTCTAGAATACCCGATGCGTAGAATCGGGCCACCTTCTAGTAATATATATATTAGTGCTCACTTCAGTTATCCTATTCAGTTATATGTAGTTTTTTTCTGAATGTGAACACAGCTCCGCCCCTTTCGGCCATGTTTTTTCCATCTATATAAGAAAGTCCTTAGTTACCCCTCTCCACCCATAGCAGTTTTTAATTGCAATGAGATGACACACAGTTAGGGTCACAGAGCTAGGGACCCCAATATAGAGATATGCCTTGACGAGGCCTTGGGGCTCAGTTACATTGATCAATGCGATTGCTAAATATCTCCTTTTTCCTAATATTCATGGCAGGTATGCAATTCATTATTCACATGTTCAAATTAGCAAGTAGCATTTTTCATTGTATATTCCAATATTTGTCCATATGCTTGAGGCATTATACTATTATCTAAGTTTGATGTGCAGCCTTATCCGTATATAGTATGTAATTTTTGGCTTGCACTCATAATATATATATATTAGTGCTCACTTCAGTTATCCTATTCAGTAACGGACACCAGACCGCCGGCCCCCATGGATAATTTAGAAGATTTGCATACCAAAAGGTACAACTTTATAAAGTATTTAATTTGGTCTAAAAGGGGGCACAAAAACTATAGGAACCTTTCCAGAATGCGGCCCAGGAGCTGCAGAGGGGAAAAGTTTTAGGTTTAGAGCAAAATTTCTGCTGACAGGTTCCCTTTAAAATATCTTCTAAACTCATGTTCCCCAATTTGAAGCACTCCAGCTGTTTCAAAACTACGACTCTGCCAGGGCATGATGAGAGTTGTAATTTTGCAACACTATGGGCTCTCAGTGCAGATAAAAAGCACAATTTTTGGTCCAGACAAACAGGAGGGAAATCCACAATGTAATACAGTATTTTTCTGTTTTAATAAAAACCCTCAAGACTTTGCTTTCTGCAAAGCAGGACTAAGTTCTGTCATGTGATTTTATTATAATATATTGGTCCACTTTGCTGTTAAATATATTAACTTATGTTTATAAAGAATAAAAAAAAAAATAATAAAAAACAAGCGTGCTTTACTCACCCTTCCCAGGTCCTGCGCCAAGTCTCTCCCACTGCTCCAGGTGTCTGTTATTGCCCACCGAGCATCAGAGCCCACTGGTTGGCTGCAGCGGTGATGACGTGAGCCTAGCACTGCAGACAATAACAGACACAGAGCAGCGGTGGAGATTCACTGTTGGACAAGGGGAAGGTGAGTAAAGCTCAGTTTTAATTTGTTTTTTTGTTTTTTAATAACTACAGCTAGGTGATGGCTTTCCCGAAACCAGAAAACCCATTTTTCACCGAGACACGAAAAAAAAATAATCCTGCACAGATATTGCAGACAGGATGAGAAAGTGGAGATTACGTTTTATCATGGATTTTCATTGCAGATTTTGCAATATGGAAACGTATAAAACGTTATCAGATGGAGACCAAACAAGTGTCGCGGCCTCTGTCTGGAGTACTGCAGAAAAACACCTAAAAAAAGTCTAAGTAGTGCTAGTATAGGACTACAAGCACGTACCCACAACAGAAGATAAAAATATGGGGCGCCCTTAGCCTTGGTGACATCAAGAAACGGGGTGAATATTGAAAGGACTGAAAATCTTCCTAAAAATAAAACAATACAGCGATTATCTGCAGGGGCTGAGCATTGCAGTCCATGTTATGGATAACGCAGCAATTAACCCCTTAACGACCTTGGACGTACTGAGTACGTCATGGTGACATGGTGCTAAAGGACCCATGACGTACTCAGTACGTCCTGGCGAAATCGCGGTCCCGGAGCCCCGGGGAGTGAAATTTATTTACTTAAACGGTGGATTCGGGAAGGAGGGGACCTCTGCCTGACGTCAGGAGGGGTGGTGCCTCCTCCCCGAACCTACAGAGGCTGTGATTGGCTGACGAACGCCGCTCAGCCAATTACAGCCACTGTAATGTTCCAGCCATTGAAAATGGCTGGAACATTGAAATCCAGCCCTGATCAGTGCTGCTGTAGCACTGGCCATTGGCTGGAGCTGGGTGATCGATGCTTCACCCGCCCCCAGCTCTGATTGGAGAGACCGGTCTTGTGACCGCTCTCTCCAATCAATGTGGATCTGCGGCCTGTGACCGTCCCTGGAAGCCGAAGCTCTGCGGGTGCCCATCGGTAAGTTGCTGCCCCCGCTCGCCCGCCCCTGTCCCAGCCGCTCGCCCGCCCGCCCGCCCCTGTCCCAGCCGCTCGCCCGCCCCTGTCCCAGCCGCTCGCCTGCCCCTGTCCCAGCCGCTCGCCCCTGTCTCCGATCGCCCCGCCGCCACGCTCGATTTACCGCTGTCCCCGCCGCCGCTCCGATCCACCGCTGTCCCGGCCGCCGCTCCGATCCACCGCTGTCCCGGCCGCCGCTCCGATCCACCGCTGTCCCGGCCGCCGCTCCGATCCACCGCTGTCCCGGCCGCCGCTCCGATCCACCGCTGTCCCGGCCGCCGATCCACCGCTGTCCCGGCCGCCGATCCACCGCTGTCCCGGCCGCCGCTCCGATCCACCGCTGTCCCGGCCGCCGCTCCGATCCACCGCTGTCCCGGCCGCCGCTCCGATCCACCGCTGTCCCGGCCGCCGCTCCGATCCACCGCTGTCCCGGCCGCCGCTCCGATCCACCGCTGTCCCGGCCGCCGCTCCGATCCACCGCTGTCCCGGCCGCCGCTCCGATCCACCGCTCCGATCCACCGCTGTCCCGGCCGCCGCTCCGATCCACCGCTGTCCCGGCCGCCGCTCCGATCCACCGCTGTCCCGGCCGCCGCTCCGATCCACCGCTGTCCCGGCCGCCGCTCCGATCCACCGCTGTCCCGGCCGCCGCTCCGATCCACCGCTGTCCCGGCCGCCGCTCCGATCCACCGCTGTCCCGGCCGCCGCTCCGATCCACCGCTGTCCCGGCCGCCGCTCCGATCCACCGCTGTCCCGGCCGCCGCTCCGATCCACCGCTGTCCCGGCCGCCGCTCCGATCCACCGCTGTCCCGGCCGCCGCTCCGATCCACCGCTGTCCCGGCCGCCGCTCCGATCCACCGCTGTCCCGGCCGCCGCTCCGATCCACCGCTGTCCCGGCCGCCGCTCCGATCCACCGCTGTCCCGGCCGCCGCTCCGATCCACCGCTGTCCCGGCCGCCGCTCCGATCCACCGCTGTCCCGGCCGCCGCTCCGATCCACCGCTGTCCCGGCCGCCGCTCCGATCCACCGCTGTCCCGGCCGCCGCTCCGATCCACCGCTGTCCCGGCCGCCGCTCCGATCCACCGCTGTCCCGGCCGCCGCTCCGATCCACATGTGGGGGGAGGGTGGCTTGCAGTGCTCCACATGTGGGGGGGAGGGTGGCTTGCAGTGCTCCACATGTGGGGGGAGGGTGGCTTGCAGTGCTCCACATGTGGGGGGGAGGGTGGCTTGCAGTGCTCCACATGTGGGGGGAGGGTGGCTTGCAGTGCTCCACATGTGGGGGGGAGGGTGGCTTGCAGCACATGTGGGGGGGGGGAGGGTGGCTTGCAGCACATGTGGGGGGAGGGTGGCTTGCAGTGCTCCACATGTGGGGGGAGGGTGGCTTGCAGTGCTCCACATGTGGGGGGAGGATGGCTTGCAGTGCTCCACATGTGGGGGGAGGATGGCTTGCAGTGCTCCACATGTGGGGGGGAGGGTGGCTTGCAGTGCTCCACATGTGGGGGGGAGGGTGGCTTGCAGCACATGTGGGGGGGGGAGGGTGGCTTGCAGCACATGTGGGGGGGGAGGGTGGCTTGCAGCACATGTGGGGGGGGAGGGTGGCTTGCAGTGCTGCAAGCCACCCTCCCCCCACATGTGCTGCAAGCCACCCTCCCCCCCCCACATGTGCTGCAAGCCACCCTCCCCCCCCCACATGTGCTGCAAGCCACCCTCCCCCCCTCCCCCCTCCATGTTCTGGGGCCCCCCCTCCTCCATGAGCCATCTCTCTCTCCCATCAGACTCTGCCCCCCTCCCCGATCTGCTGCCTGCTCTCTCCCATCCTCTTCATCTACTGCCCCCTCTCACCCTCCTCAATCTGTTGCCTCCTTCATCTGCTGCCTCTTCTGTCTGCTGTGATCCTGCTGCCTAGATCCATCCTGTAAGGTAGGTATCCCCATCTCACCTCCCCCCCCCCCATCCTCTGCCGCTCCTCCACCCGCTGCGCCATTTCCCATCATCCATCCGTTGCGCCCTTTCCCATCCTCTGCCGCTCCTCCATCCGCTGCGCCATTTTCCATCTTCCATCCGCTGCGCCCTTTCCCATCCTCTGCCGCTCCTCCATCCGCTGCGCACTTTCTCATCTTCCATCCGCTGCGCCCTTTCTCATCTGCCGCCCCGCCCTCTCGCATCGCATTATCCAGCGCAGTTGCTTGCTTCCAGACTGGAGTGGATGATGCGATGCGAGACTCGTGCATTGCTCTCACGTTTGGCACTGGTCTTAGTGGCAGGCGCTCATATTTTTTTTTTTTTTATTCATTTTTTTTTTTTTTTTACTGATGTCTGTATTTTTTATTTCGCCAAACTAATTTTTTTGTATGGGGGGGGGGGTCTAGTTTCCAAAATGGGATCACATGTGGGGGAGCTCCATTGTTTAGGCACCTCAGGGGGTCTCCAAATGCAACATGGCGTCTGCTAATAATTCCAACCAATTTTACTGTGAAATGGCGCTCCTTCTCTTCTGAGCCCCGCCGTATGCCCAAACAATTGATTTCCACCACATATGAGGTACCTGTGTACTCAGGAGAAATTGCACAATACATTTTATGGTGCATTTTTTCCTGATACCCTTGTGAAAAAAAAGCTACCTGTTTGAAAAAACAATTTTGTGGTAAAAAAAATAATAAAATATTTTCACGGCTGAACATTACAAACGTTTGTGAAGCCTCCAGGGGTTCAAAGTGCTCACTAAATAGCTAGATAAATTCCATGAGGGGTCTAGTTTCCAAAATGGGATCACATGTGGGGGAGCTCCATTGTTTAGGCACTTCAGGGGGGTCTCCAAATGCAACATGGCGTCTGCTAATAATTCCAACCAATTTTGCTGTGAAATGGCGCTCCTTGCCTGCCGAGTCCTGCTGTGTGCCCAAACATTTGATTTCCACCACATATGGGGTATCTGCGTACTCAGGAGAAAATGCACAATACATTTTATGGTGCATTTTTTCCTGATACCGTTGTGATAAAAAAAGCTACCTGGTTGAAGCAACAGTTTTGTGGTAAAAAAAATTTTTTTTCTTTTCACGGCTCAACGTTATAAACTTCTGTGAAGCCCCCAGGGGATCAAAGTGCACATCAAACATCTAGAAAAAATATTTGAGGGGTCTAGTTTCCAAAATGGGGTCACTTGTGGGGGAGGTCCATTGTTTAGGCACCTCAGGGAGTCTTCAAACCCGACATGGCGTCCGCTAATGAGTGCAGCTAATTTTGCACTCAAAAATTCAAATGGCGCTCCTTGCCTTCCGAGTCCTGCCGTGTGCCCAAACATTTGATTTCCACCACATATGGCGTATCTGCGTACTCAGGAGAAAATGCACAATACATTTTATGGTGCATTTTTTCCTGATACCGTTGTGATAAAAAAAGCTACCTGGTTGAAGCAACAGTTTTGTGGTAAAAAAAATTTTTTTTCTTTTCACGGCTCAACGTTATAAACTTCTGTGAAGCCCCCAGGGGTTCAAAGTGCACATCAAACATCTAGAAAAAATATTTGAGGGGTCTAGTTTCCAAAATGGGGTCACTTGTGGGGGAGCTACATTGTTTAGGCACCTCAGGGAGTCTTCAAACCCGACATGGCGTCAGCTAATGAGTGCAGCTAATTTTGCGTTCAAAAATTCAAATGGTGCTCCTTGCCTTCCGAGTCCTGCCGTGTGCCCAAACATTTGATTTCCACCACATATGAGGTATCTGCGTACTCAGGAGAAAATGCACAATACATTTTATGATGCATTTTTCCTGATACCCTTGTGAAAATACTAATTTTTATGGCTAAAGTAACATTTTTGTGTTAAAAAAGTAAAATTTTCATTTTTTCGTCTACATTGCTTTGGTTGCTGTGAAGCTCCTAAAGGGTTAATAAACTTCTTGGATGTGGTTTTGAGCAGAGTGAGGGGTGCAGATTTTAGAATGGGGTCACTTTTGGGTATTTTCTGTCGCCTAGGTTTCTCAAATCACTCCAAATGTGATGTGGTACCTAAAAATTTTTTTTATGTAAATTTTGTTGGAAAAATGAGAAATTGCTGATGAACTTTGAACCCTTCTAACTTCCTAACGGAATTTTTTTTTTTTCAAAAATTGCGCTGGTGTAAAGCAGACAAGTGGGAAATGTTATTTAGTAACTATTTTGTGTGACCTATCTCTCAGATTTATGGGCATAAAATTTCAAATTTTGAAAATTGCGAAATTTTCAAAATTTTCGCCAAATTTCCGAAATTTTCACAAATTAACGCAAAACATATCGGCCTAAATTTACTACTGACATGAAGCACAATATGTCACGAAAAAACAATCTCAGAATCGCCAGGATCCGTTGAAGTGTTCCAGAGTTATAACCTGTCAAAGTGACACTGGTCAAAATTGCAAAAAATGGCCGGGTCTTTAAGGTGAAAACAGGCTGGGGGCTGAAGGGGTTAAAAAGCTTTGCTTTCCATCTCAGCATCGCGGATGCCGCCATTTTTTTTCCATGCAGAAATTAATTTAAAAAAAAAAAACAACTGATGGGTATGGGTGCCACTAGCAACCAGTAGCCAAGCTTTCTGATGGGTATGGGTGCCACTAGCAACAAGTAGCCAAGCTTCCTGATGGGTATGGGTGCCACTAACAACCAGTAGCCAAGCTTTCTAATGGGTATGGGTACCACTAGCAACCAGTAGCCAAGCTTCCTGATGGGTATGGGTGCCACTAGCAACCAGTAGCCAAGCTTTCTGATGGGTATGGGTACCACTAGCAACCAGAAGCGGACCTTTCTGGGTATGGGTGCTACTAGCAACCAGTAGCCAAACTTTCTGCCAGGTATGGGTGCCACAGCAAATCAGTTGCCAAACCTTGTGGGTATAGGTGCACTAACAACCAGTAGCCAAACTTTATGGCCATAGGTGCCACAACCATCAGTATCCAGCCTTTTTAGGTATAGGAGCCATTAGCAACCAGTAGCCAAAATTTCTGGGTATTGGTGCCACAAGCAACCAGTAGCAAAACTTTCTGGGTATAGCTGCCGCTAGCAACTAGTAGCCAAATATTCTGGGTACAGGTGCCACAGCCAACCAGTAGCCAAACATTCTGGGTACGGGTGCCACAGCCAACCAGTAGCCAAACATTCTGGGTACGGGTGCCACAGCCAACCAGTAGCCAAACATTCTGGGTACGGGTGCCACAGCCAACCAGTAGCCAAACATTCTGGGTACGGGTGCCACAGCCAACCAGTAGCCAAACATTCTGGGTACGGGTGCCACAGCCAACCAGTAGCCAAACATTCTGGGTACGGGTGCCACAGCCAACCAGTAGCCAAACATTCTGGGTACGGGTGCCACAGCCAACCAGTAGCCAGACATTCTGGGTACGGGTGCCACAGCCAACCAGTAGCCAGACATTCTGGGTACGGGTGCCACAGCCAACCAGTAGCCAGACATTCTGGGTACGGGTGCCACAGCCAACCAGTAGCCAAACATTCTGGGTACGGGTGCCACAGCCAACCAGTAGCCAAACATTCTGGGTACGGGTGCCACAGCCAACCAGTAGCCAAACATTCTGGGTACGGGTGCCACAGCCAACCAGTAGCCAAACATTCTGGGTACGGGTGCCACAGCCAACCAGTAGCCAAACATTCTGGGTACGGGTGCCACAGCCAACCAGTAGCCAAACATTCTGGGTACGGGTGCCACAGCCAACCAGTAGCCAAACATTCTGGGTACGGGTGCCACAGCCAACCAGTAGCCAAACATTCTGGGTACGGGTGCCACAGCCAACCAGTAGCCAAACATTCTGGGTACGGGTGCCACAGCCAACCAGTAGCCAAACATTCTGGGTACGGGTGCCACAGCCAACCAGTAGCCAAACATTCTGGGTACGGGTGCCACAGCCAACCAGTAGCCAAACATTCTGGGTACGGGTGCCACAGCCAACCAGTAGCCAAACATTCTGGGTACGGGTGTCACAGCCAACCAGTAGCCAAACATTCTGGGTACGGGTGCCACAGCCAACCAGTAGCCAAACATTCTGGGTACGGGTGCCACAGCCAACCAGTAGCCAAACATTCTGGGTACGGGTGCCACAGCCAACCAGTAGCCAAACATTCTGGGTACGGGTGCCACAGCCAACCAGTAGCCAAACATTCTGGGTACGGGTGCCACAGCCAACCAGTAGCCAAACATTCTGGGTACGGGTGCCACAGCCAACCAGTAGCCAAACATTCTGGGTACGGGTGCCACAGCCAACCAGTAGCCAAACATTCTGGGTACGGGTGCCACAGCCAACCAGTAGCCAAACATTCTGGGTACGGGTGCCACAGCCAACCAGTAGCCAAACATTCTGGGTACGGGTGCCACAGCCAACCAGTAGCCAAACATTCTGGGTACGGGTGCCACAGCCAACCAGTAGCCAAACATTCTGGGTACGGGTGCCACAGCCAACCAGTAGCCAAACATTCTGGGTACGGGTGCCACAGCCAACCAGTAGCCAAACTTTCTGGGTACGGGTGCCACAGCCAACCAGTAGCCAAACATTCTGGGTACGGGTGCCACAGCCAACCAGTAGCCAAACATTCTGGGTACGGGTGCCACAGCCAACCAGTAGCCAAACATTCTGGGTACGGGTGCCACAGCCAACCAGTAGCCAAACATTCTGGGTACGGGTGCCACAGCCAACCAGTAGCCAAACATTCTGGGTACGGGTGCCACAGCCAACCAGTAGCCAAACATTCTGGGTACGGGTGCCACAGCCAACCAGTAGCCAAACATTCTGGGTACGGGTGCCACAGCCAACCAGTAGCCAAACATTCTGGGTACGGGTGCCACAGCCAACCAGTAGCCAAACATTCTGGGTACGGGTGCCACAGCCAACCAGTAGCCAAACATTCTGGGTACGGGTGCCACAGCCAACCAGTAGCCAAACATTCTGGGTACGGGTGCCACAGCCAACCAGTAGCCAAACATTCTGGGTACGGGTGCCACAGCCAACCAGTAGCCAAACATTCTGGGTACGGGTGCCACAGCCAACCAGTAGCCAAACATTCTGGGTACGGGTGCCACAGCCAACCAGTAGCCAAACATTCTGGGTACGGGTGCCACAGCCAACCAGTAGCGAAACATTCTGGGTACGGGTGCCACAGCCAACCAGTAGCCAAACATTCTGGGTACGGGTGCCACAGCCAACCAGTAGCCAAACATTCTGGGTACGGGTGCCACAGCCAACCAGTAGCCAAACATTCTGGGTACGGGTGCCACAGCCAACCAGTAGCCAAACATTCTGGGTACGGGTGCCACAGCCAACCAGTAGCCAAACATTCTGGGTACGGGTGCCACAGCCAACCAGTAGCCAAACATTCTGGGTACGGGTGCCACAGCCAACCAGTAGCCAAACATTCTGGGTACGGGTGCCACAGCCAACCAGTAGCCAAACATTCTGGGTACGGGTGCCACAGCCAACCAGTAGCCAAACATTCTGGGTACGGGTGCCACAGCCAACCAGTAGCCAAACTTTCTGGGTACGGGTGCCACAGCCAACCAGTAGCCAAACTTTCTGGGTACGGGTGCCACAGCCAACCAGTAGCCAAACTTTCTGGGTACGGGTGCCACAGCCAACCAGTAGCCAAACTTTCTGGGTACGGGTGCCACAGCCAACCAGTAGCCAAACTTTCTGGGTACGGGTGCCACAGCCAACCAGTAGCCAAACATTCTGGGTACGGGTGCCACAGCCAACCAGTAGCCAAACATTCTGGGTACGGGTGCCACAGCCAACCAGTAGCCAAACATTCTGGGTACGGGTGCCACAGCCAACCAGTAGCCAAACATTCTGGGTACGGGTGCCACAGCCAACCAGTAGCCAAACATTCTGGGTACGGGTGCCACAGCCAACCAGTAGCCAAACATTCTGGGTACGGGTGCCACAGCCAACCAGTAGCCAAACATTCTGGGTACGGGTGCCACAGCCAACCAGTAGCCAAACATTCTGGGTACGGGTGCCACAGCCAACCAGTAGCCAAACATTCTGGGTACGGGTGCCACAGCCAACCAGTAGCCAAACATTCTGGGTACGGGTGCCACAGCCAACCAGTAGCCAAACATTCTGGGTACGGGTGCCACAGCCAACCAGTAGCCAAACATTCTGGGTACGGGTGCCACAGCCAACCAGTAGCCAAACATTCTGGGTACGGGTGCCACAGCCAACCAGTAGCCAAACATTCTGGGTACGGGTGCCACAGCCAACCAGTAGCCAAACATTCTGGGTACGGGTGCCACAGCCAACCAGTAGCCAAACATTCTGCGTACGGGTGCCACAGCCAACCAGTAGCCAAACATTCTGCGTACGGGTGCCACAGCCAACCAGTAGCCAAACATTCTGCGTACGGGTGCCACAGCCAACCAGTAGCCAAACATTCTGCGTACGGGTGCCACAGCCAAACTTTCTGGGTTTAGGTGCCACAAACAACTAGTAGCCAAACCAGTAGAGCATGAAGCAAAGACTTCTAAATACTGCAGAATGTTACAGGAAATGCTATATAAATATTTACAGAGCAATAAACCAATTTACTAACGTAATAAAAGTAAAAAGGTACATCACACCCAGCACCGAGGGCCTAGAAGTAGAGGGAGTCAGCACAGAATGAATTAGCAAAAAGAAATCCAGGTGACAATTTGCCGCAATCTGAAAATCTGACAACAATGTCATTTTTTTTCTATCAAGTAAAAAATATAAGGACTTGTGCCCCCAAATTCTGGCCCTTTACTGTCATAATAAAAGGGACTGCAGCTGTTTAGGAGCCCCCATTTCAGCTTAGACTAAGATCTCAACAAATGCCTAGTGCGTTAATTTAAAGGGGGTGTCCACTTTTGGGTAATTTTTTGCAATTGGGTTTCAGAACGATATTTAACCTTCCGTTTACAAGCTCCCAATCAATGGTGAGCTGAATGACAGATTCTCAGTTAACTCACTCTGCAGCCAGTGCAACAGAGGTTATAAAAGGCAAATGATGCAATACTTTTAATGAAACCCAATTGCAAAAAGTAAAAGTAGAAAAATAATCTTCCCATCGCCCTTCTATATGATCCGTGGACATCACCGGTCATCGCCGTTACTAAGAAACAGTCCAAATTAACACTCACAACATGACAGTCTGGGACAGTCGCTCTATAATGCATTAGCCCCTTTGGCACGGCACAGAGATTTCTCCCAATGGCTAAAAATCATCCTGGACCCCCAGGATCTGGTCCCATCAGTCCTCACATCCAGGACCCCCAAGATCTGGTCCCATCAGTCTTCACATCCAGGACCCCCAGGATCTGGTCCCATCAGTCTTCACATCCAGGACCCCCAGGATCTGGTCCCATCGATCCTCACATCCAGGACCCCCAGGATCTGGTTCCATCAGTAAGTCGAAAGGGGGGTGATCATCAAATGTGATCCCCCCTTCATTAACCCTTATATACACTATATAGTTGCTGGAATCAATCCACATTGACGTAGGACCACCATTGATTTCCAGCCCCTTTAGCACGGCGCAGAGCTTTCTGACAAGAAAAAATCCCATTGATTTCAATGGACTCTCTGGATGACAGAAGTTGTGCTAAAGGGTCCTGCAATGGGAGATCGTCCGGTATAGTCCAAAGGGTGATAGCTAGGGATGGACCCCAATAATTGGCAGCCGGTGAGGGGTCACCATGGGGAATGAATGGCGGCTGCCCCAAACCTGCGGGCGACAGAGAAGGATATTGCCTGATGAGCCCGTCCACCTCGGACTCGTCCGGCCCCTGGGGCTCCGCCGGCTCCTCCTGTAGCTGATCGTCCACGAACTTGTTCTCGTCGTATTCATCGATGTCCACCTTGCGGAAACGCGACGACAGTGTGTTCTTAGCCATGGCGGGCAGGGAGGGGGTGTGACGGGCAGCGCGGGGGTCCCGGCGCTCTGGGGGTGCACACAATGATGGCGGGGGTGGCCGGGAGGGAGGGAGGTGGCGGCGCTGGTTACTGTCACGGGCTTCCCGTACCTTTCCGCCCGGCTCCCTCCGCTTCCGGTGGCTCCGGCGGGCGGAGAGTGTAAAGGAACCGGAAGCGCAATCGCGACCTCATGAGGGAGGAGCAACATGGCGCCTGCTTGTTGCTTAGCAACCGCGGCCCGCTAAACCGAAGGGTCTCAGGCTTGTCAGAGGCTGGGGCGGGCGACATAATGTAGTCCATATCGTGACACAAAACACTTTCTGCGTGAAAAATGCCACTAATTAGTAACAGAGCAAATTTTGAGCTTAATGACCACATTTTTTAAAAATCTGACCAATGTCCACTTTGTAACGTGATAACTCTGGAATCCTTCAACTAATACCACTGCCCCTGTGCCCCCATAATCACCAGGACGTATCAGTACTCCATAATCCCACAGCCCCTGTGCCCCCACATTCACCAGGACGTATCAGTACTCCATAATCCCACAGCCCCTGTGCCCCCACAATCACCAGGACGTATCGGTACGTCCATAATCCCACAGCCCCTGTGCCCCCACATTCACCAGGACGTATCGGTACATCCATAATCCCACAGCCCCTGTGCCCCCACATTCACCAGGACGTATCGGTACTCCATAATCCCACAGCCCCTGTGCCCCCACAATCACCAGGACGTATCGGTACGTCCATAATCCCACAGCCCCTGTGCCCCCATAATCACCAGGACGTATCAGTACATCCATAATCCCACAGCCCCTGTGCCCCCACATTCACCAGGACGTATCGGTACGGCCATTTGTGAGAAAACACCCCAAAATCGGACGCATCGGTACGTCCAATGTGAGGAAGCATATATAAAAAAAAAAAGAAAATTGCTAATTTTTCCAAATTTTTGCCAAAATTACGATTTTCACAAAAAATGAAAAAATATTAACCTAAATTTACTACTAATATGAAGTACAATGTGTCACGAAAAAAATAATGTAAGGCGACGTTCACTCATTTGTCAGGGCCAGGTGGACGGGTAGACCCAGGAGGTGGATCCACTGGGCCGAACTCCTTGATGATGGTAAGGGGTCCGGTAGCTGGAGCACTATAGGCAGCAGAACAGTCCGTGCATACGAGTATAACGGAGAAGTCCCTGAGACCACGGAGTCACTGATGGTAGTCCGGGAGACGCAGCTCAGGTTCGGAAGCCGAGAAGATGTCAGGCGGGGTCCGGAACCTTTGGAGCGAGATGACGGGTCACCGCAGGGATCCGAGATGGTGCGGACTGTCAGGATGGCAGATGGACAGCGTTCGGGGGTTCGGGATTCGGCAGGACCGGATGGCGAGGCAGGCACGGCTCTACAAGAGAGATAGGTGAGTATATCATAGAGACACCTGGAGACCTGACTCCTAGCTTAAGAAACACGAAGATCAGGCCCCGCCCCCTTGGACATCAAACCCCTTTATACCCTGTACCTGTTTGCATCATTTCCTGTTAATGGACGCTGGCCCTTTAAGAAAGGGTCAATGACCGCGCGCGCGCCCTAATGCGCATGCGCGCGGCCCGAGTGCCAGAAGCCAGAGCAGGAAGCTGCGAGGAGGAAGCAGCAGGGTTGGGCTGGGGCTGAGAAGCCGACGGGCGCCGGGAGCGGGGACCAGGACGCCGGGGACGCGCCGGCAATGGATGCTGGAGAGCGGGGAGCGGCGGTGACCGGACCAAGGAACCGGGAAGCGAGGCAGGGGAGCCGGGGAGCGTGACAGGTGAGCCGGGGGGCAGCGCAGGGGACCCGGGGAGCGTGACATCATTGAGGGTTTTTTTTTACCTCAGGAATGGATTTATAAGACAAAATCAGGAGTGGGTACAAAATGGAGATGTGGTGATGCGTTTCTACTATACTTTTCCTCCAATTGTTCCACTCCTGGTTTTGGTTTGCAAATTCTGAGGTTAAAAAACCCCTCACCACAGCTAATGTGGGCAGGAGTTTAGACAATAGGGATGTAACATTAGAAGACGTAGGACTGAAAGACATCTGGAGACTAACTCACCCACATGACAGAGAGTATACACACTTCTCTCACCCTCATGATAGCTGGTCACGTATTGATCAGTTCTGGATCTCGCAAGACTTACTGAGTGGAACGCAAGATTGTGTGATAGAGAATATGGTGATCTCTGATCATAGTCCGGTGAGATTGGGCATTAGAGAGAAATTCAGGAGAGGTACAGATATCATATGGAGATTCCCATCGTTCCTTCTCAGGCAAGATAATTTCCACAAGGTGCTACAGGAGTGGTGGGGAGAATTCGCAGAGGACAATAAGGAACATAGAGAGTCCCCAGTGATATTTTGGGAAACGGCAAAAGCGGTCCTAAGGGGCCGTCTGGTGGGGTACGCAGCCATGATCAAACGGAAAACCAATGAGAATTATAATTTCCATAGTGAAGCAGTACGGGTAGCATATACAAATTATGTGACAAATAGATCTCCCATGACAAAAGGCAGATGGTTGGAGGCAAAAGAGGGATTTGACGAATGGGCCAAAAAAAAGGAACAACTATTCTGGTCGCACAAGGAGGTTGACTTACATAGGTTTGGCAACAAGGCGGGAAGGATGTTGGCCAATCTGGCAAGGGGCAGCAGAAAGATGACAGTGATCTCTAAACTGAAAACAAAGGGGGGAGAGGTGACTACGGATCCTAAGGACATTAATAAACTGTTGGGAGATTACTATAGAAAACTATATGGGTCAGGGAATAACGACATGACTGATGAGGCAGAGTGGCTAAGACAAGCCCAAATGCCTAGCTTGACGGAGGAAGATTTGAGTGCCTTAAACGCAGATATCACAGTAGAGGAGGTGACGAGAACAATTGGGGAGCTTAACACCAACAAGGCACCGGGACCTGACGGTTTCAATAGTGAATTCTATAAGGCTCTGAAGGATCTGATCTCGCCGGATCTAACCTCAGTCTTTAATGCTTTCCTGGGAGGGGCGGAAATACCCAAAAATTCCAACATAGCATATATTAAATTACTCCCCAAGGGAACCAAGGACCTGGATGATCCCTCTAGTTATAGACCTATATCGCTCATAAATCAGGATTTAAAAATTATGTCCAAGATCATGGCTAATAGACTGGCCGAGATCTTACCTAGGATCATTACGAATCACCAGGTGGGGTTTATTAAGGGGAGAAATGCCGTTACCAATATCCGAAAGACAATTCTAGTGGTAGACGCGGTTAGACTGGGTCTCACTGAGGGAGGGGCTAGACCTGCCCTAGTTACACTTGACGCAGAAAAAGCGTTTGATAATGTAAATTGGGGGTGGTTAGACAGGGTAATGGAGGCCATAGGGATTGTAGGCAAGATGAGACTTTACATTAGAAACCTTTATGCCAACTCGGGAGCTAGGGTTCACACTCCGGGCTTTCTATCAGACGTGTTCCCTTTGATGAAGGGAACAAGACAGGGCTGCCCATTATCTCCTCTTTTATTCAACCTGGCAATCGAGCCGTTGTCAAGAATACTACAGGGACAAAATAGCTTTAAAGGAATCAAGATAAGGGGTTCAGAAGTAAAGACAGCGCTTTTTGCTGATGACATCATACTTTATATGGGGGACCCCGGTGCGGATTTGCCACAGACTCTTGCCTTGATTGAAAAATTTGGCTCATTCTCCGGTTTCAAACTGAACAAAAAAAAATGCGAGATCATGTTCCTAAAGGGGCATCATGGGACAATGGGGGGACAAATAAGGGATGGCTGTCTATGTGGAATTCCTATAGCACAATCTTCAATTAAATACCTGGGAGTGCATATAGGAAGATCGGTGGAAACAATCTATAACTTGAATTATGGACCGCTAATCAGGAAAATTATAGTTCAATTAAAGGGATGGAAAGGTCTGCCACTTCCATTACTGGCAAGATGTCACCTGATAAAAATGATGAGCTTTCCTAGGCTGCTGTATCCCTTCCAGACAATCCCGCTATTGCTAAAACTAAAGGATGTGAATAAGCTCAACTCCGCGTATACAGAATTTCTGTGGAGGGGAAGGAAACCCAGAATAAAGCTGCGTACGCTGATGAAGTCAGCAGAGGAGGGAGGTCTAAACTTTCCAGATGTCCAAGGGTATAATCTTGTATGTATCATGAGGCATGTAATTGATTGGGTGAGAGGAACGAGTAGGCACTCAGATCATGCGATGGAAACTAAATATGCGTCACCGTGGGATCTGACGTCCATTCTGCACTCCCCACTATCCAGGGTTGAAGGGCACATAAGGGACTCAATTATATTCCGAGACACCATGCTAACATGGAAGTCGGTAAGGAAAAAACTGGGGCTCTCATGGAAAGTGTCCAAGTACTTGAACCCCTGGGCATTCCCAAATTTTCCCCTGGGACGAGAAAACAAGCTATTTACTAGATGGAAAGAGAGGGGAGTCAGGAGAATGATAGATGTTATGAATGTGGAGGACAGGAGGTGGATGACAGGTCGGGAAGTGCTGGATAAGTACAACCTTAATAGCTCACATGTCATCCAGTATGAACAATTGAAACATGGAATAATAGGAGACCTGGGTGTGGTTGGAAGAGAGCTGAACAGAAGTTCGATTGATGAGTTACTGGAATGTGATGTAACAAGTATAAATGTCTCTAAAATTTATCGATCGCTAAGGGGGGTGCTTATCTCTCGGGAGGATAGTCGGACTTTAAAAGCGTGGGGGAAACAATTGGGAAGGGAAGAAGTGGTGGATGATATACTGAGAGGATGGGTACAAGTGCGGAAACACATTACCAATGAGAGATGGAGAGACACTCAATTCAGAATTCTACATAGGGCCATTATAGGTTTCAACATACCAGGTAGGGATAGGTGGTGTCCTAAGTGTCAAAAAGAAAAAACGGATATGCTGCATGGGCTATGGGAATGTGAGACAATCGCTAGGTTCTGGAACCAAGTCAGACTATTTGCCCAGTCAACATGGGGAATTTTCAGCAAACTAGACTTAATGGTGTGGATTTTCCACTCCTTTGAGGGAGGAGTAGGAGGAGGACCGAGCACGCAGGAAAAGAGGAAATACGCAATAACGCATGACATAGCCATGATAGCTAAGCGTTGCATCTTAAAACACTGGATTCAAAGGGAGGGCCCATCCATAAAGGAGGTTGTGGGCGAACTACACAACCTTCTGAAGTGGGAAAAACTAGAAGCGGAGAGGGATAAAGATGGGTTGACAGCCAAGTTTTTTGTGAGATGGAGACATTTTATTGAAAGCCAATTCACACAGGGAGAAATAATTAACCTGATGGCACCTTTTGTTCACTCGGAGTGGTATATCCTGAGCGATATCCAGGACAGCCTGGGTAAACTGAGAATCACCTAGGAGGGGGCTCTGGTGGGAGGGGGAGACGAGACGGTTGGGAATACCAAGACACGCTAGCAAAATTGAAATCATTCAGGGACGACACAGAGATTTAACGAATTGTATTGCATATGTTATATTATATTTCATTACCTATGTTTTGGTTTAATGTTACTGTATACTATCTTAAATCGAACAGCAACATGGAACTCCAAATTGGGGTATCACCCACCTCTATGTCACATTTTGTCAGACGAATGTTCTTCTTTTGCAATGATACTTGTCATGTTTTTACAAATTTGAAAAATCAATAAAAAACGTTTTGGAAAAAAAAAAAAAACCCCTCACCAAATACTCAATGTATGCACATGGGCTGAATTCCATCCATTTTACTAGACGAGTAAGGCCATGTTCACACCATGAGTGCTTGGTGAGTCATTTACCTCAGTATTAAGGCCATGTAGACTCGGTGAGTATTTGATGACTTTTTTACCTCAGAATTTGTAAGCCAAAACCAGGAGCAGAAAAATCAGAGGAAAACTATAATAGAAACACGGGCACCAGTTCTGCATTTTTTTTTTTACCCATTACTGGTTTTGTTACAAATCCTGAGGTAAAAAACTCACCGAATACTCAACATGTGCACGTGGCCTTAATGCTGAGGTAAAAAAATCACAAAATACGCAACGTGTGCTCGTGGCCTTAATACCGAGGTAAACAACCTCACCAAACACTCGTCTGCATGTGACCTTAATAATGAGGTAAAAATTTCACCAAATACGTGTGCTCGTGGCCTTAAGGCTATGTGCGCACGTTGCGTCCTGATCAGTGCAGAAACAAGCGCACCCGCTGGCAGACTTGACACTGCATTTTGACAAAAAGAATTCATCCAAAACGCATGTATTTTGGATGCATTTTGCATGCATTTTACATGCGTTTTGGATGCATTTTTGTCAGTGCGGTCCCCCGGCAATTCAGCTCGGCTACATGCCTGCTGACAGCAGACACAGACAGAGTCGGGCAATGAGAATGAACTCGGATGAACACCCGACTTCATTGTCATTCCACGGCTCTGTCTCTGTGTGCTGTCATGAACTCAGATGAACCTCCGAGGTCAGTGCCAGGACACAGGAGTCCGCAGCAGTGATGTCAGAGTTTCACCCAATTTCACTGACATCGCGCGGCTCTCTCTTTGTGTCGCAGCTTGATTTGCGGTCACCTGTGATCGCAAATCCCTTTAGTGACTGCAGTGAGCCGCACGATCAGCTGTACTTTCACTCAGGTTACTCGCGGCCACAGCTGTAGTCCTCCACCTGAGAGCGGTGGCCGCGAGTAACCTCAGTGACAGCACAGCTGATCGCGCGACTCACTTCAGTTGCTACATGGAGCTCACAGGAGCGGCGGTGTTCTACTGCCGCTCCTGTCAGCTTCCAATGTAGCAGAGCTCAATGCGTCATGGGACCTTGCGGGGATTACGTCGGACCTGGAGGTGTTTTTGAGGGGTTAATAAAGTGGTGAAAGAGGGTGTTTTTTGTCTTTCATTCCAAATAAAGGATTTTTTGGATGTGTGTGTTTATTTTCTTTAACTTACAGGTTAATCATGGGAGGTATCTGGGGGAGACGCCTGCCATGATTAACCTAGGACTTAGTGGCAGCTATGGGCTGCTGCCATTAACTCCTTATTACCTCGTTTGCCACTGCACCAGGGCAATTCGGGACGAGCCGGGTAGAGTCCCGGGACTGTCGCATCTAATGGATGCAGCAATTCCGGGCGGCTGCTGGCTGACATTGTTAGGCTGGGGGGCTCCCCATAACGTGGGGCTCCCCATCCTGACAATACCAGCCATCAGCCATGTGGCTTTACCCTGGCTGGTATCAAAATTGGGGGGTACTGCACGTTGTATTTTTTAAAATTATTTATTTATTTATTGTACTACACGATATGGGCGCGCCCACCGGTGGCTGTTCTTTCTCTATTTCTATGCCTTTCTATGGCACAAAACAGAGCACACGCTAACGCAGTGCGCTCCATTACAGTGAATGGCCCTGCCGGGCGCATGCGTTGTGTTTGACTGTTTAGACTTTATTTAGCACTGTCTTTATGTTCAAAACGCATCTGTCTAAACGCAATGGAAAAGCAAGTAAAAAGCGCTAACACGCGGTAAAAACACATGCGTATTTACCGTGATTTAGTGGTCAAAAGCAATTTCTGCCAGAGGATGCGTTTAGAACTGCAACTAGGACGTCGCAAAGTGCGGACACAGCCATATACTTTTCTTCTGATTGTTCCACTCCTGGTTTTGACTTACAAATACGGAGGTAAAAATAACTCGGCATGTGACCGTGGCCAAAGATTCGATTCTTTTTCATGACACATTGTAGTTCATGTTAGTGGTAAATTTAGGTCGGTATTTTTTGCATTTATTTCTAAAAATATCACAATTTTGACAAAAAAATTTGAAAAATTAACTATTTTCAAACTTTCAATTTTTTTATCCCTAAAGCAGTTTGGCTATGTGCGCACATTGCGTATTGTCATGCTGAAAATTCTGCAGCGATTTGGCAACGCATGTGCGTTTCAAAATGCAGCCGATATGGATGTATTGTGACTGCTGAATTGATGTAGCATTCATGCGCTCTGGATGCTTCCTCTCCCATAGGCCCCCTTCACACATCCATGAAAAAACACGCACGTGTGTTACGTCCGTTTTTCGGGTCCGTTTTCCATTTTTGTGTCCTTTTTTTGTGTCCGTGTGCCATCTGTGGGAATGCCGTATGCTAGCCGTGTTTGCGTGTTGATTGTCCGTTTATTCTTGAGAGAAATAACTGACACGTGTATGTGTAGTCCGTGTGAATGTATGCGTGTTTGTGATGCACAATGTCGTAGATACATACCCGCTGACAGCAGACAGAGTCGCACGTAGAGAATGAACTGGGGTGAACCTTACCCGACTTCATTGTCATACCACTGCTCTGTCTGTGTCGCATCCTGATTAGCGGTCACCCGTGAAGGACTCACCGGTGACCGCTAATCACCAGAGTGACTGAATGGAGTACCCCTCTCCCATACTCACCGTTCCACGATCACCTGCGCGGCGCAGCACGGCTGTTCTCTAAACTCCGGCGGCTTTTCGTCTTTTGAAAAAGCCGACCTCTCATTAATTAATCTCGTATTCCCAGCTTTCCCCGCCCACCGGCAAATATGATTGGTTGCAGTGAGACACGCCCACACGCTGAGTGACAGCTGTCTAACTGCAACCAATCACAGTCGCCGGTGAGCGTGTCACTATGGAGCAGAGAAATAAATAAATAAATAATTTAAAAAAACGGCGTACGGTCCCCCCCTATTTTAATACCAGCCAGATAAAGCCATACGGCTGCAGGCTGGTATTCTCAGGATGGGGAGCCCCACGTTATGGGGAGCCCCCCAGCCTAACAATATCAGCCAGCAGACGCCCAGAATTGCCGCATACATTAGATGCGACAGTTCTGGGACTCTACCCGGCTCTTCCCGATTGGCCCTGGGGCGTTGGCAATCGGGGTAATAAGGAGTTAATGGCAGCCCATAGCTGCCACTAAATCCTAGATTAATCATGTCAGGCGTCTCCCTGAGATACCTTCCATGATTAATCTGTAAGTTACAGTTAAAAAATAGACACACCCGAAAAATCCTTTATTAGAAATAAAAAACACTAACAAATTCCCTCCTCACCAATTTATTAACCCCAACAAAGCCCTCCATGTCCAGCGTAATCCACGGACCTCCAGTGTCGCATCCAGCTCTGCTGCATGAAGGTGACAGGAGCAGCAGAAAACACCGCCGCTCCTGTCAGCTCCACGCAGCAACTGAGGTGAGTAGCGCAATCAGCTGCTGTCAGTCAGGTAACTCACGGCCACCGCTGGATCCAGCAGTGGCCGCGGGCAACCTCAGTGACAGCTCAGCTGATCGCGCTACTCACCTCATTTGCTGCGTGGAGCTGACAGGAGCGGCGGTGTATTCTGCTGCTCCTGTCACCTTCATGCAGCAGAGCTGGATGCGACGCTGGAGGTCCGTGGATTACGCCGGACATGGAGGGCTTTGTTAGGGTTAATAAATTGGTGAGGAGGGTATTTGTTAGTGTTTTTTATTTCTAATAAAGGATTTTTCGGGTGTGTCTATTTTTTAACTGTAACTTACAGGTTAATCATGGAAGGTATCTCGGGGAGACGCCTGACATGATTAATCTAGGATTTAGTGGCAGCTATGGGCTGCCATTAACTCCTTATTACCCCGATTGCCAACGCACCAGGGCCAATCGGGAAAAGCCGGGTAGTCCCAGAACTGTCGCATCTAATGTATGCGGCAATTCTGGGCGTCTGCTGACTGATATTGTTAGGGTGGGGGGCTCCCCATAACGTGGAGCTCCCCATCCTGAGAATACCAGCCTGCAGCCTTATGGCTTTATCTGGCTGGTATTAAAATAGGGGGGGGGGACCGCACGCCGTTTTTTTAAATTATTTATTTCTCTGCTCCATAGTGACACGCCCACCGGCGGCTGCGATTGGTTGCAGTTAGACAGCTGTCACTCAGCGTGTGGGCGTGTCTCACTGCAACCAATCATATTTGCCGGTGGGCGGGGAAAGCAGGGAATACGAGATTGATTAATGAGCGGCCGGCTTTTTCAAAAGAGGAAAAGCCGCCGGAGCTTTTATAACAGCAGTGCAGCACCGCGCCGGAGATCGGGGAACGGTAAGTATGAGAGGGGGGGGGGGAACTGACCGACAGACAGTGAGAGGGACAGATAAGACAGAGAGACCGACCGACAGACATAGAGAGAAACCGACCGACGGACTGAGGGAGAGAACGAAACAGAAAAAGAAAAAAGACCGACATCACATGAAAAAAGCACAAAACGTACAGGGAGCAAACAGAGATGTGTCCGTGTCACTCGGACGTGCGCACAGACCCATTGACTTTCATTGGGTCCGTGCTGCGTGTTGCGTGCTGAAAACGGACATGCTTCCATGCAAAACGGAGACACAAACGTAGCACGCACACGGACACACAGACCTTAATGAAAAACGCACATATGTCCTCAAACATTGCATAACATTGGTGCACGTTTGGCCGTGTCTCCGGTATATACGGAAACGGACCAAACACGCACGTGTATCACGGACGTGTGAAGGGGGCCATAGACAGAGTGGGAGCAGTATCCAAAGCACACAAAATAAGTGACATGTTGCTTCTTTGAACGCAGCGATTTGGCCACAAATTTCAGCATGCAAATCGCTGCGTTCTAAAACGCAACGTGCTCATGGAATTTGCACAATTTACATAGACTTTGCTGGAGACGCAGGACGCATGTGTTTACGCTGCAGTGCAAAGCGCTGCGTAAACGCATGGAAATACACAACATGCGAACATACCCTAAATATGTAAAATAATCAACAATAACCCCTTCCCACTGTGGCCATTTTCCATTTTACGTTTTAATTTTTTCATCCCCTTCTTCCAAGCCCCATAACTTTTTTATTTTTCCGTGAAGATAGCCAATATGGGGTCTTGTTTTTGCAGGAAGAGTCGCACTTTTGAATGACACCATTCATTCTGCCACATAGTGTACTGGAAAATGGGAAAATAAAATCCAAACACGGTGAAATGGCAAAAAAATGTTCAATTTCACAATGGTTTTTAGGTTTTTTATTTACCATGTTCACTATATGGTAAAACTGTTCTGGCATTATGATTCCCCAGGTCAGTACAAGTTCGTAGATACCTAACATGTATAGTTTTGTTTTTTTTTCAAGTGGTGAAAAAAAAAACCAGAAATTTGACAAAAAAAAGGGTGCTTTTGGCACTAATTTCCAAAGGCCGCTTTACACGCTAGCGATAGCACCCGCCCCCGTCGTTCGTGCGTCATAGGCAAATCACTGCCCGTGGCGTACAATATCGCTAGTAGGAGTCACACGTACTTACCTTCTTACTGACGTCGCTGTAGCCGGTGAACAATCTCTTCTTTAAGGGGGAGGTCCGTGCGGCGTCACAGCGACGTCACACAGCGGGCCACCAATAGAAGCAGAGGGACGGAGACCAGCCGCTTTAATGTCACTCCCACCTCGTTGCCGGAGAACTGAGAAACACTGTTGTTCGTCGTTCCTGGGGTGTCACACGTAGCGATGTGTGCTGCCTCAGGAACAACGAACAACCTGCGTCCACAACGAGCAACGACATTTTGAAAATGAGCGACGTATCAACGATCAACGATTAGGTGAGTATTTTTCATCACTAGCGGTGGCTCGTAGGTGATACACGCAACAACGTCGCTAACGACGCCGGATGTGCGTCACGAATTCCGTGACCCCGACGACATATCGTTACATATGTTGTTGCGTGTAAAGCGGCCTTAAGACCTGTAACATTCTCATTTTTCGGGGTCTGGGGCTCAGTGACAGCTTATTGATTGCGTCTTGACCTGATGTTTTTAATTATACTATTTTGGGGTAGATGCGATGTTTTAATCACCTGTTATTGGCTTTTGTTCCAATGTTTTGGCGACCCCAAAAAACGTAATTCTGACATTTTTATTTTTTTCTAATTACGCCCTTTACCGATCAGATTAATTTATCTTATATTTTGATAGATCTGAGATCTCGGAATACGGTGATACAAAATATGTGTAATTTTTATTTGTTTTTAATTGTGCACATCATTTTTTTTCAAACGTCATTTTATTTTGTGAGGATGTTAGATGGGTAAAAAGTTTAGCAGCAATTTTTTTTTCCTGAAATCTACAAAACCTGTTTCTTTAGGGACCTATTCAGATTTAAATTGACTATGAGTGGTCTATATATTAGAAACTCCCCAAAAGTGATGCCATTTTAAAAACTGTACCACATATACTTCCAAACTGCTGTAACAAAATGTATTAACCGTTCAGGTGCTACATAGGACTTAATGCAAAGTAAAATGGCAATAAGAAAAAAATGTTGCTTTAGCCCCAAATTTTTCACTTTTACAAGGGATAACACGACATAATGGACCCCACAATCTGGTTTCTTCCGAGCACGCTAATACCCCACATGTGGTCAGAAACCTCAGTTTGGACACACAGCTGGGCTCGGAAGGGAAGGAACACCATTAGAATTTTGGAACCCAAATTTGGCTGAAATACACTACAGTTCAAAAGTTTGGGGTCACCCAGACAATTTTGTCTTTTCCATGAAAAATCATACTTTTATTTATCAAATGAGTTGCATAATGAATAGAGAATATAGTCCAGACATTGACGAGTTTAGAAATAATTATTTTTACTTGAAATAATAATTTTCTCCTTCAAACTTTTCTTTCGTCACAGAATGCTCCTTTTGCAGCAATTCCAGCTTTGTAGACCTTTGGCATTCTAGCTGTTAATTTGCGGAGGTAATCTGGAGATATTTCGCCCCATGCTTCCCCCTTCCCACAAGTTGGATTGGCTTGATGGGAACTTTTTGCGCACCATACGGTCAAGCTGCTCCCACAACAGCTCTATAAGGTTGAGATCTGGTGACTGGGCTGGCCACTTCATTACAGATAGAATACTAGCTGCATGCTTTTCCCTAAATAGTTCATGCGTAATTTGGAGGTGTGCTTTGGGTCATTGTCCTGGCCAATCAAGCGCTGCCACAGGGTATGACATGGCAATGCAAAATGGAGAGATAGCCTTCATTATTCAAAATCCCTTTTACCTTGTACAAATCTCCCACTTCTAAAACTAGAGACTCTAATGTACTTGTCTTGTTGCTCAGTTGTGCAGCGCGGCCTCCCACTTCTCTTTCTACTCTGGTTAGAGCCTGTTTGTGCTCTCCTGTGAAGGGAGTAGTTCACACCATTGTAGGAAATCTTCAGTTTCTTGGCAATTTCTCACATGGAATATCCTTAATTTCTAAGAACAAGAATAGACTGTTGAGTTTCACATGAAAGTTCTCTTTTTCTGGAAATTTTAAGGGTTTAAAGAGAACCTGTCACCACTTTTTTGGCCTATACGCTGCAGCCACCACCACCAAACTCTTATATACAGCATTCTTACATGCTGTATATAAGAGCCCAGGCCGGGGGTATAACATAAAAAACACTTTATAATACTTACCTAATGGTCGCGCTGTGGGCCTTATGGGTGTATGACGCCGGACCCACGGCTAGAGAAGAAGGAGAACAAAGATGGCCAAAAGAAGCGGCATCTCTTCTTCTCTAGCCGGTCCGACGTCATACACAATCGCCGGCATTCAGGTCCTGAGCAGGGCCGGCGAGTGTGTATGACGTAGCCGCGTCATGCACCCAGGCTTCAGAAAGAGGACGAAGCTGGCCGAAAGAGGAGGCGCCGGCACCGGACAACGGAAATGCCCATAAGGCCCACAGCGCGACCGTGAGGTAAGTATTATAAAGTGTTTTTTAGGCCAAAAAAGTGGTTACAGGTTCCCTTTAATGGAACCAACAAATGTACTGTTCCAGATTCTCAACTAGCTCAAAGGAAGGTCAGTTTTATAGCTTCTCTAATCAGCACAGCTAAGGTGTCAGATGAGAAACCCCCACAAGTGACCCCATAATGGAAACTTCACTGCTTAAGGAATTAATCTAGAGGTGTAGTGGATATTACCCACAAGTGCCTCACAATTTTATATTATTAGGACATGGAAATGTACATTTCATAAAAAAAAATTATTAGCTGCAAATTTATCAATTATACAATTGTCAAAAGATTAAACTATACCCCACAATTTATTCTGCAACTTGTCCCGAATGCGGAGATACCCCATATGTCCTCAGAAACTAATGTCTGGCCTCACGGCAGAGCTGAGCATTGAGAAGCGCTTATTTGGCTCTTGGAGCACAGATTTTGCTGGAATAGTTTTCAGGTGACATTTGCTGAGCCCCTAAGATGCCAAAACAGGAGAAAAATCCCAAAAGTAACCAATTGTAGAAATTACACCTCTCAATTAATTCATCTACAGCTGCAGTGACTGTTTTATAACTTCAACCACAAGCTTTTTTTCTGGAGAATTGCAAATATGCCAATTTATTACCCAAACATAGTGCACACAGATATTGTATTACCCCCATACATTGTGCCCAGCTTGTTCTTCTGGCGAAACACACCCTTTAAATTGTTACTTGGCCTCTTCACCCTACAATAATGCCACAAATGTGGACACTTACTATGGTTTAGTCAGGTTGGGGTGCTCAGAAAGAGGGGGGGAGCACCCCGATATCAACAGTGACAGATGAAGAATCTGAGTAGGGGTTGGTTTTGTGCGGGATAAGTTATGGTTTTTCATGGTAACGTTTTTTGATCACTTTTTGTATACGACTGGCATCACATTCTTGTGTCCTATGCTGAGCACTTACGTCTGGTTTGGATGTAAATCTCACAATAATACGATTCAGGTGAAATCCACAACAGAATTATTCACTATAATGAGGCAAATGGAGACATTTTGGACTCTGGTGTCCAAAATTGTGTATTCGTAAAAACGGACGGCATAGGCATGGTCCGTGTGACGTCCATTTTTTTCTCACTCCCATAGACTTGCATTCTCAAGTCTCAGTCGTTTAACGTGACCATACACAGCATGCTGCAGTTTGTTCCTCAGGCCGAAAATAGCTGAAGAAAAAAAAATTGCAGATTAGCAGTGCCTAATTGTGTAACATTAGTGCGATTTTTTTTTTTAACATCAATGTGAGAGAGCCCTTAAAGTGATTATTTTATTTCTTACAGTTAAATCCAATGTGTGTCAGGTGGACGTCTGGATCTCACATATTAGTACACGTAGTCCCCAAAGGCCCAGTACTTAATTCGGAAATGGGTCACTTTGGTATTGGCCTATTTTACACAAGATGGAGTTAGACAATTGTTCTACGAGCGCTTTCTGTGCTTTATCTTGTCAGCAAAGGAGACTATGATGACAAGTTGCGGTAATAAAATCTACAAACCTCATTTAGGCCACAAGTACATGGATATTTAGTGACTTTTTTACCTCAGTATTTGTAAGCCAAAACAAGGAGTAAAAAATGCAGAAGTGGTGCCCGTGGTTCTATTAGGCTAGGGCCCCACTTTGCGTTTTTAACCTGCGTTTCTGCAGCGTTTTGAGTAGCAGCGTTTTATGCCCAAATGGCTTGCGTTTTGTTTTTCCATGTTATCCTATGGAAATTGTGCAATTTCTGACCCCACTTTGCGTTTTATAATGCTGCGCTTAATTTGCATATTTTGTGGCAAAAAACATGCGTTCAAAGAAGCAACATGTCAATTGTTTTAGCCATTTTGGGTGCGTTTTCCTAACATTGAAGTCTATGAGAAATGGCAAAAACCAAGATTCTAGCAAATTCCTGCGTTTTACCTGCTTTTCCTGTGCAGAAAACATGCGTTTTGGACTTCAAAAACGCATGCTTTTTGGACATCAATATAATGATTTCATATGTCCCTTTACACACACACATAGTCCGACAATTAAAAATAACAATTTTAATAAATTATTGCTATTTTTCCATTAAATATCATATTACCGCTATAATTTCATTAAATTATTCTATTTTCATTATGTTTTGCAAAAATATAAATTTGTTTCTTTTTTTCCAATTTTTTCATTGAGTTTGACTATTTAAACTTTATTTAGCAGTGTCATGATGTTCAAAACGCATCTAACAAAACGCAGGTGGAAAAGCAGGTAAAAAGCGCTGAAAACGCATCTAAAACGCGGTAAATACGCATGCGTTTTCAGCACTAAATTTCTGAAAAAGGCAACTTTGATCAAATCAATTAAGCAAAAAACGTGCGTTTAGAACTGCAAGCACCGTAGGAAAACGCA
Source organism: Anomaloglossus baeobatrachus (assembly GCF_048569485.1). Taxonomy (NCBI): domain Eukaryota; kingdom Metazoa; phylum Chordata; class Amphibia; order Anura; family Aromobatidae; genus Anomaloglossus; species Anomaloglossus baeobatrachus. The sequence goes on from NC_134361.1 coordinate 190,707,081, forward strand.
AAGTGGGGCTCTAGCCTTATACTTTTCCTCTGATTGTTCCTCTCCTGGTTTTGGCTTACAAATACTGAGGTAAAAAACTCACCAAATTCTCAACGTGTACATGTGGCCTTACAGACACTGAGATAAAAAATTCACCAAATACTCAACATATGCACATGGTTTTATAGATTACTGAGGTGGCCTTATAGATACCGAGGTAAAAAAAAATTACCAAAAACTCAAAATGTGCACATGGCCTTACAGATACCGAAGTTAAAAAATCACCAAATTCTCAACTTCTGCACATGGCCTTACAAATGCTGAGGTAAAAAAACACTAAATACTCAACGTCTACACGTGGCCTTACAAATACTGAGGTAAAAAATCACCAAATTCTCAACTTCTGCACGTGGCCTTACAAATACTGAGGTAAAAAAATCACTAACTACTCAACGTAGTTGAGTTCATCAAGGTTAGGAGATGGAGGAAACACGAGAAGTCCAGTTTTTTACAACAAACAACAAACCACATAATTTCTAACCACCCACAGGTCAAGTAAAAACGAAAACATACGTCTTATTCAAGTGGTTTTTATTAGGTTTTAACTATAACAAACGTAAAACTTGTCAGCATATTAAAACATTTTATAGAGGGAGGGTGCAAAGGATGGGAGCATAGAATTATCTTTATTCAGTGATATGTGGAAGAGCGGGAGGGTGGAAATTGGGAATGTAAGGGAAGAGAAGAGGAAAAACAAGTCAATTAATGTACTGTATATATCTAAAAAGCAAATTAAAAGAAAATTATGATAGCTTGTTCAATCATTTGTCAAAATAATTATGAGCACAAATCTACATTATTATTCTATTATTCGTCTACCAGTCGCTCGAGACGTATTTCACCTGTTAGGAGCTGTATGGATTATTTGAATAGTGAGGTTAGGAATTTCTTAAGGGTACTTTACACGCTGCGATATCGGTACCGATATCGCTAGCGAGCGTACCCACTCCCGTCGGTTGTGCGTCACGGGCAAATCGCTGCCCGTGTTGCACAACGTCGCTTACACCCGTCACACATACTTACCTGCCTAGCGACGTCGCTGTTGCCGGTGGTCCGCCTCCTTTCTAAGTGGGCGGTTCGTTCGGCGTCACAGCGACGTCACTATGCGGCCGCCCAATAGAAGCGGAGGGGCGGAGATGAGCGGAACTAACATTCCGCCCACCTCCTTCCTTCCTCATTACCGGTGGCCGCAGGTGCGATGTTCTTATTCGTTCCTGCGGTGTCACACATAGCGATGTGTTCTGCCGCAGGAACGACAAGCAACATCGCTACTGACCAGACAACGGTAAATGGTAAGTGAACGACCTCTCTGAGACAAACGATTTTTTGCCTCTTTTGCAATCGTTTAAGGTCGCTCATATGTGTTACACGCTGCGATGTCGCTAATGACGCCTGTTGTGCGTCACAAACACCGTGACCCTGACGATATATCGTTAGCGATGTCGCTGCGTGTAATGCACCCTTTATTCCTATAAGACCCAATTTATTTTATACACTGATATATTGTCATATTTATACTCATGAATTTTGTGTAAGGCTATTCTTAAAATGATTAGTAGTATTATGTTTTGATTATATAGAACCATCATATTCCACAGCACTTACAGACATTATCATCACTGTCCCCATTGGGGCTCATAATATAGATTCCCTATCTGTATGTCTTTCAAATGTGGGAAGAAACCGAAGAACTTGGAGAAAAACCAAGCAAGCACGGTGAGAACATACAAACTCTTTACGGATGTTGAATTTCTTGGTGGGATTTGAACCCAAGATCCTAGTGCTGCAAAATAACAGTGCTAACCACTGAGCCACCGTGCTAATATCAATTGTAGGAATAGTCTTCCTTTTCCAGGTGGTCATTAGGATATGAGAGATAATGTATTGTTCTTTTTATAACTTATCAATACCTAAGTTAAGCATTGCCAATTGAGCTGCGAGTGTGATACTACTGCCAATAACGTCCTGAATAAGAGACTCTCCACCTTTTTCCATAAATTATTAATATTTCTGCAATCCCAAAACAAATGTTTGAAATTCCCTTTATTACCACATTCCCTCCAATATAAAGGTGATTGAGACAGGAATATTTGGTTTAATAATCTTTAAGAGTTAGATATAAAGATAAGCGAACCTGGGGTTCGATATTCTGAGTTCGGGTTCAGAAACCAACTTCCAAAAAAACAAAGTTTAGGTTCGAAGTTAGAGTGAGTTACCAGTGCAAACCAATCAAGTGAGCAGCGCTGTGCTTGGGTATGAAGGATGGTCAGCCCTGTGCAAGCGATGTGCAATATTTGAACGGCTCGCACTGGGGGTAAAATCAGCGTGATCAGATGTAGGGTACACACACAAACAAAAAAATTTGAAAAACCCCATCCACCCGCCCCTGGATGTGTTCTGTTCATGGCTGGCAGCATGTGAGTGGAGCCACGAAATGCCCAATTACTGACTTCCATTGAGGTTTAGATCAAGTCGGGGTTAAAATCCAAACTTTTTTAGGGTTGAAGTGTACCCGGCGAACCGAACTTCCAAAGGTTCACTCAACTGTAGATACCACCTGGCAAATATTTTATGTCTCATGTAACGTGAAACATATATTGCATTTATATATAATTCTCAAGCCTCTCTCCTATTCCTCCAATTGAAAATTTGCCCTGAGATCTTTTTCCCAGTTACTAATATTGATGGTTTTAATTAAATCAGTGTGTCCCAATGTGACTGCACCTGTCGCTCTGGGTCCGAAAATACACCCGTCGAGAGGCGTAACACAGAGGGAAAACCAGGGTAATAATACAACGGATGGCCCTGGTGCTAGGGTGCGGGGTCACTTCCTAACACTAACCTGAGGCTGATCACTGAACTTCCTATTGTCCTTAGACAGGTCCTTCTTCTCGATCACGTGCCTACGCCCTTACTGGCCCTGAACTAACCCTGACTAATGAAGGCCAGTGAGACGCTAGTCTAACCACTGCAATAAGACAACACAATGAAGGGGAGACAGTCCATCAGGAACTTATCAGCTGCAACTGAAGCAACACCTCAGCTTTCTCCAGAGACTGGCTCCTTCCAAATCGACAGCATAGGTATGTGCTATAGCCGGCATGAGTGAGGGGTGGATAATTATAGCAGAAGGGAGTGGCTGCAGCTGAGGTTACAACTACCTGTTAGATCACTGCAGAATAGAAATGAACCTTAACTCCTTCAGTACCGGAAGGAATTATATACGCTCCAAATCAAGGTAAATGATGAGCAGTCACTAAAGCGGATCTGCGTCCAGCAATACGCTGTGACCTTCTGATCCCAGATCCCCCCGAGATCACGTAATTGAAATATTTATATAAGTTGTTAGGGAACCCCACAATACCTCTATTTGGAGAACTAAAAAAAATATAAATCAATTTAGGTAAAGGAGTTTTTTTTTTTGTTTAATTTCAATTATTAAAATATCTTTTTTTATTATCTAAGTATTGAACAAATTCAATGACATTGAGTTTGTGCTTTTACTGGAGAAGAAAGAAGGGAATTTTGTTACTTACCGTAAATTCCTTTTCTTCTAGCTCTTATTGGGAGACCCAGACGATTGGGGTATAGCTACTGCCCTCTGGAGGCCACACAAAGCACTACATCAAAAGTGCAAGGCCCCTCCCCCTCTGGCTATACCCCCCCGTGGTATCACGGGTTCTCCAGTTTTAGTGCCAAAGCAAGAAGGAGGAAGCCAATAACTGGTTTAAACAAATTAACTCCGAATAACATCGGAGAACTGAAAAACCGTTCAACATGAACAACATGTGTACCCGCAAACAACAAAAAAACATCCCGAAGGACAACAGGGCGGGTGCTGGGTCTCCCAATAAGAGCTAGAAGAAAAGGAATTTACGGTAAGTAACAAAATTCCCTTCTTCTTCAGCGCTCTATTGGGAGACCCAGACGATTGGGACGTCCAAAAGCTGTCCCTGGGTGGGTAAATAAATACCTCATGTTAGAGCTGCAAAACAGCCCTCCCCTATGGGGGTGTCACTGCCGCCTGCAGGACTCTTCTACCTAAGCTGGCATCCGCCGAAGCATAGGTATGCACCTGATAATGCTTGGTGAAAGTGTGCAGACTGGACCAGGTAGCTGCCTGGCACACCTGTTGAGCCGAAGCCTGGTGACGTAATGCCCAGGACGCACCCACGGCTCTGGTGGAGTGGGCTTTTAGCCCTGAAGGAACCGGAAGCCCCGCAGAACGGTAGGCCTCTAGAATTGGTTCTTTGATCCATCGAGCCAGGGTGGCTTTAGAAGCCTGCAACCCCTTGCGCGGACCAGCGACAAGGACGAAAAGTGCATCGGCACGGCGTATGGGCGCCGTGCGGGAAATGTAGATTCTGAGTGCTCTCACCAGATCTAGCAAACGTAAGGCCTTTTCATACCGGTGAACCGGATGAGGGCAAAAAGAAGGCAAGGAAATATCCTGATTAAGATGAAAAGAGGATACGACCTTAGGGAGAAACTCCGGAATGGGGCGCAGCACAACCTTGTCCTGGTGGAACACCAGGAAGGGAGCCTTAGATGACAGAGCTGCCAGCTCAGACACTCGCCGAAGCGATGTGATTGCAACAAGAAACGCCACTTTCTGCGACAGCCGAGAAAAGGAAACTTCCTTCAGAGGCTCGAAGGGCGGCTTCTGGAGAGCAACTAGTACCCTGTTCAGATCCCATGGATCTAACGGTCGCTTGTACGGGGGCACAATATGACAGACCCCCTGCAGGAACGTGCGCACCTTAGGAAGACGTGCTAGACGCTTCTGAAAAAACACGGATAGTGCCGAAACTTGCCCTTTAAGGGAGCTGAGCGACAAGCCCTTTTCTAACCCCGATTGCAGGAAGGAAAGAAACTTGGGCAATGCAAATGGCCAGGGAGACACTCCCTGAGCAGAGCACCAGGACAAGAAAATCTTCCACGTTCTGTGGTAGATCTTAGCCGAATTCGACTTTCTAGCTTGTCTCATTGTGGCAATGACTCCCTGAGATAATCCAGCAGATGCTAGGATCCAGGACTCAATGGCCACACAGTCAGGTTCAGGGCCGCAGAATTCTGATGGAAAAACGGCCCTTGGGACAGTAAGTCTGGTCGGTCTGGCAGTGACCACGGTCGACCGATCGTGAGATGCCACAGATCCGGATACCACGACCTCCTCGGCCAGTCTGGAGCGACGAGTATGACGCGGCTGCACTCGGATCTGATCTTGCGTAGCACTCTGGGCAAGAGCGCCAGAGGCGGAAACACGTATGGGAGCTGAAACTGCGACCAATCTTGAACCAAGGCGTCTGCCGCCAGAGCTCTTTGATCGCGCGACCTCGCCATGAATGCCGGGACCTTGTTGTTGTGCCGGGATGCCATTAGGTCGACGTCCGGCACTCCCCAGCGGCGACAGATTTCCTGAAACACGTCCGGGTGAAGGGACCATTCCCCTGCGTCCATGCCCTGGCGACTGAGGAAGTCTGCTTCCCAGTTTTCTACGCCTGGGATGTGAACCGCGGATATGGTGGATGCTCTGTCCTCCACCCACATTAGAATGCGCCGGACTTCTTGGAAGGCTTGCCGACTGCGCGTCCCTCCTTGGTGGTTGATGTATGCCACCGCTGTGGAGTTGTCCGATTGGATTCGGATCTGCTTTCCTTCCAGCCACTGTTGGAAGGCCAGTAGAGCAAGATACACTGCTCTGATCTCCAGAACATTGATCTGAAGGGTGGACTCCTGCGGAGTCCACGTCCCCTGAGCCCTGTGGTGGAGAAATACTGCTCCCCACCATGACAGACTCGCATCTGTCGTGACTACTGCCCAGGATGGGGGCAGGAAGGATCTTCCCTGAGACAATGATGTGGGAAGGAGCCACCATTGTAGAGAGTCTTTGGCCGTCTGGGAAAGCGAGACTTTCCTGTCCAGGGACGTTGACTTCCCGTCCCATTGGCGGAGAATGTCCCATTGAAGTGGGCGCAGATGAAACTGCGCAAAGGGAACTGCTTCCATGGCTGCCACCATCTTCCCTAGGAAATGCATGAGGCGCCGCAAGGGATGCAACTGGCCCTGCAGGAGAGATTGCACCCCTGTCTGTAGTGACCGCTGCTTGTCCAGCGGAAGCTTCACTATCGCTGCTAGAGTATGAAACTCCATGCCAAGATACGTTAGTGACTGAGTCGGTGATAGGATCGACTTTGGAAAGTTGATGATCCATCCGAAAGACTGTAGAGTCTCCAGCGTAGCATTCAGGCTGAGTTGGCATGCCTCCCGAGAGGGAGCTTTGACCAATAAGTCGTCTAGGTAAGGAATCACCGAGTGTCCCTGAGAGTGCAAGACTGCTACCACCGCCGCCATGACCTTGGTGAAGACCCGTGGGGCTGTCGCCAGACCAAATGGAAGAGCTACGAACTGAAAATGGTCGTCTCCTATCACAAAACGTAGAAAACGTTGATGTTCTGTAGCAATTGGCACGTGGAGATAAGCATCTTTGATGTCTATTGAGGCAAGGAAGTCTCCTCTGGACATTGAGGCAATGACAGAGCGGAGGGTTTCCATCCGGAACCTCCTGGCGTGCACATGTTTGTTGAGCCGTTTTAGGTCCAGAACAGGACGGAACGAGCCGTCCTTTTTTGGAACCACAAAGAGATTGGAGTAAAACCCTTGCCCTTGTTCCTGATGAGGGACTGGGATAACCACTCCTTCCGCTTTTAGGGAATCCACCGCCTGCAGCAGAGCATCTGCTCGGTCTGGACGTGGGGAGGTTCTGAAGAACCGAGCTGGAGGACGAGAATTGAACTCGATTCTGTACCCGCGAGACAAAATGTCCGTCACCCACCGGTCTTTGACCTGTGACATCCAAATGCCGGAAAAGCGGGAGAGCCTGCCCCCGACCGGCGATGCGGAGGGGGGGGGCTGGAAGTCATGAGGTAGCCGCTTTGGAAGCGGTACCTCCATTTGCTTTCTTGGGGCGTGTGTGAGTCCGCCACGAATCTGAGTTTCTTTGCGTCCTCTGAGTCCCTTTGGACGAGGTAAATGGTGTCTTGCCCGAACCTCGAAAGGACTGAAACCTCTGCTGCCACTTTTTCTGCTGAGGTTTGGGTGTTCTGGGTTGTGGTAAAGAGGAGTCTTTACCCTTGGACTGCTTAATGATGTCAGCCAATGGCTCGCCAAACAGTCTCTCTCTAGACAAAGGCAAACTGGTTAAACATTTTTTGGAACCAGCATCTGCTTTCCAGTCCTTTAACCACAAGGCTCTGCGCAAAACTACCGAATTGGCGGACGCCATTGAGGTGCGACTGGTAGATTCTAGGACCGCATTGATAGCGTAAGACGCAAACGCCGACATCTGCGTGGTAAGGTGCGCCACTTGCGGCACTGCTGGATGCATGATAGCATCCACTTTTGCTAAGCCAGCTGAAATAGCCTGGAGTGCCCATACGGCTGCGAATGCCGGAGCAAACGACGCGCCTATAGCTTCATAGACAGATTTTAACCAAAGGTCCATCTGTCTGTCATTGGCATCTTTAAGTGAAGCGCCATCCTCCACTGCAACTATGGATCTAGCTGCAAGTTTGGAAATCGGGGGGTCTACCTTTGGACACTGTGTCCAGCGCTTGACCACCTCAGGGGGGAAAGGGAAACGCGTATCTTTAGATCGTTTAGAGAAACGCCTTTCTGGGTGAGCGTCGTGCTTCTGGATTGATTCTCTGAAGTCAGAGTGATCTAACAAAGCACTCAATTTACGCTTGGGATAAAGGAAACGAAACTTTTCCTGCTCCGCAGCCGCCTCTTCTGCTGAAGGGGCTGGGGGAGAAATATCCAACAGCCTATTGATGGCTGAGATAAGGTCGTCTACCATGGCATCCCCATCCGGGGTATCCAGGTTGAGAGGGGTTCCAGGAGTGGATTCCTGATCACTCTCATCAGACACATCACAGGGAGACTGATTGCGCTGAGACCCTGAGCAGTGTGAAGACGTCGAGGGTCTTTCCCAGCGAGCTCGCTTAGGGTGGCTGGGGCCATCATCTGAGTCATAATCCTCGGCCTGTGAAGCCGGGGACCCCCCTGTGGGCTGGATACATTCCAAGTAAGGGGGACCTGAAGACAGAGGCCTCGCCGTGCCCAGAGACTGAGCCCCATGCATAGATTGCAAGGTCTCAAGGATTTTTGCCATAGATACAGACATATTATCTGCAAAAACTGCAAAGTCCGTCCCTGTCACCGGGGCAGAACTTACAAGCGTCTCAGCCTGGGTCGCTACCTCTCCTGACTCCGGCTGGCGAAGCAGCACCGGGTCGGAGCATTGCACACAATGGGGGTCATCAGAGCCTGCTGGTAGATTAGCCCCACATGCAGCACACGCAGTATACACAGCCCTTTTTGCCTTGGCCGCCTTGCGTTTTGAGGATGACATGTTGCTGCTTCCACAGAGCGATCTGGGATATGCAGCCAGAAGCGCACCTCACAGTGCAAGAAATACAATATCTATATAACTGTATCCAGTACACTGATACACAGTGAGGCACTAGAGGGACCAGCACAGAAAAATCGCTTACCGCCCGCTTAAAAAGCGGGTGTGTGGTCGCCAGATAGCCCCTAGTCCAGGTCTCCCAGAGCCTTGCGTCCTTCCTCCAGCCAGGCATGCATGTAATGGCTGCCGGCGTCTCGAGAGAGGAAGGGGGGCGGGCCCTGGGCGTTCCTGGCCAGGAGCGGGAAGCCTGCTTCCCTCTGTGCCAAGTGAGAGGGCTGGAGCATGTAAATCAGGCTCCAGCCCTCGTCGCTGCTTGCGAACAGCGTCTCTCCCCTACCCTGAATGACAGGGTGGGGGCGGGAACGAAACGGAGCTGCCGGCGTCCTAGGCCCAAAAAGCCTGGGACTAAAGTTATAACCGCCGCCGCCGTAAAAGCGCGGACGGCGGATCCCCGGCGCACCACAAGTCACAGCAGCGCCGCCCGGTCCAGAGGGGGTCGGCGCTGCGTTCCCAAACACAAACAATCCCCCAGTAATCTGTAGGGACACCAACTCCACGTTGCGGTCCCCGGCGCACTATAACACCCAGCCAGCCCGGAGTGTGTCTGTGCCTGCCGGGGACACAGAGTACCTGTAAGATGCAGGGCCTGTCCCTGATCGTACTCCTGCTCCGAATCCATCAGGTTCCAATGGGTCTGTGGATGGAGCCCGGCATCAGAGCTGAGAGGCCGGCAGGATCCCACTTCCACAGAGCCCTACAAGGGGATGTGGAAGGAAAACAGCATGTCAGGCTCCAGCCCTGTACCAGCAATAGGTACCTCAACCTTACAAGCACCATCCAGGGGTGAGAAGGGAGCATGCTGGGGACACTATATGTGTCCTCTTTTCTTCCATCCGACATAGTCAGCAGCTACTGCTGACTAAAATCTGTGGAGCTATGCATGGAATGTCTGACCTCCTTCGCACACAAAGCTAAAAACTGGAGAACCCGTGATACCACGGGGGGGGTATAGCCAGAGGGGGAGGGGCCTTGCACTTTTGATGTAGTGCTTTGTGTGGCCTCCAGAGGGCAGTAGCTATACCCCAATCGTCTGGGTCTCCCAATAGAGCGCTGAAGAAAAAGGGTGATAATTCCTTATTATCGTAAAGAACCAGCTCTCAAATGTGTTTAATACCATTTATTTTCCATTCCTTGAGATTTAAATAAGGGATAATTATCTCTAAAACATCTATTGGGATGTCCGACTCTAAACTATATTTTAAAGATTTGCAAAGAGTCCCTAGGTTCGGAATGCATTTTTCTTCACATTTACAATATGATTCATCGTGAATGTTTTGTTTTAATTCACTGTCTGATAAATCTCACATATTGGATTTGTTGAAAAAAAATTGTAATATGAGACCTTAGCGAATTCTTCAATCTCTATAGATATATTCTGTAGAAATGAGTTTGTCATTGATAAAATTACATAATCAGCAAATGTTATGGTTTCTAGTCTCAGTTTGTTTACCCTTAATGTTATTATTAAGGAATATTCTTTCTGCAAAAAGTTCCATTTTCAGAGCAAAAAGTATAGGGGATAACGAGCATCCTTGTCTAAAGGGGGCTTTACACGCTGCGATATCGGTAACAATATATCGTCGGGGTCACGTCGGTAGTGACGCACATCCGGCGCCGTTACCGACATCGCAGCCTGTAATACAAAAGAGAGACGATCAATGAGCACAAAAACGTGAAAAATCGTTGCTCGTTGACACGTCGCTCATTTCCTTAATATCGTTGCTGCTGCCGGTACGATGTTGTTCGTCGTTCCTGCGGCATCACACATCGCTATGTGTGACACCGCAGGAGCGACGAATATCTCCTTACCTGCCTCCACCGGCAATGTGGAAGGAAGGAGGTGGGCGGGATGTTACGTCCAGCTCATCTCCGCCCCTCTGCTTCTATTGGCCGGCCGCTTAGTGGCGTTGCGGTGACGTCGCTGTGACGCTGAACGCACCCCTACCTTGAGGGAGGGATTGTTCGGCCGTCACAGCGACGTCGCTGCACAGGTATGTGCATGTGACGCTGCCGTAGCGATAATGTTCGCTACGGCAGCGATCACCAACTGTCGCATGTACGATGGGGGCGGGTGCTATCGCTAGCGATGTCGCAGCGTGTAAGGCACCCTTAATTCTATTAGTAATTTTAAAGAGATCCAATGTTTGGTTATTAGAATGGATTATTGTATAGTGCTAAAATTTCCTTTCAGTATTGGAACAATGAAGCCAAATTTTTCCAATGTTTTTCATAAAAAGCCCCAACGTATTCTATCAAAATCTTTCTCCGCATCTAATGATAGAAGCACTGAGGGCATCTTATCTCTTATTCTATAATTTTGAGGCGATTGATCGGCCAACTTAGAGAGGATAGGGGGATCTCATCCGTTTATGCCTTATTCGAGGGGGAGGGGGGAATATTTTCTATGACCCCACTAAAGTTGCAAAGATTTTTCAGGATTATTTGTCAAGATTGTATTCTTTGCCCAGCACTCTTCCTACAGACCCAGGAAAGCAGAGGGAGCTAATCCACTCCTTTCTTGAGCAGTGTAAGTTGCCTACTCTTAAGCTGGTGTCACACTAAACGACAGCGACAACGACGTCGCTGTTACGTCACCATTTTCGGTGACGTAACAGCGACCTTGTAAGTCGCTGTTATGATCGCTGCTTAGCTGTCAAACACAGCAGAAGCAGCGATCATAAGGTCGCTGTGCTACATGTTCAGAGAGCAGGGAGCCGCGCTTAGCGCTGGCTCCTTGCTCTCCTGCAGCACACATCGGGTTAATTAACCCGATGTGTGCTGCAGCTACATGTCACAGTTCAGAGAGCAGGGAGCCGCGCTTAGCGCTGGCTCCTTGCTCTCCTGCAGCACACATCGGGTTAATTAACCCGATGTGTGCTGCAGCTACATGTCACAGTTCAGAGAGCAGGGAGCCGCGCACACTGCTTAGCGCTGGCTCCTTGCTCTCCTTGCTACAGTATGCATCGGGTTAATTACCCGATGCATACTGCAGCCACATGTCACAGTGCAGGAGCCGGCACTGGCAGCAAGAGCGGAGGCTGGTAACCAGCGTAAACATCGGGTAACCAGGGAAAGGTCTTCCCTTGGTTACCCGATGTTTACGCTGGTTACAGCTTACCGCAGCTGCCAGTGCCGGCTCCTGATCGCTTCATTTCGTCGCTCTCTCGCTGTCACACACAGCGATGTGTGTGTCACAGCGGGAGAGTGACGACCAAAAAATGAAGCTGGACATTCAGCAACGACCGGCGACCTCACAGCAGGGGCCAGGTCGTTGCTGGATGTCACACACAGCGACAGCGACGGGACGTCGCTGCAACGTCACAGAAAATGGTGACGTAGCAGCGACGTCGTTGTCGTCGTCGTTATGTGTGACACCAGCTTTACTCAGAGTGCTGCAAATACACTGAATAAAGAAATCACGTGTGAAGAAGTAGAAGAGGTGCTTAAATTACTTCCTAATGGAAAATCACCGGGTCCAGATTGTCTGACATATTTTTACTATCAAGGCATTTGCGGATCGACTCACCCCCTATTTAGTTAAATTATTTAATAGCTTCCTCACGGGCTCCCCTAAGTATGTTACAATCTTATATTACGCTCATACCCAAACCGGGGAAGGATGCTATGGAATGTGCCAATTATAGGCCCATAGCACTCCTTAATGCTGATTTGAAAATCTTTACTAAACTACTGGCTCTACGTCTTTCGGTCCTGCTCACTCACCTAATACACAAAGACCAGGTGGGTTTTGTCCCATGTAGGCAAGGGGGGGACAACACCAGGAAGATTATTGACTTAGTAGAAGTTGTTAATAAGACAGAGAGTGAAGCACTCCTTCTTAGTTTGGATGCGGAGAAGGCGTTTGACCGTCTGGGGTGGCCATTCATGTTCGAAACATTGCATCATTTTGGAATCTCAGGTGCATTTATTACAGCCCTGAAAAGTTTATATTCATGCCCCTCAGCATCGGTCAAACTTCCTTATGCCGCATCTCAACCCTTTCAGATACACAATGGCACTCGTCAGGGATGCCCTTTGTCCCCCCTGCTCTTTGTTATGTGCATTGAGCCATTTGCTGCTGCTATTCGCATTGACCCTAATATACGTGGAGTAATGGTGAGAGACAAGGAGTTTAAGCTATCCTTATATGCGGATGATGTCCTATTGATTTTGTCCCAACCACATACCACCCTCCCGAATTTGCATTCCCTATTGCTACAATTTGGAAGGCTGTCAGGGTATAGGGTCAACCAGAGCAAAACTGAAGCCCTGCCACAGGGGCGAGTTTCCTCCTTACAGGAAAACTACAATTATAAATGGAAAAACATATCCTTGACATACCTTGGGATACAACTAACATCTAAGTATAAGCTCTTGTACCAGCAGAACTATCCTAGTTAATTTACTGAGATAAAAAGGCTCCTGCTCAATTGGAACAAGCTCCCATTGTCTCTGTTTGGAAGAATCTCTGCAGTCAAAATGTCTGTCCTGCCGAAGCTACTTTACCTATTTGAGACCCTTCCGGTGTAGTGCAACATTCAGTCTATTATACTTCAATTTGTTTGGGCCCACAAGAGACATAAGGTGGCTTTACACACTGCAACATCGCAAACAACATCGCTGTAATGTCACCGGTTTTGTGACGTTATAGCGACCTCCCCAGCGACATTGCAGTGTGTGAAACACATCAGCGACCTGGCCCCTGCTGTGAAGTTGCTGATCGCTACAAATCGTTCAGGACCATTCTTTGGTCCTTTGTTTCCCGCTGTGCAGCAAAGTCTCAGTGTGTAAAGGGGACTTTACAGCGACTTCGTTAGCGACTTCCCTTTCAAAAAGCTGCTTTACAACGTCCCCAATGACTAGCTAGGTCGTTCTGCAGGTCCGGATCGCTGTTGCGTCGTTGGCCAGGTCTGCCTGTTTGACAGCTCACCAGAGACTTTGTAGCGATCCCGGCCAAGTTGGGATCGCTGGTGGGATCGCTAGAAAGTCTCAGTGTGTAAAGGGGCCTATAGAATCAAGAAAGCTACTTTGTTTGACAGTAAACTGAAAGGAGGCCTAGGAGTCCCTGATATTACTAGGTACTATTGGGCAGTACACTTACGTCACATCCCTGCATGGTCTAATCGCAGTGCCTTCTCTAGATGGATGGAAATAGAGAAGTTATGGCTCGCCCCAATACACCCCAATTCCTACCTCTGGGGCACCTCATCAAACAAGCCTGACCCACATACTCTCGGCCCTATAGCCTTCACGAAGAGGATATGGGACTGTTGTGTCAAAAAGTTTCCACTTAAATCTGAACACTCTCCATTGACTTCTTTTCTTTTTAATCCCAGAATGCCAGACGGTATTCTGGGTACAGTGACTAAATCATGGTTTGACAGGAAACTCTTTTGCTTTGCTGACATAGTAGACGCACGTTCCAGAGTCCTTCTCCCCTACGCCACCATAGCTCCTAAATTTAATCTCCCTGGCAATTCCCAATATCGGTATTTACAAATTAGACACCTGATGCACTCCCTTTTTACCTCCTTAGAAGTCTCTATCCCTACACTTTTTGAGAGATTATGCAGAGCTGGGGTCTCTACTAAAGGCCTCATCTCAGATATATATCGTATTTTAATTACCCCCTGCCCAGAATATAAGCCAGCTCATACATATACAGTGCCTACAAGTAGTATTCAACCCCCTGCAGATTTAGCAGGTTTGATAAGATGCAAATAAGGGTACCGTCACACTTTAGCGACGCAGCAGCGATCCCACCAGCGATCTGACCTGGTCAGGATCGCTGCTGCGTCGCTACATGGTCGCTGGTGAGCTGTCAAACAGGCAGATCTCACCAGTGACCAGCCCCCAGCCAGCAGCGACGTGCAAGCGACGCTGCGCTTGCACGGAGCCGGCGTCTGGAAGCTGCAGACACTGGTAACTAAGGTAAACATCGGGTATGGTTACCCGATGTTTACCTTAGTTACCAGCGCACACCGCTTAGCTTAGCGTGTGCAGGGAGCAGGAGCCGGCACTGGCAGCGTGAGAGCTGCGGAGGCTGGTAACGAAGGTAAATATCGGGTAACCACCTTGGTTACCCGATGTTTACGTTGGTTACAGCTTACCGCAGGCTGTCAGACGCCAGCTCCTGCTCCCTGCACATTCAGGATTGTTGCTCTCTCGCTGTCACACACAGCGATGTGTGCTTATCAGCGGGAGAGCAACAATAAAAAAACGGACCAGGGCTGTGTGTAACGAGCAGCGATCTCACAGCAGGGGCCAGATCACTGCTCAGTGTCACACACAGCGAGATCGCTAATGAGGTCACAAAAAACGTGACTCAGCAGCGATCTCAGTAGCGATCTCGCTGTGTGTGAAGTACCCCTAAGTCAGAGCCTGCAAACTTCAAACAAGAGCAGGATTTATTAACAGATGCATAAATCTTACAAACCAACAAGTTATGTTGCTCAGTTAAATTTTAATAAATTTTCAACATAAAAGTGTGGGTCAATTATTATTCAACCCCTAGGTTTAATATTTTGTGGAATAACCCTTGTTTGCAATTACAGCTAATAATCGTCTTTTATAAGACCTGATCAGGCCGGCACAGGTCTCTGGAGTTATATTGGCCCACTCCTCCATGCAAATCTTCTCCAAGTTATCTAGGTTCTTTGGGTGTCTCATGTGGACTTTAATCTTGAGCTCCTTCCACAAGTTTTCAATTGGGTTAAGGTCAGGAGACTGACTAGGCCACTGCAACACCTTGATTTTTTCCCTCTTGAACCAGGCCTTGGTTTTCTTGGCTGTGTGCTTTGGGTCGTTGTCTTGTTGGAAGATGAAATGACGACCCATCTTAAGATCCTTGATGGAGGAGCGGAGGTTCTTGGCCAAAATCTCCAGGTAGGCCGTGCTATCCATCTTCCCATGGATGCGGACCAGATGGCCAGGCCCCTTGGCTGAGAAACAGCCCCACAGCATGATGCTGCCACCACCATGCTTGACTGTAGGGATGGTATTCTTGGGGTCGTATGCAGTGCCATCCAGTCTCCAAACATCACGTGTGTGGTTGGCACCAAAGATCTCGATCTTGGTCTCATCAGACCAGAGAACCTTGAACTAGTCTGTCTCAGAGTCCTCCAAGTGATCATGAGCAAACTGTAGACGAGCCTTGACATGACGCTTTGAAAGTAAAGGTACCTTACGGGCTCGTCTGGAATGGAGACCATTGCGGTGGAGTACGTTACTTATGGTATTGACTGAAACCAATGTCCCCAATGCCATGAGATCTTCCCGGAGCTCCTTCCTTGTTGTCCTTGGGTTAGCCTTGACTCTTCGGACAAGCCTGGCCTCGGCACGGGAGGAAACCTTCAAAGGCTGTCCAGGCCGTGGAAGGCTAACAGTAGTTCCATAAGCCTTCCACTTCCGGATGATGCTCCCAACAGTGAAGACAGGTAGGTCCAACTCCTTGGAAATGGTTTTGTACCCCTTGCCAGCCTTGTGACCCTCCACGATCTTGTCTCTGATGACCTTGGAATGCTCCTTTGTCTTTCCCTTGTTGACCAAGTATGAGTGCTGTTCACAAGTTTGGGGAGGGTCTTAATTAGTCAGAAAAGGCTGGAAAAAGAGATAATTAATCCAAACATGTGAAGCGCATTGTTCTTTGTGCCTGAAATACTTCTTAATACTTTTGGGGAACCAAACAGAATTCTGGTGGTTTGAGGGGTTGAATAATAAATGACCCTCTGAATAAACTTTTCTCAATTTAAAAAAATAAATAAAAATGAAATAACATTCTTTTTTGCTGCAGTTCATTTCACACTTCCAGGCTGATCTACAGTCCAAATGTCACAATGCCAAGTTAATTCCGAATGTGTAAACCTGCTAAATCTGCAGGGGGTTGAATACTACTTGTAGGCACTGTATGAGGAAATGGGAAGATTTCCTTGGTGAGACCATTCCCCTGTGTATGTGGAAACGGATCTGGGATACTGCCTCTAAGACATCTTCATGCTATGTCTATAAGGAAAATCAGTATAAATTACTTATGTATTGGTATCACACCCCATCACTACTACATAAACTAAACCCAGCGATACCTGACAATTGTTGGAGGTGTGGAGCTACAGGAGGAGACATACCGCACATATTCTGGGTATGCCCCATTATCCAGTGCTTCTGGAGGTTGGTGCAATCCCTTATATATAAAGTAACTGGCTTTCGGGTTCCCCTGGATCCTAAATTCTATCTATTAAATATACCACTTGTTCAGCTGGGGAAAAGAGTGAAGCGGTTATTGTTACATATAACTACAGCAGCTAGATGTCTAATTGCCTGTAATTGGAAGTTAGCCCATCCACCCTCATTTACAGATCTCCATTCTCGGATCCAAGATGTGAGAAGGATGGAGTATTTATCTGCCCTGTCAAATAACACGGTAGATCATGTTGAGAGCGTTTGGTCACTTTGGGACACCTATTGGGCAAATAAAGAATAATAGTAAGGTATGGTTTTGATGGAAGCCTGATATATCTACCCTCACCACTTCATCCCCCCCCTTCTTATATCTCCTTGTCTAGTATTGTTTTGTTTGTCTTGTCACATTTCTTGTTTTTATTGTATTAGTGGATAGTATGATTTCTACACTGATTCTCGGTTTACAGTTATTGCTCATATGCTTGTGAGACATATCTATGCATTCATATACTTTTTCCGTGTCTGTTTTTAAAAAATTTAATAAAACAATCAGTTATAAAAAAAAAATAAAAATATTTACGCTGTGAGCTTTAGGTTGAGTGGATGGGTCATTATTCAAGATTGTATAGATCCCTATAAAATTCTATGAAAGCATTTGATATTTCTTTTGGGTGAAGTCATTCCTGGCCATTATCTTTTCTGATTAAAGGGAACCTGTAACCAGATTTGGTGACTATAAGCTGCGGCCACCACCAGTGGGCTCTAATATACAGCATTCTAACATGTTGTATATAAGAGCCCAGGCCGCTGTGTAGAATGTAATAATGACTTTATAATACTTACCTAAACGGTCGCTGTGGTGCAGACTCGTCGAATGGGTTGCTCTGTTCTCGGGTAGCGGCGCTTCCCTTTCAGCCATCTTTGTCCTCCTTTTTCTGAAGCCTGGGTGCATGACGCGTCCTACGTCATCCATACTCGCCAGTATTGAGGTCCTGCGCAGGCGCACTACAATACTTTGATCTGCCCTGTTCGGGGCAGATCAAAGTGCGCCTGTCCAAGACCTCAATGCCGGTCTATGTGAATGACGTAGTACGTGTCATCATGTACCCCGGCTTATTAAAGTTTAGATGACACAGGAGCATGATCGGACCAGGTTATTACCCCTATTTAACTGCAGTGAATTTTTTTAAGCCAATTCTTGAGTATGTTTTATGCTTCTCAGAGTAAAAAGTAAATTCCCTGGAAGAAGAATTCAAACAGCGAAATGTGTCATAGATGCTCACTATGGCTATCCATTTCTTCATATTAACTTTTTGGGTTTCTGTTTTTAGCTGTAGTATCCAGCTTCTCATCTGGAATCATATTGAGACCTCAAATAAAAAAAACTGTTTTTTTCTTGATTCTGCCAAATCCAGAACTTTTCTATAATTGGCTAATTGGCCATTGTTAGGGGCGTAAAATATTGACCAAGGTACAGTCATCGTTATTGATTTTACAGGTAATTATGATGTATCTCCCTTAATTATTGACAATTTGATTTACTAATTGGATGTTAATAGTACTTTTTTTTTATCAATAAAGCAAACCAAGATTTCTTCTTCTCATTACTGGCAAGTATTATATGTGGATAGTTAGAATGATCAAACTTAGGACATTTGGTCTGAGCAAATTTAGTGTTTTGAAGACAGACCATGTTAGCTTGGGATTTTTTTAATCTTTCCATGCTGAAAACTACTTGCATGGACTATTGGGCTTTTAACATAATAATAGAAGAAATTTAGTCTCCATAACAAGCGACTGGAATCCAACAATACAGAATCTGCAGATAAGGAACGAAAGACGAGTAAAGCTGCGAAAAATATACTGTAAATGGCAAATGGAAAAACAACATTACTACAGGGAAAAAAAACAAAAGGAATTCAAAGCTATACACTAGAAAAACAGATTTATACAACAGAAGAAAAAATAAGAAATAACAACTCAGGTGACGCCGTATATGGCAGATCGGCTCCAAACCACTTGGGAAAGTTCAGGCAAAAATGTCCTGGTGGAGATTACTGTCGAATATTCAGAAGAACCATAAAATGAAAAGACCGTCTGGAAACAAGTTGTCCTTCTCTACCCATGAATATATTAATCAAAGATGGAATAAAAAAAGAATAGAGAAGGTCTAAAGCGTCAAAAAACTGCAAACGCTCAAGGAAAATTGGATAAAAAATCAACGGATGTTAGAAGATTCCCTCTTGTTGAATGAGGCTGGGATACTTCATCCAACGCTTTTAAGAAAATCCCTAGGATCTTCTGTTGAATACACTGGAATGGTTTTCCACTGAAGGAGTATTAGAAGCTTGGTTGGGAACCCCCATCTAAACGGGATTCCTTCTCTTCTGATGAACACCGTCACCTCTCCAAAGGCTCTCTTAAGGGACATTGTGTGACGCCTGTCCAGAACAGGGCCAGCGTCAGCACCCGGCACACCTGGGCAACTGATGGGGCTCTGGACTGCCCAGGGGGCCCACTCACAGATGGCAGGGTGGCGTACCACCAATGGCGGCAAGCCACGAGATCATTTTGGAGCCCGTGAGTCAGAGAGGAGAGGCCCAAAGCCAGCGCTGCACCGCGGCCTCCCTCACCTTCCGTGGGCCCCCCTCTCCCCGCTGAGGATGCAATGATGATAGAAGGAGCGGCGCGCTTCCTCTCTCATCATTCTCCTGCAGAGTCTGTCTGTCTGTGCTCTGCCTCTGACAGCTCAGTACAGAGGAAGCACGATGATGTCATTAGTGTGCACGCCTATGTCCTGAACTGTCAGAGCGGCAGAACAGTGGACGCGCTGAGGAGACCAGAGCAGCGGTGGAACGGGGAGAAGTGAGTATGTATTAATCATGGTGCTAGACGACTATGAGGCTGCATAATGCTGCTACATAGGGCTGCATAATGCTGCTACATGGGGCTGCATAGTACTGCTACATGGAGCTGCATAGTACTGCTACATGGGGCTGCATAATGCTGCTACATGATCTGCATAGTGCTGCTACATGGGGGGCTCCATAGTGCTGCTACATGGGGGGCTGCATAGTGCTGCTTCATGGGGCTGCATAGTGCTGCTACATGGGGGCTGCATGGTGCTGCTACATGGGGGCTGCATGGTGCTGGTACATGGGGGATGCTGCATGGTGCTGCTACACGGGGGCTATTGCATGGTGCTACTACATGGGGGCTGCTGCATGGTGTTGCTACATGGGGCTGCATAGTGCTTCTACATGGGGCTGCATAGTGCTGCTACATGGGGCAGCATAGTGTTGATACATGGGGGGCTGCATAGTGGTGCTACATGGGGCTGCATAGTTCTGCTACATGGGGCTGCATAGTGCTGCTACATAGGGCACTGTATAGTGCTGCTACATGGGGGCTGCTGCATGGTGCTGGTACATGGGGGCTGCTGCATGGTGCTGCTACATGGGGGCTGCTGCATGGTGCTAGTACATGGGGGCTGCTGCATGGTGCTGCTACATGGGGCTGCTGCCTGGTGCTGCTACATAGGGTCTGCATAGTGCTGCTACATGGGACGCTGCATAGTGTTGCTACATGGGGGGCTGCATGGTGCGGCTTCATGGGGTGCTGCATAGTGCTGCTACATGAGGGCTGTGGCATGGTGCTGCTACATGGGGGCTGCTGTATGGTGCTGCTACATGGGGGCTGCTGCATGGTGCTGCTACATGGGGCCTGCATGGTGCTGCTACATGGGGCCTGCATGGTGCTGCTACATGGGGCCTGCATGGTGCTGCTACATGGGGCCTGCATGGTGCTGCTACGTGGGAGCTGCTGCATGGTGCTGTTACATGGGGGCTTCTGCATGGTGCTGCTACATGGGGCTGCTGCATGGGGCTGCTACATGGGGCTGCTGCCTGGTGCTGCTACATGGGGGCTGCTGCATGGTGCTGCTACATGGTGCTGCTACATGGGGTCTGCATAGTGCTGCTACATGGGGTCTGCATAGTGCTGCTACATGGGACGCTGCATAGTGTTGCTACATGGGGGGCTGCATGGGGCTGTTACATGGGGCTGCATAGTGCTGCTACATGGGGCTTCATAGTGCTGCTACATGGGGTGCTGCATAGTGCTGCTACATGAGGGCTGTGGCTTGGTGCTGCTACATGGGGGCTGCTGTATGGTGCTGCTACATGGGGCCTGCATGGTGCTGCTACATGGGAGCTGCTGCATGGTGCTGCTACATGGGGGCTGCTGCATGGTGCTGCTGCTACATGGGGGCTGCTGCATGGTGCTGCTGCTACATGGGGGCTGCTGCTACATGGGGGCTGCATTATATTATGTGGAGCAATCTGGGGTGCATTATATTATATGGATGAATATTCAGTGCATTATTCTATATGGATGAATATTTGGTGCATTATTCTATATGGAGGACTATGGGGCCTGCATAACACTATGGTGGTATATGCGGGTGAATTATATGGAGTAATATGAGGCTGCATTAAATTATGTGGAGCAATATGGATGCATTATGTCATATGGAAGAATGTAGGGGCTGCATACTTCTATACCCCCAGAGCTGTATGTCCCCTCCACCCCAGTGCTGTATACCCCCCCAGAGGTCTATGTCTCTTCCACCCCAGTGCTGTATACCCACAACAGCTGTGTCCCCCCCTGGAGCTGTATGCCCCCCATTGCTGTATGTCCACCTCCTCAGTAATGTGTATGTCCCCTAGTAATGTGTATGTCCCCAGCCTCTCCTGTGATGTATGTACAGCAGTGTCTGTGTGTAGCCATGTCTAATAGTGACGGGCACCAATCGGTGCAGCACAGCCACATGCCCTGGAGTAGCTGGACGGGAGACAAGCGGGGGAGGTGACTGAGGCTGCTGCCGGCTTCCCCATATAAATAATACCTCTAATGTGTCTGTGTGTATGATGTGTGTGTATGTGTGTCAGTGTATATGACTGTGTATAGATTTATGTCTGTTTATATGTGTTTTTCTGAATTTCTCTTTAAATATGTACATGTACATATGCATGTATGTGTATGTATCTGTGTGTCTGCGTGTGAATGGGGCCCACTGAGACTCTTTCACCCGGGGCCCCACAAAAAACTGGAGCCGACCCTGAGCTCAGTGGTATAGGGAACTTGTGAGCCCCAATGTGGACAACATGCTGAAATCTGTGAAGTGTTATGGAATCAACGGAGCTTTATAAGTCAGTACAAAAAATAAAATATAGGGCCAAAATCCACGTGTGTGTATCTATATATATATATATATATATATATATATATATATATATATATATATATATATATATATATATATATATATATATATATATTTACACATACACATGGCCAAAATAATTGGTACCCCCCATTTAATGAAAGAAAAACCCACAATGGTCACAGAAATAATTTGAATCTGACAAAAGTAATAATAAATAAAAAAAATCTATGAAAATGAACAAATGAAAGTCAGATGTTGCTGCTTTTCTGCTTCCACAGAATTAAAAAAAAACTGCACAGAAATGATGGTACCCTTGAAAATAATGAGACAAAATGTTAAATCAAGGTATGTCAACTAATTAGCATCACAGGTGTCTACAATCTTGTAATCAGTCAGTGGTCCTATATATAAGCCTACAGATACTCACTGTGCTGTTTGGTGACATGTACCACACTCAACATGGACCAGAGGAAGCGAAGGAATGAGTTGTCTCAGGAGATTAGAAAGAAAATTATAGACAAGCATGTTAAAGGTAAAGGTTATAAGACCATCTCCAAGCAGCTTGATGTTCCTGTGACTACAGTTGCACATATTATTCAGAAATTTAAGATCTATGGGATTGTAGCCAACCTCCCTGGACGTGGCCGCAGGAGGAAATTGATGACACATCAAAGAGACAGAAAATACGAATGGTAACAAAAGAGCCCAGAAAAACTTCTAAAGAAATTAAAAGTAAACTTCAAGCTCAAGAAACATCAGTGTCAGATTGCACCATCCGTCGTTGTTTGAGCCAAAGTGGACTTCATGGGAGACGACCAAGGAGGACACCATTGTTGAAACAATCATAGAAAAGCTAAACTGGAATTTGCCAAACTACATGTTGACAAGTCACAAGGCTTCTGGGAGAATGTCCTATGGACAGATGAGAGAAAAATGGAAATTTTTGGCAAGGCACATCAGCTCTATGTTCACAAACGGAAAAATGAAGCATATCAAGAAAAGAACACTATCCCTACTGTGAAACATGGAGGAGGCTCTGTTATGTTCTGGGGCTGCTTTGCTGCATCTGGCACAGGGTGTCTTGAATCTTTGCAGGGTACAAGGAAATCTCAAGACTATCAAATGATCCTAGAGAGAAATGTGCTGCCCAGTGTCAGAAAGCTTGGTCTCAGTCGCAGGTCTTACAACAGGATAATGACCCAAAACATACAGCTAAAAACACCCAAGAATGGCTAAGAGGAAAATATTGGACTATTCTGAAGTAGCTTCTATGAGCCCTGACCTAAATCCTATTGAGCATCTTTGGAATGAGCTGAAACGTCTGGAAAAGGCAACCCTCACACACCAGACAACTGGAGTAGTTTGCTCTTGAGGAGCGGCCAAAATACCTGTCGAGAGGCGCAGAAGTCTCATTGACAGTTACAGGAATCGTTTGATTGCAGTGATTGCCTCAAAAGGTTGTGCAACAAAATATTAAGTTAAGGAGAAGGAAGAGGAGGAGAAGGAGGAGGAGGAGGAGAGGGAGGGCGCCATCATTTCTGTCCAGGCCTATTACATGAGTTTTATTTTTTTTTAAATTGTGTGGAAGTGAAAAGCAGCAATTTCTGACTTTCATTTGTTCATGTTCATAGATTTTATATTTATTATTGCTTTTGTCAGATTCAAGTTATTTCTATGACCATTGTGGGTTTTTCTGTCATGAAATGAGGGGTACCAACAATTTTGACCGTGTGTGTGTGTGTGTGTGTGTGTGTGTGTGTGTGTGTGTGTGTGTGTGTGCATAGTTTTGTATATACAGTGGAACCTTGGTTAACGAGAACAATCCGTTCTGGGAGTGTGCTTGTTAACCAAGTTACTCGTTCAGCAAAGCAAGATTTCCCATAGGAAATCATTGCAATGCAGACAATTCGTTCCACAACTTGTTAAATGTCCCATCCTGGTCCCCTATTGTGTCATTCCACACATGCATAAACACACATAAACACGTACAAACTCACACAAACACACACAAGCACGCACGCACACGCACATATTATGCTCACCTTACCTTCCGTTCCATCACCGGTCTCCTGGGACTTGCTGTTCGCTAGTACAGGCTGTGTATCTGGTAACCATAGCGACGAGGGAGGAACTTACGCACCCAGAGCGCTGACGTCAAAGGCAGGAGCCGCTTTCCTCTGATTGGTCAGCGCGCTGCCTTTGAGTAGCGTCTGACAGACGAAGTTCCTGCCTCGTCGCCATGCTTGCCGATACACATCCTGGAGCGGCGAACTACAGGACCCAGGAGGCCGGCGTTTGAACTGAAGGTACACATATTATGCTCACCTTACCTTCTGCTCCATCGCCGGCCTCCTGGGTCTTGTAGTTCGCCGCGAGGATTCCTCCCTCATCGCGATGAGCCGGCGAACTACAAGAACCATGAGACCGGCGATGGAACGGAAGGTAAGGTGAGCATAAAACTGTATGTGCGTGCGTGCGTGTGTGTTTGTGTGTGTTTTGTGCGTACATTTGTATGGACTACAAGTGCGGGTTACAGCGCGGTTGATGAACGGAACCCGGAGTGTGTGCGGTGAGGATTTTGCTCGTACAGCAAAGCTTTCTCGTAAACAGAGTTACAAATTTACAGAAAGCTTTGCTTGTGAAGCGAAATTCTCGTTAAGGCTGGTTTCACATCAGCGTTTTCCTGCCGCACTGCCAGATCCGGCATAAGTGTAGTACAGTTCAATACAGTTCACTGGCAAGCTCCGGGCACATGCGGTCATGTGACCGGAGCATGTGAAAGCGTGACCGGGGCTTGCCGCACTGTTTGTGAACTGTATTGAACTGTACTGTACTGTACTGTACTTGTGCCGGATCTGGCAGTGCGGCAGAAAAACGCTGATGTGAAACCAGCGTAACTGGGTTACTCGTTAAGCGAGGTTCCACTGTATAAATGTGGCGCCCTGGACTAGCCAGGTCGTCACAGGTACTGCAACACACACCCCCACCCTGAGACAGGCACATCAGCCAGACACAAAATCCTTGTTGCCTCCCTCCAGTGGCTGATGTCCACACCAGGTGGGGTGGAGCCAGGTGGTTGGCCCCACCCACTGAGGAGTTCACAGTCCTGGAGGCGGGAAAAGGAAGAGAGTTCAGTTAGGGAAGTGGAAGAGAGAGGAGTGAAGGAGGGAGGAGGGGAAAACTGACCTTGTCCGGGCTTGTGGCCCGGGCACTAAGTGCAAGGTTGGCAGACGGTGGTGGCCGTCTGCAGGAGAGGCGAATCAATGCAGAACCGTAGGACCGGGGTCGGGCGGTGGCCCGCCGGTACCGAATCGGGGAGCGAAGTGAAGCAGGCACACATCGGCAGGGCCTGCGGACCCCTATCCAGGCTTGGAGTCGCCGTTAAGAGGTCAAATCCGTCAGTGACTGGAACCCCAGGGGTTTCCTAACAGCTAAGACCCGATAGAAGGCAACCGTCCGACCAGTAGAAGGAAATACAGCTACCGCCACAGCTAGAGTTCAAAGGGCCAGAGCCTGCGGGCAAAAGGGCTCCTCCGGCACATATACACGCTGGGGAGCAGGTTACCGTTGGGAAGCCATCGGGACCGA
The DNA here is from genome assembly GCF_048569485.1 of Anomaloglossus baeobatrachus. Classification (NCBI taxonomy): domain Eukaryota; kingdom Metazoa; phylum Chordata; class Amphibia; order Anura; family Aromobatidae; genus Anomaloglossus; species Anomaloglossus baeobatrachus. Next base: position 190,732,643 of record NC_134361.1, read on the forward strand.
ACATACACAAAGGTGCAGGGAAAGGCAGCCACCACCAACCGTCCGGGAGAAACCACAGCAGCCGGCTGCGGGACCCGTCCATCCAGCCGTTTGGTTTACCAGAGACTTTGCGTACATTTGTGGCTGAGTGAGTACAACCATGCCATCCGGCACCGCGCTGCGCAGTCCAGGCGACCCTGCACCTTGCCAACCCTGCCTCCCCGTCACCTCACCGGGCCCCGGAACCACCAACCCCTACCCACGGAGGGGGAAAACAACATCCCAGCTGCTCCCCACCATCGCTCCCGGGATCCCCGTCACCAGCAGCGGTGGTGCCCAACCTCACCACAACCCGTGGGTGGCGTCACGGACTAAATCACCCAAAACCAACCACCCCTTTCACTCACGGGTGAGGAGCGCCGCTCGAGTCCCCGGATCCGGCCCACCACTCGAGCCACCGAGCAGCCATCGCAGCAGCACCGGACCCGAGAGTTAGCGAGGGCAGCGGCGTCCTCCCCGCCCGCGACATAAATACATTATTATATGGGCACATGACACCAAAGTAAAATCTGTGTCTGTCATGAAGGGTGACCCTGGTGGTCAACAAACATTACAAAACTGATAGGAAAAGACCCTTCCTATTACAGATCTACGATAATTAGGGGTCCTGTTGGAGGTCTTGCACTGGGGTCCACGAGCTTTGTTACCACACTGCTTACATACAGGACGTAGAGACACTCCCTAACTCTTCCTGCAGCGGTCGGGGGCTTCACATTAATATTACAGAAAGTTGCTTCTACTGTGCCGAAGAATAAAATAATATCTCTAGTCAGTTGCCTCAGATTCACATAACACAAACCTCAGCTGCTGGAGAACATCATAATACACACCGCAGGTGTTGTCAGTCTCAGTTGAAGAGGTTCTGCAGCAGTTGAATTGTGTATTGTTTAGCAATAGTGTAGTACCCACAACTAATATTATAAAGAACTAGTTGTAGTACCCGGTGTTGCCCGAAATAGTAACTGTCTCTCTCCCAGTTTCTTTCCCTGTCTGTCTCTTTCCCTGTCTTTCTCTTTCCCTCTCTGTCTCTTTCCCTGTCTTTCTGTTTCTTTGTCTGTCTGTCTGTCTGCCTCTTTCCCTGGCTGCATTGCGACACGCCAATATTCCATTCAAGGGCGTGGCCGTACATTGTGACACGCCAACATTCTTCTGAAGTTCTGGCTGCATTGTGGCTCCCAGGTCAATTGACTTTAATGGAAGCAGGTGTTTTGATAAATAACTGTAAAGCGCAGGGTTAAAATTTCCCCTCAAAACATAGTCTATGATGTTCCCTGAGTCACATGGTGTGTCTGAGCAAAATTTTGTGATTGCACATGCTATGGTGCGGATTCCTTTAGCGGACATACACACATACTGTACATACATACATACCCTCAGCTTTATATATTAGATATTCCCCATAGACATCTAATGTTTAATAATTACCAATTTATACAATAAATAATATATATTATCTACCAAGCAAAATATTTACTATTTACAAACAATGAGAAAACCTGTTTAAATACTTTTTCCAACTCACAGATTTATATACATTAATATTATAAGAAAAGACAGGATATTTCTTTTCCACATTCTCTGCCCTCATTCATCGGTTGGCAGCAAACATGGCGGCCCGGCTGCTGTGATGTCATAATTCTTGGGGTTCCCCATCATGATGTCTTAATGGAATGGAATGCCGGAGGGTATATATGCCACGTCAGCTGATTGCTTACAATGAATCATGGCTTTGCCGACCAGAAAATCGAGGTAAAGTGAAATATTTGGGGACGATAGACAATATTCACACGGTCTAGGGCAGGGGGTCTCAAACTCGGCTGGGTATAAAGGCCGCACATAGAAAAAAAAAATTTGGGGAGGGCCACACTTTTTTCAGGACAAAGTGACATTTTTATTGGCACCATATTGTTTTTCTATACACCTTTGGATCAACATTTTTGAACATTCTTTTGTTTATTACAACAATTGTACAGTTTTTCGCTTAAAAAAAAAAAAAAAAAAAAAAGTGTGTATATATATATATATACAGGGTGGTCCAAAAGTATGTATAGTAAGGTTATCAAACATGGTGTAAAGTGAAACTGACTCAGTTGCTACTGGCAACCAATGAGATTCCACCATTCATTTTCCAAAGAGTCTGAAGAATGAAAAGTAGAATCTGATTGGTTGCTAAGGGCAACTGAGTCAGTTTCACTTTACACCATGTTTGATAACCCTATTACACACACTGTCCACCTACTTTTGGACCGCCCTGTATATATATATATATATATATATATATATATATAAAATAAATATATGTATATATATATGAGCTGTTGTGATTACTGTGGTTACTCACTAATCCCGCCCCCCCCACATTACCACATGCGACTCCGCCCTCCCCACATTACCACACGCGGCTGCACCCCCCCTCCCCCTGCACATTACACACACACACACACACACGACTCTGCTACATCAACACTCTAAATCCCTCCTGACCCCACACATAAACTTCACCTCATCCAGCACCATGACAACCAGCACAGCAGAGTCCTGCATACACTGAGCAACTGATCATGTGATCCCTGACTCCTCCCCTCCATGTGACATCATCACAGGTCCTGTAAGCACAGAGACAAATAGCTGTATACCAGGGAGGTGAACTATATACCCTCGAGGGGGAAGAGAGCTGTTTACCCTTAGGGGGAAAGCTGTATACCCTTGGGAGGAAGGGAGCTCTATACCATTGGGGGAGGGTAGCTGTATACTCTTGAAGGGAGAACTATATACCCTTTGGCGGAGGGACAACTGTATACCTTTGGGAGAGCTATATACCAGGGAGGTGAGCTGTATACCTTTGGGAGGGAGGAGAGCTGTATACCCTTGAGGATGAGAGCTGTATACCTTTCGAGGGAACTATATACCAGGGAGGTGAGCTGTATACCCTTGGGGGGAAGAGAGCTGTATACCTTTGGGGGAAAGCTGTGTACCCTTGGGGGGAGGAGAGATGTATACCCTTGGGGGGGAGGGGAGCTGTATACGCTTGAAGGGGGAGCTGTATACCCTTTAGAAGGACAGCTGTATACCTTTGGGGGGAGCTATATACCAGGGAGGTGAGCTGTATACCCTTGGGGGGAGGAGAGCTGTATACCCTTGAGGATGAGAGCTGTATAACTTTGGGGAGAGCTATATACAGGGAAGAGAGCTGTATACCCTTGGGGGGAGAGCTTATACCAGGGAGGTGAGCTGTATACCCTTGTGGAAGAGGGCTGTATACCCTTGGAGGGGGAAAGCTGTATACCCTTGGGGGAGGGGAGCTGAATACCCTTGGGGGGAAAGGAGCCATTTACCCTTAGGAGGAGAGCTGTATACCCTTTGGGTGAAAGACAGCTGTATACCCTTTGGGGGAAGGACAGCTATATACCCTTGGGGGAAGGACAGCTGTATACCCTTGGGGGAAGGACAGTTGTATACCTTTGGGCGAACTATATACCAGGGAAGTGGGCTGTATACCCTTGACCCGAGCGTTAGCTGGCTGGCTGGTTAGCATGTCTCCGAATTTCCAAGCCAAAAATGTTGTATTTACTTACTTGAAAATGAGAAATGGTCAAAATAAAACAATAAAACACTGCATTTCTTTCAGAGCTCAAATAATGCAAAGAAAACAAGTTCATAATCATTTAGAAACAACAATACTAATAATGTTTTATCTCAGGAAGAGTTCAGAAATCAAGATTTTGTGGAATAACTTGATATTTATATATATAAATATATCTATATATTTATATTAAGATATATATATATATATATATATATATATATATATACACTCTATATACATACACAGTGTTCTGCTGGCGCTGCGCAGAGTCAAGTTCTCTCTGCACAATTATTCCAATAGCAGCCGATGGCCAATCAGAGGCAAGCACCTGAGATCATACGGGTCAGTTCTTGCCTCTGATTGGCCGATGGCTGCCATTGAGTTGTGCAGAGAGAGCTTGACTCCGTAGCTCCAGCAAAACGCTCATCTGAAATAAATCGCTATTCGTGCATCGGCTGCGATCATTACTGGGTCCACGTGCCTGCAGGGGCCGTGGACCTGTAACACCCCAGCCATGTGTTTGAGACCTCTGCTATAGGGCATTCCTGGAAGGAGATATCAAGGGGTATGATGGGCCACATTTTAGGACAAACACTACAGGTAAACTAAAGTCCAAAATAAGGTAATTTTTTCTAGTGTTCTCCTCTCCCTAAACACCACAGCAGCAGAGGGGCCGATCCCCTATAGGCCAAAAGTGTTTGATAAAATTGGAAATAATCATGATAAATTATAATTTCTTTATAGGTCAGGCCATAACTGTCCATAGGTTGAGGTCTCAAGACAAACATCAGATAAGAAATACTACTGGATGTCAGAGAGACAGCAGTCAGTGAGAGGAGAGGGAGACGTGCAAGCGATGCTCCAGATCATAAGGGACATGAAAAGAGCAGGGAAAGAAGCCGCTCACCTCTAAGCCCAGCCTCTGCAGTGCCCTCCAGCTCAACAGCGGAGGGCAGCTGGAGCAGGAGTAGAGAAAGAAGCCACTCTCCTCCTAGATCAGCCCCTGCCAGGCCCTCCAGCTCAACAGCGGAGTGCAGCTGGGGCAGGAGCAGAGAAAGAAGCCGCTCACCTCTAAGCCCAGCCCCTGCCGGGCCCTCCAGCTCAACAGTGGAGGGCAGCTGGGGCAAGAGCAAAGAAAGAAGTTGCTCAACTCTAAGCCAAGCCCCTGCCGGGCCCTCCAGCTCAACAGCGGAGGGCAGCTGGGGCAGGAGCAGGGAAAGAAGCCGCTCGCCTCTAAGCCCAGCCCCTGCCGAGCCCTGTAGCTCAACAGCAGAGAGCAGCTGGGGCAGGAGCAGAGAAAGAAGCCGCTCACCTCTAAACCCAGCCCCTGCCGGGCCCTCCAGCTCAACAGTAGAGGGCAGCTGGGGCAGGATCAGAGAAAGAAGCCGCTCACTTCTAAACCCAGCCCCTGCCGGGCCCTCCAGCTCAACAGCGAAGGGCAGCTGGGGCAAAAGCAGAGAAAGAAGCCACTCACCTCTAAACCCAGCCCCTGCCGGGCCCTCCAGCTCAACAGCAGAGGGCAGCTGGGGCAGGAGTAGAGAAAGAAGCCGCTCACCTCTAAGCCCAGCCTCTGCCGAGCCCTCCAGCTCGACAGCAGAGGGCAGCAGTAAAGAAAGAAGCCGCTCACCTCTAAACCCAGCCCCTGCCGGGCCCCCCAGCTCAACAGCGGACAGCAGCTGGGGCAGGAGCAGAGAAAAAAGCCGCTCACCTCTAAACCCAGCCCCTGCCGGGCCCCCCAGCTCAACAGCGGGGGGCAGCTGGGGCAGGAGCAGAGAAAAAAGCCGCCTCACCTCTAAGCCCAGCCCCTGCCGGGCCCTCCAGCTCAACAGCGGAGGGCAGCTGGGCAGCTTGCCTCTAAGCCCAGCCCCTGCCGGGCCCTCCAGATCAACAGCTAAGGGCAGCTGGAGCAGGAGCAGGGAAAAAAAGCCGCTCCCTTCTAAACCCAGCCCGTGTCAGACCCTTCAGCTCCACAGTGGAGGGCAGCTGGGGCAGGACCAGAGAAAGAAGCCGCTCACCTCTAAGCCCTGTCTCTGTCGGGCCCTCCAGCTCAACAGCGGAGGGCAGCTGGGGCAGGAGTAGAGAAAGAATCCCCTCGCCTCTAAGCCCAGCCCCTGCCGGGCCCTCCAGCTCAACAGTGGAGGGCAGCTGGGGCAAGAGCAAAGAAAGAAGTTGCTCAACTCTAAGCCAAGCCCCTGCCGGGCCCTCCAGCTCAACAGCGGAGGGCAGCTGGGGCAGGAGCAGGGAAAGAAGCCGCTCGCCTCTAAGCCCAGCCCCTGCCGAGCCCTGTAGCTCAACAGCAGAGAGCAGCTGGGGCAGGAGCAGAGAAAGAAGCCGCTCACCTCTAAACCCAGCCCCTGCCGGGCCCTCAGGCTCAACAGCGGAGGGCAGCTGGGGCAGGAGTAGAGAGAGAAGCCCCTCGCCTCTAAGCCCAGCCCCTGCCGGGCCCTCCAGCTCAACAGCGGAGGGCAGCTGGGGCAGGAGTAAAGAAAGAAGCTGCTCACCTCTAAGCCCAGCCTCTGCCGAGCCCTCCAGCTCAACAGCGGAGGGCAGCTGGGGCAGGAGCAGAGAGAGAAGCCGCTCACCTCTAAACCCAGCCCCTGTCGGGCCCTCCAGCTCAACAGCGGAGGGCAGCTGGGGCAGGAACAGAGAAAGAAGCCGCTCACCTCCAAGCCCAGTCTCTGCCGGGCCCTCCAGCTCAACAGCGGAGGGCAGCAGTAAAGAAAGAAGCTGCTCCCCTCTAAGCCCAGCCTCTGCAGAGCCCTCCAGCTTAACAGCGGAGGGCAGCTGGGGCAGGAGAAGAGAGAGAAGCCGCTCACCTCTAAACCCAGCCCCTGCCGGGCCCTCCAGCTCAACAGCGGAGGGCAGCTGGGGCAGGAACAGAGAAAGAAACCGCTCACCTCCAAGCCCAGTCTCTGCTGGGCCCTCCAGCTCAACAGCGAAGGGCAGCTGGGGCAAAAGCAGAGAAAGAAGCCACTCACCTCTAAGCCCAGCCTCTGCCGGGCCCTCCAGCTCAACAGCGGAGGGCAGCTGGGGCAGGAGTAGAGAAAGAAGCCGCTCACCTCTAAGCCCAGCCTCTGCCGAGCCCTCCAGCTCGACAGCAGAGGGCAGCAGTAAAGAAAGAAGCCGCTCACCTCTAAACCCAGCCCCTGCCGGGCCCCCCAGCTCAACAGCGGACAGCAGCTTGGGCAGGAGCAGAGAAAGAAGCCTCTCGCCTCTAAGCCCAGCCCCTGCTTGACCCTCCAACTCAACAGCGGAGGGCAGCTGGGGCAGGAACAAAGAAAGATGCCGCCTCACCTCTAAGCCCAGCCCCTGCCGGACCCTCCAGCTCAACAGCGGAGGGCAGCTGGGGCAGGAGCAGAGAAAGAAGCCGCTCGCCTCTAAGCCCAGCCCCTGCCGGGCCCTCCAGATAACAGCTAAGGGCAACTGGGGCAGGAGTAGAGAAAGAAGCCGCTCAACTCTAAACCCTGCCCCTGCCGGGCCCTCCAGCTCAACAGCGGAGGGCAGCTGGGACAGGAGCAGAAAAAGAAGCCACTCACCTCTAAACCCAGCCCCTGCCGGGCCCTCCAGATAACAGCTAAGGGCAGCTGGGGCAGGAGCAGAGAAAAAAGCCGCTCACCTCTAAGCACAGTCTCTGCCGGGCCCTCCAGGTCAACAGTGGAGGGCAGCTGGGGCAGTAGTAGAGAAAGAACCCCTCGCCTTTAAGCCCAGCCCCTGCCGAGCCCTGCAGCTCAACAACAGAGAGCAGCTGGGGCAGGAGCAGAGAAAGAAGCCGCTCACCTCTAAACCCAGCCCCTGCCGGGCCCTCCAGCTCAACAGTGGAGGGCAGCTGGTGCAGGAGCAGAGAAAGAAGCCGCTCTCTTCTAAACCCAGCCCCTGCCGGGTCCTCCAGCTCAACAGTGGAGGGCAGCTGGTGCAGGAGCAGAGAAAGCAGCCGCTCACTTCTAAACCCAGCCCCTGCCGGGTACTTCAGCTCAACAGCGGAGGACAGCTGGGGGAGGAGCAGAGAAAGAAGCCCCTCACCTCTAAACCCAGCCCCTGCCGGGCCCTCCAGCTCAACAGTGATGGGCACCTGGGGCAAATGCAGAGAAAGAAGCCGCTCCCCTCTAAGTTCAGTCTCTGCCGGGCCCTCCAGGTCAACAGTGGAGGGCAGCTGGGGTAGTAGTAGAGAAAGAAGCCCCTCGCCTCTAAACCCAGCCCCTGCTAGGCCCTCCAACTCAACAGCGGAGGGCAGCTGGGGCAGGAGCAAAGAAAGATGCCGCCTCACCTCTAAGCCCAGCCCCTGCCGGACCCTACAGCTCAACAGCGGAGGGCAGCTGAGGCAGGAGCAAAGAAAGAAGCCGCCTCACCTCTAAGCCCAGCCCCTGCTGGGCCCTCCAGCTCAACAGTGGAGGGCAGCTGGGGCAGGAGCAGAGAAAGAAGCCGCTCGCCTCTAAGCCCAGCCCCTGCCGGGCCCTCCAGATCAACAGCTAAGGGCAGCTGGAGCAGGAGCAGGGAAAAAAGCCGCTCACTTCTAAACCCAGCCCCTGCCGGGCCCTCAGGCTCAAAAGCAGAGGACAGCTGGGGCAGGAGCAGAGAAAGAAGCCCCTCGCCTCTAAGCACAGCCCCTGCTGGGCCCTCCAGCTCAACAGCGGACAGCAGCTGGGGCAGGAGCAGAGAAAGAAGCCGCTCACCTCTAAACCCCGCCCCTGCCGGGCCCTCCAGCTCAACAGCGAAGGGCAGTTGGGGCAAAAGCAGAGAAAGAAGCCACTCACCTCTAAGCCCAGCCCCTGCCGGGCCCTCCAGCTCGACAGCAGAGGGCAGCAGTAAAGAAAGAAGCTGCTCACCTCTAAACCCAGCCCCTGCCGGGCCCCCCAGCTCAACAGCGGGGGGCAGCTGGGGCAGGACCAGAGAAAGAAGCCGCTCACCTCTAAGCCCAGTCTCTGCCGGGCCCTCCAGCTCAACAGTGGAGGGCAGCTGCTGCAGGAGTAGAGAAAGAAGCACTTCGCCTCTAAGCCCAGCCCCTGCCGGGACCTCCAGCTCAACAGCGAAGGGCAGCTTGGGCAAAAGCAGAGAAAGAAGCTGCTCCCCTCTAAGCCCAGCCCCTGCCGGGCCTTCCAGCTCAACAGCGGAGGGTAGCTGGGGCAGGAGTAGAGAAAGAAGCCGCTCACCCCTAAGCCCAGCATCTGCCGAGCCCTCCAGCTCGACAGCGGAGGGCAACAGTAAAGAAAGAAGCCACTCACCTCTAAACCCAGCCCCTGCCGGGCCCCCCAGCTCAACAGCGGAGGGCAGCTGGGGCAGGACCAGAGAAAGAAGCCGCTCACCTCTAAGCCCAGTCTCTGCCGGGCCCTCCAGCTCAACAGCGGAGGGCAGCTGGGAAAGGAGCAGAAAAAGAAGCCACTCACCTCTAAACCCAGCCCCTGCCGGGCCCCCCAGCTCAACAGCGGAGGGCAGCTGGGGCAGGACCAGAGAAAGAAGCCGCTCACCTCTAAGCCCAGTCTCTGCCGGGCCCTCCAGCTCAACAGCGGAGGGCAGCTGGGACAGGAGCAGAAAAAGAAGCCACTCACCTCTAAACCCAGCCCCTGCCGGGCCCTCCAGATAACAGCTAAGGGCAGCTGGGGCAGGAGCAGAGAAAAAAGCCGCTCACCTCTAAGCCCAGTCTCTGCCGGGCCCTCCAGGTCAACAGTGGAGGGCAGCTGGGGCAGTAGCAGAGAAAGAAACCCCTTGCCTCTAAGCCTAGCCCCTGCCGGGCCCTTCAGCTCAACAGCGGAGGGCAGCTGGGGCAGGAGCAGAAAAAGAAGCCGCTCGCCTCTAAGCCCAGCCCCTGCCGAGCCCTGCAGCTCAACAACAGAGAGCAGCTGGGGCAGGAGCAGAGAAAGAAGCCGCTCACCTCTAAACCCAGCCCCTGCCGGGCCCTCCAGCTCAACAGTGGAGGGCAGCTGGTGCAGGAGCAGAGAAAGAAGCCGCTCTCTTCTAAACCGAGCCCCTGCCGGGTCCTCCAGCTCAACAGTGGAGGGCAGCTGGTGCAGGAGCAGAGAAAGCAGCCGCTCACTTCTAAACCCAGCCCCTGCCGGGTACTTCAGCTCAACAGCGGAGGACAGCTGGGTGAGGAGCAGAGAAAGAAGCCCCTCACCTCTAAACCCAGCCCCTGCCGGGCCCTCCAGCTCAACAGCGATGGGCAGCTGGGGCAAATGCAGATAAAGAAGCCGCTCCCTTCTAAGTTCAGTCTCTGCCGGGCCCTCCAGGTCAACAGTGGAGGGCAGCTGGGGCAGTAGTAGAGAAAGAAGCCCCTCGCCTCTAAACCCAGCCCCTGCCGAGCCCTTCAGCTCAACAGCGGAGGGCAGCTGGGGCAGGAGCAAAGAAAGAAGTCGCCTCACCTCTAAGCCCATCCACTGCCGGGCCCTCCAGCTCAACAGCGGAGGGCAGCTGGGGCAGGAGCAGAGTAAGAAGCTGCTCACTTTTAAACCCAGCCCCTGCCGGACCCTTCAGCTCCACAGCAGAGGGCAGCTGGGGCAGGAGTAGAGAAAGGATCCCCTCGCCTCTAAGCCCAGCCCCTGCCGGGCCCTTCAGCTCAACAGCGGAGGGCAGCTGGGGCAGGAGCAGAGAAAGAAGCCGCTCACCTCTAAGCCCAGCCCCTGCTGAGCCCTGCAGCTCAACAGCAGAGAGCAGCTGGGGCAGGAGCAGAGAAAGAAGCCGCTCACCTCTAAACCCAGCCCCTGCCGGGCCCTCCAGCTCAAAAGCGGAGGGCAGCTGGGGCAGGAGCAGAGAAAGAAGCCGCTCACTTCTAAACTAAGCGCCTGCCGGGCCCTTCAGCTTAACAGTGGAAGGCAGCTAAGGCAGGAGCAGAGAAAGAAGCCGCTTGCCTCTAAGCCCAGCGCCTGCCGGGCCCTCCATCTCAACAGTGGAAGGCAGCTGAGGCAGGAGATGAGAAAGAAGCCGACCGCCTCTAAGCCCAGCCCCTGCCGGGCCCTCCAGCTCAACAGCTAAGGGCAACTGGGGCCGGAGCAGAGAAAGAAGCCGCTCACTTCTAAACCCAGCCCCTGCCGGACCCTTTAGCTCAACAGTGGAGGGCAGCTGGGGCAGGAGTAGAGAAAGGATTCCGTCGCCTCTAAGCCCAGCCCCTGCCGGGCCCTTCAGCTCAACAGTGGAGGGCAGCTGGGGCAGCAGCAGAGAAAGAAGCCGCTCGCCTCTAAGCCCAGCCCCTGCCGAGCCCTGCAGCTCAACAGCAGAGAGCAGCTGGGGCAGGAGCAGAGAAAGAAGCCGCTCACCTCTAAACCCAGCCCCTGCCGGGCCCTTCAGCTCAACAGCAGAGGGCAGCTGGGGCAGGAATAGTGAAAGAAGCCGCTCACCTCCAAGCTCAGCCACTGCCTGGCCCTCCAGCTCAACAGCGGAGGGCAGCTGGGGCAGGAGTAGAGAAATAAGCCACATGCCTCTAAGCCCAGCCCCTGGCGGGCATTCCAGCTCAACAGTGGAGGGCAGCTGGGGCTGGAGTAAAAAAAAGAAGCCCCTCGCCTCTAAGCCCAGCCTCTGTCGGGCCCTGCAGCTCAACAGCAGAGGGCAGCTGGGGCAGGAGCAGAGAGAGATGCCGCTCACCTCTACACCTAGCTCCTGCCGGGCCCTCCAGCTCAACAGCTAAGGGCAGCTGGGGCAGGAGCAGAGAAAGAAGCCGCTCACCTCTAAGCCCAGCCCCTGCCTGGCCCTCCAGCTCAACAACGGAGGGCAGCTGGGGGATGAGCAGAGAAAGAAGCCCCTCGCCTCTAAGCACAGCCCCTGCCGGGTCCTCCAGCTCTTGTAGAGCTGTAGGGGGAAAAAGCGCAATAGGGTCTTACCCGGTATGAGGGTAGAGAGACAGAAAGAGGTACACTCACCTTGTAGGGTTGTGAAAGTCACAACTCCTTATGATCGCATGTGAGTGCCTTTTTGTGGTTTAGCAACGGCCCCGGAATGCAGTATATAAAATATAGGTCAGGTAAAGAGAAAACCGGTTTAAATGCCGCGCTAAAAACCACTGATGTTGTAGATGAAAAAGATTTCCTTTATTTCATAATTCTACGCGTTTCAGAGACATCTCTGTCTCCTTCCTCAGGAAAATAAATCATCTTGATGATTTATTTTCCTGAGGAAGGAGACGGAGATGTCTCTGAAACGTGTAGAATTATGAAATAAAGGAAATCTTTTTCATCTACAACATCAGTGGTTTTTAGCGCGGCATTTAAACCGGTTTTCTCTTTACCTGACCTATATTTTATATAGGGTCCTCCAGCTCAGCAGAGGAGAGCAGCTGGGGCAGGAGCAGAGAAAGAAGCCACTCACCTCTAAACCCAGCCCCTGCCTGGCCCTCCAGCTCAACACCAGAGGACAGCTGGGGCAGGAGCAGAGAAAGAAGCCACTCACCTCTAAACCCAGCCCCTGCCTGGCCCTCCAGCTCAACACCAGAGGGCAGCTGGGGCAGGAGCAGAAAAAGGGGCCACTCACCTCTAAGCCAGCCCCTGCCGGGCCTTCCAGCTCAGCAGTGGAGGGCAGCTGGGACAGTAATAAAGAAGCCCCTCTCCTCTGAGACCAGCCACTGTGGGGCCGTCACCATCCTGCCACGAAGCCATTCAACTGCAGACAGAGCGTATGATCCCACCACTACTGCCACAGGTGGAGACACCTGTACAAAATGTACATGTGCCGAGGAGAAGGTGTGGTAGCGTTAGCTGGAGAGCTCGAGAAATTGTGAGACTCCAAACAAGGAATGTAACCTTACAGGAGGAGGGCGAGAGATGTCCCATATGTATAGAGGACTATCAGATCGGAGAGCAGCTCACAGTCGTCCCGTGCAACCACTTCTTCCATCCGGGTTGCATTTCTGACTGGCTGTGCTCCAGCCTTCACTGCCCCCTGTGCCGTAACCACTGCTACAGACGCGCACCACAATGACATCTTAAGATGTTCATGGTGCGGGCAGTGGAAGAGACCATCTTGAATTCCAGCCCAGGTAAGGGACCCCTGTATTCATTACAACTAATTTGAAGGCTGTAAAAAAAAAGACATCATCTTTAACTTCTTGCTGTTCTGTTCTCTAGTTACCATCAACTTTGGTCAATATCTAACATGAAGGGCTAAACACAGGACGTCCCCCAAACACCGGACGGTAAGTCATCACTCCCTCCTCTATCCAGTGATATGTATATTACATGTAACAGAGAAATAATCGCTGCTTTCTCCTCTTTGTAGGAGGAAAGTAAAAAAAAGTTTGGAAAACAATGAAGAATTAGATCAGAACAACCTGTACTTCATGTAAGTAAATATTAGGATTCAATTTCTTTTAGTCTCCAGCTCATTTTACTAGGAATCTATTCATATTATAAAATATGGGGCGCAACGATCATGGTCGGGACCCCTGTGGGGCCTGGGGGGGCACAGGGTGCTATATAATACCAGAATACGGACAAAGATACAAGCATGGGATAGGAAAGCTGGTTACTGAGTGAAAGAAGTGCTTTCCCTCAGCACCCAACTTTCTCATGGTCTTCTATACTTCATTAATCACCCAGCTTTCCGAAGCTCTGCTATACATCTTTCTTTCATCACCCAGCTTTCCCATGCTCTGCTATATACACCTTACCACACTGCTGGGTTCCTTCCACCTCCATTGAATCATTGTTCGTATTTTAAATATATTATTCAATAAATATTTTTGTATAATTGGTTGTGGTACGCAATTTTCCTTTTAAATATCTTTCTTTTATCACCCAGCTTTTTCATGCTATGCTATATACATCTTTCTCTCATCACCCAGCTTTCCCCATGCTCTGCTATACACCTTTCAGCATCCAGCTTTCCTATGCTTTGCTATACATCTTTCTCACAGCACCCAGCTTTCCCATGTTCTGATATCATGGGAAAGTTGGGTGCTGAAAGATATGTAGCAGAGGATAGGAAAGCTGAGTGGTGAGGGAAAGATGTATAGCAAAGAATGGGAGAGCTGGGTGCTGAGAGAAATATATATATAGTAGAGCATATGAAAGCTGGGTGCTGAGGAAAAAATGTGTAGCAGATCATTAGGAAAGCTGGGTGCTGAGGGAAAGATATAGAGCAGAGCATTAGGAAAGCTGGGTGCTGAGGGAAAGATGTATAGCAAAGCATGAAAATGCCAGGTGCTGAGGAAAAGAGGTATATCAGAGCATGGGAAAGCTGGGGGGGGGGGAGGTCAGGTCCAAATCTTACAGCGGGGCCCATTGAACTCTAGTTACGACACTGGATATAATGATTTGTCATTTTCTCTTCACAGAAATCTGCATTATTTTGAAGGCTGGAATAAAATCCTCTTTATCTTCCTGTTGTTCTGGTCTCTTTGGTCACTTCTCACCAAGCATGAAAGACTATGAACGTGGACATCCCAAAACAGCAGCTGGTAAGTTCCCCCTCATTTCCTCTTCTCTCTTCGCCCCATGTACACTGTGTGCAGAATTATTAGGCAAATGAGTATTTTGATCACATGATACTTTTTATACATGTTGTCCTACTCCAATCTGTATAGGCTGAGAGCCAACTACCAATTAAGTAAATCGGGTGATGTGCATCTCTGTAATGAGGAGGGTGCGTGCGGTGTAATGACATCAACACTCTATATAAGGTGTGCTTAATTATTAGGCAACTTCCTTTCCTTTGGCAAAATGGGTCAGAAGAGAGATTTGACGGGCTCTGAAAATTCCAAAATTGTGAGATGTCTTGGAGAGGGATGCAGCAGTCTTGAAATTGTCAAACTTTTGAAGCGTGATCACCGAACAATCAAGTGTTTGTTGGCAAATAGCCAACAGGGTCGCAAGAAGCGTGTTGGGCAAAAACGTTGGAAAATAACTGCCAATGAATTGAGGAAAATCAAGCGTGAAGCTGCCAAGATGCCATTTGCCACCAGTTTGGCCATATTTCAGAGCTGCAACGTTACTGGAGTATCAAAAAGCACGAGGTGTGCCATACTCAGGGGCATGCCCAAGGTAAGGAAGGCTGAAAAACGACCACCTCTGAACAAGAAACATAAGATAAAACGTCAAGACTGGGCCAAGAAATATCTTAAGACTGATTTTTCAAAGGTTTTATGGACCGATGAAATGAGAGTGACTCTTGATGGGCCAGATGAATGGGCCAGAGGCTGGATCAGTAAAGGGCAGAGAGCTCCACTCCGACTCAGACGCCAGCAAGGTGGAGGTGGGGTACTGGTATGGGCTGGTATCATCAAAGATGAACTTGTGGGATCTTTTCAGGTTGAGGAGGGAGTGAAGCTCAACTCCCAGACCTACTGCCAGTTTCTGGAAGACAACTTCTTCAAGCAGTGGTACAGGAAGAAGTTTATATCGTTCAAGAAAAACATGATTTTCATGCAGGACAATGCTCGACTACTCCACAGCGTGGCTGGCCAGTGAAGGTCTAAAAGATGAAAAAATAATGACATGGCCCCCTTGTTCACCTGATCTGAACCCCATAGAGAAACTGTGGTGCCTCATAAAATGTGAGCTCTACAGGGAGGGAAAACAGTACACCTCTCGGAGCAGTGTCTGGAGGCTGTGGTGGCTGCTGCACGCAATGTTGATCGTAAACAGATCAAGCAACTGACAGAATCTATGGATGGTCGGCTGTTGAGTGTCATCATAAAGAAAGGTGGCTATATTGTCACTAATTTTTTGGGGTTTTGTTTTTGCATGTCAGAAATATTTATTTCTAAATTTTGTGCAGTTATATTGGTTTACCTGGTGAAAATAAACAGGTGAGATGGGAATATATTTGGTTTTGATTAAGTTGCCTAATAATTCTGCACAGTAATAGTTACCTGCACAAACATATATCCTCCTAAGATAGCCAAATCTAAAAAAAAAAACCACTCCAACTTCCAAAAATATTAAGCTTTGATATTTATGAGTCTTTTGGGTTGATTGAGAACATAGTTGTTGATCAATAATAAAAAACCCCCCCACTAAAATACAACTTGCCTAATAATTCTGCACACAGTGTATATTACATGTAATATAATATTAATTGTTTTTTTTAACCATTGAGGGATTGGATCAGAGCGACCTGCGCTTCATGTAAGTAGATATTAGAATTTGCTTCTTTTCTTCAGCTCCTTTGTATTTCCTTTAGGAATCTCTGGATGTGATGTAATATCTTGTCGTCTTCTCTTTCCAGAAATCTACACAAGTTACAGGTCATTTCCATCAAGATCCACAGATTCTCATCGGCTCCATGGAGACACAGATTCCATTAGCTGCAGCTCCAGACGATGTTCTCATATATTCCACATATGGGCGGCACGGTGGCTTAGGGGTTAGCACTGCAGTCTTGTGGTGGCTCAGTGGTTAGCAGTGCAATCTTGCAGCGCTGGTGTCCTGGGTTCAAATCCCACCAAGGACACCATCTGCAAGGAGTTTGTATGTTCTCCCCGTGTTTGCGTGGGTTTCCTCCAGGTTCTCCGGTTTGCTCCCACACTCCAATGACATACAGATAGGGAATTTAGATAAAATATTCATAAAAATAAATCATATTAACTGTCTCTATGTCTGGTTGTGACTTTACTGTATAGAATTATGTTACATACCTCTAGGAGCACATAATAATAAGTGACTGGAGTATTCGGGAATAGGGATGAGCAGACTCCTGGATGTTTGCATTCGCTGGTTTCTGCCAAACTATGTGTGTATGTCCGTTAAAGGAATCTGCACCGTCGCATGTACAATCACAAAATTTGGCACAGACACCTTATTTGACTTAGGGAACATCATAGACTACGTTTTGAGGGGAAATTTTAACCCCTCGCTTTACAGTTATTCGCCAAAAAAAAACCCCTGCCTCCATTAAAGTCAATGGAGCTGCGAGCCACTATGCAGCTAGAACTTCAGAAGAATGTTGGCGTTTCACAATGAAGCTAGGCAAAGAGACAGACAGAGGCAAAGAGACAGACTGAGGGAAAGAGACAGAGAGAGGCAGACAAAGAGAGAGACAGATAGAAACTGGGAGAGAGACGGAGAGACAGTTACTATCTTACTATCCGGGCAACGCCGGGTACTACAGCTAATATACAGCATATTATATATATATATATATACATACATACAGTATATATATATATATATATATATATATATATATACACACACACATCACCACCCCTTGCCAACGGCGAGTGGTCCTGTGCCGACCCCACGTCAGCAGCCGGGTTACTCGGATCCGCGGTGGCTCGAGGGGCGTCTGGACCCAGGGGTCGTGCGGCCACTCGAATTAAGGGGATATTTACAGGGGACGGTGTATTTACAGTTCGTTACGCCACCCGTGGTGTGTGGTAAGGTGAAGTACCACCGCTGCAGCTGGGGAGTACCCGGTGGCGATGAAGTGGGCAGCCAGGTGTTTAACCCCTCCACGGGTAGGGGTATGCCCCGGGACTCGGTGATGGTGACAGGGATGTGCCGTTGGGGAGGTAAGGGTCACTTGTGTTCTCACTCAGTCCAATAACGCTGACACCGACCACTTAATAGACCAAAGTTCTGGACACCACTGTTGCTGAGGGGAGCAACGTTTGGGTCCAGTTTCCATTGGTGTTGCCTGTTGATCTGTGACCTTTCCCTTGGCACCTTGTTCTCTTCTTACTTGGCCCCTATAGCTTGAAACTATTCGGGTCCCGCTCCCCAGTGTGGCTAACTGAGGGAGCTTGCTCTCAGGGTTCACGCTTGGGATTTCTTGGACCGTATGTGTGGAAAGTCCTATCCCCCTCGTTGTGCTAGTACCCCGATTTTGGAGCGGGTGGAGAGCAGATCTTGAAGGCTCCGTTCTCGTCGGGTAAGTTGTCAGGTTGACTGAAGCTACTCCCTGCCCTAGGGTCAACGTACCTCGTCGGCCCGGGTCCCAGCCCGGTGATGGTACAAGGCCGCCGGCTGTCCTCCTCCACAGTTCCGTTCCCCTCGTCATGATCCCCTGCGACCGGGGGTCCAGCTCCTACCAGGCCCAGACCAATGTCTGCTACCTAGTACCTCCAAGCAGTCCAGCTCCTGACCTCCTCTCTCCTTCACTTCCAACACTACACTGGCCCACTCCTGACACTCCTGACGTCCCCTTAACCAACACCCCAAGTGGGCAACCATATTCCACTCAGACCGTCCACTGGTGTGTCTGGTGGGTGTGGTGCAGAGTGTTCCTAGGATTTTGATTAGCTGGTTTTGGCAACACCATAGGTTAGGAACCACAGTCTCAGGATGGCTGATATGGACAGGATAGAGAAAAGCTGCTCACTAAGCAGGATCCAGAGAATACAGGGATTTGGAATTACTACAGGGCCTCGGAGATCGCTACTAGTGATGAGCGAGTACTAAAATGCTCGGGAGCTCGAGGCTCGGGCCGAGCATCTCAAAATACTCGTGTACTCGGCCCGAGCACCGAGCCCAATGTTATCCTATGGGAGACCCGAGTATTATTCTGAAATGACCCCCGACAGCATGTAGAAACCATAAAACTGTAAATTAAAAAAAAAACCGTGCGTGTGTGTGTAAGCGTGCATATATATATACACGCGGAGTGGAGTGCGGGAGGGGCCGTAGCCGAGCGGGGAAGTGTCGGGCTAAAGGCACGGTCATGCTGTGCGGGCCGGCCAATCACTGCAATTCCACAAGTAACAGGGCTGTGGCATTGCAGTGGTCTGCCAGCCAATCCCTGCATAAGGGATGGCTGTAAAAAGAGCGCCAACATGAAGACCCCGAGTACAGCACGAGTATCGCGAGATTACTCGGTCCCCGCCGAGTAGCCCGAGTACAGTGATACTCGTGCGAGTACCGAGTAGTAACAAGCATGCTCGCTCATCACTACTCGCTACCTGTGGAAGACTGAGTCCAAAAAGAATAGTTGCCAGGCAGGGTCCAAACCAGGAGATACGGAAAAGGGACAAAAATCGACAGAAAAGGGCGTAGTCAGGAAATCAGGCAGAGGTCAAAACCGGAGATGACAGCGAGGTACAAAAATGGCAGGCAGGAGAGTAGTCAGAGAGCAGGCAGGGGTCAAAACACGGGAATCAATATCCAGAGCAGGGAGAACAAGAAACTAGCAAGAATACAAAACTATATCTAGCAGTGACCAGCAGACAGATGGGGGAATTAGAAGGGTGTGGTGTCTTCCCATTGGCTGTAGCTGAATGGTGGTAACATCAGCTGGAAGACACACACCACCTACTGTCAGCCAGTGGTACTGCAGGTCCCAGGGAACCCCAGCTTAGTGGATGAGCGAGGGCTGCACCCACCAGAGCCACTGGCATCGACACACTAGAGAGAAAATAAATGATGTATAAATATGACAACCTTTATTCTAAACACCCCAAATCTATTCTCCCCAAAATAAGGACAGAACTAAGCCAAATGTGGGGTAGGAAAACTGCAAGACAATTAGATTATTTCTAACCATTGCTTGTACTGTAAAGTACAATACTGTATCCACAAATGCAAATTGATAGACATACTATATAGTATATACTGTTCTATACAATGGTATACTGTATACGGCACATATGTACAGAAAATTACCTCCAGTAGGTTTACCCAGAGTGGGTCAGAGCGCAATGAAAGGACGGAACCACAAGTGTGTGCAGTGAATATTTGCTCTTATTGCAAATCATTGTTCTTAAACCAAGTTACAAATTTTTAAAAACCTTTGCTTGTCTTGCAAAACGCTCTCAAACAAAGTTACTCTTAACCAAGATTCCACTGTATATGTATGTATGCCTGTATGTGTGTGTCTGTGTATGCATAGGGTCCACTGAGGCTCTTTCGCCCGGGGCTCACGAAAACCTTTAGCTGGCCCTGTATCAACGGATCAGTTAAGAAAAAACCCCCATAAAAAATTGTTTATTTTCCATTTTTCACGTATTTAGATAAAGTCCAATCCTCAAAAATAGATAGAACATATGTGGCCTTCGGTCTACGAGACTCAGGGCAGAAGCATAAAGGGTACTTTACACTCTGCGACATCACTAGCGATGTTGCGAGCGATAGCACCCGCCCCCCTCGTTCGTGAGACATTTGGTGATCGCTGCTGTAGCGAACAATATCGCTACGGCAGCGTCACACGCACATACCTGTTCAGCGGCATCGCTGTGACAGCCGAACAATCCCTCCTTCAAGGGGGAGATGCGTTCGGCGTCACAGCGGCGTCACAAAACGACCACCCAATAGAAGAAGAGGGGAGGAGATGAGCGGCCGGAATATGCCGCCCACCTCCTTCCTTCCTCATTGCCGGTGGACGCAGGTAAGGAGATGTTCGTCTTTCCTGCGGTGTCACACATAGCAATGTGTGATGCCGCAGGAACGACGAACAACCAGCGGCATGCACCACCAACGATATTATGAAAAGGAGCGACGTGTCAACGATCAACGATTTTTGACGTTTTTGCGATCATTGATCGTCGCTCCTAGCTGTCACATGTTGCGATGTCGCTAACAACGCTGGATGTGCGTCACGAATACTGTGACCCCGACGATATATCGTTAGCGATGTCACAGCATGTAAAGCACCCTTTAGAGTTCAGGCAGTGATGTTTGGGGTACAGAGCCTAAGAGCGGCCATATTACAGTAGTCAGATACCACCTTGATACAGGAGTCCTGCTGTTCACCAGCTTTTTTTTTTGCATCGTCTTCTTCGGTTTGGCCATTCTCTGCTGAAGTTGTTTTATAGTCTAGGAAAAAAGGGAATTAAGAATATAAAGAAAGGATACATTTATCCTAAGTGGTCAAACAAGATAATCACGAAGCCCCTGTGCTGATTGTTAAGATTTTCATTCGTTACATCTACGGGTTGACATACCATTAATGTAGAGCGCCTGCACTATATCCTTATCGCAGCCAATCATATAGACACAATACAATCCTATATCTGTGAGTAAGAAATAAATTTGCCCCATCTACAATAAATCCACACTTTAGTTACTGGCTCCAACCTTCGCAGGTCACAAGTCATTTTAAAATAGTAAAAGTAATTATTAGTATTTTATGGCCCAAATGAGATGACTTTCACCAAAGGCTTAATATACAATGGTGTACTCTTGACCTGGTACCAAATATCTAACCATGCTCGAATATTCCTGGTGCTTCTAGAACACCGACCACAAGTTTAATGTGCCAATGGTTGGGAAACACAGACAATATGAAACCCTAAATTATATTGACTGCACAGCGATCCTATAGTTTGGACCATCTGAAAAATTTCATGAGGTGAAATTCGAGGCAACATGGGGAGTGGTCTCTCAACCAGGAAATCTTTCATCAGATAGTGAAACTTTGGGGGTTCCCAATAATAGACCTATTTGCCAGCAGAACCAACAAAAAAAAGTACACATGTTCTGTTCCCTGAATCCTCGCGAGAAGCCCTGGGCAGTAGATGGTTTTCAGATTCATTGGGGCTCAGGCCTATTGTACACCTTCCCTCCACTCATTCTCATACTTGCAGTTTTGAGGAAGATTCGGGAGGAACGAGCAAGGATTATTCTGATCGCCCCCTTCTGGCCCAGGAGGCCGTTTTTTTGGCTGAAAAGAATGTCTCTTTCAGACCCATGGGTTCTTCCAGAAATCCCGGACCTTCTCTCTCAAAGCCCGGTTGTCATCTTCAGGTTCCAGGTCTACATTTGAAGGCCTGGAATTTGAGAGGGACCTGTTAGCGAGCCGTGGAGTTTCTGAAAATCTGGTTTCTACACTATTAAAGAGCAGAAATCCTATTACCACTAAAATTTACAATAGAGTCTGGAACAACTTCCTTTCCTCCTCTGGGGAGCTCCTGGTTTGGGGAGGTTCCTTTAGGTTCAATTCTCAAATTCTTACAGAAAGGGCTGGAGCTGGGCTTAGGAGTTGGCACTCTTAAAGTTCAGGTTTCAGCTTTAGTGGCCCTTTACAACTATGATTTAGCAGGTTATAGTTGGGTCAGGAGGTTTTTGAGATCCAGAGATCTGCTCCGGTTCCTTCCTTAAAGATTCCTCCTTGGGATTTAAACTTTGTATTGGATTCCCTTACAGAGCCTCCTTTGAGCCCCTAAATCAGGCTTCTTTAAAGATACCGTACTTACTTTGAAAACTGTGTTTTTAGTTGCAGTCACATCAGCTAGGAGGATAAGTGACCTACAAGCTCTAGCTTCCAACCCTCCTTACACACTCATTTCAGATGACAGAATAACCTTGAAAACAGACAAAGCGTATTTACCCAAAGTAGCCAGATGATTTCATAGATCCCAGGAGATAGTCTTACCTTCCTTTAGGTACCGTCACACATAACAAGATCGCTAGCGAGATCGCAGCTGAGTCACGGTTTCTGTGACGCAGTAGCGATCCTGTTAGCGATCTTGTTATGTGTGACACCTACCAGCGATCAGGCCCCTGCTGTGAGATCTCTAGTCATTGCAGAATGGTCCAGGCCATTTTCTTCAAAGGCGATGTCCTGCTGGGCAGGACACATCGCTGTGTTTGACGCTGTGTGACAGGGTCCCAATGACTGCTGAGATCGTCATACAGGTCACTACTGCGACCTGTATTGTTCCTGCATCGCTGGTAAGATCTGACTGTGTGACATCTCACCTGCGACCTCCCAGCGACTTACCTGCGATCCCTATCAGGTTGCATCGTTTTCGGGATCGCTGGTAAGTCGTTGTGTGTGACTGGGCCTTTTATTCCCTTCCCCAAAAATCAGAAACAGGAAAAGGTTCATACTCTGGACATAAGAAATACGCTGATTCGGTACTTCAGTCTACCAGTGGGTGGAGGAGGGGTCAGGCACTGTTTGTTTGCTTTCAGGGGGTCAGGAAAGGTTTAAGGTACCTTAGCTAGGTGGGTGAAGGAAGCGATTAGTCTAGCCTATACAGGCCAAAATGTTCCGGTTCCTAAAGGCATTACAGCTCATACCACCAGAACGGTATCAACTTCCTGGGCTGAAAAGGTGGAGGTACCTATTGATCAAATTTGTAAAATGGCAACTTGGTCATCTCCTTGCACCTTTTATAAACATTATAGGCTGGCTTTGTCCTCCACAGTGGATTTATCGTTTGGTAGAAGAGTTCTACAGGCGGTGATCCCTCTGTAATCTTTTTTGGATCCATCATAATCTATCTGGTGATGCTGTCATGGCGGTAGGGAAAAATCAAAATTACTTATTGGTAATGTTTTTTTTCCAGAGTCCATAACAGCACCACTGCTTCCTTACCAGAGGGAAAGAGGATATTAGAGTGGCCCTTGACATGTTCTGCATATGGTCTTGAATCTCTGTTCTAAGCTGGAGATATTTAAAGAAATGACATCTAGCAACACTAAATCGGGACTGGATTTAGTCAAAAGATAACAGAATGTTTTGTCACTGAGAGCAGTTACGCCATGTGAACCACAGAAAGTAGAGGATGGGTGATTCAGTAACGTAGGTAAGTACGAATTCTGCCATTTCAGCAATAGTCTCTGAGAAGCGCAAACCTTTCTTGGTCTGTCTCCAGACCTACCTTGCCAACTTGAGAAGAGGTAATATTTTAGACGAGCCTAGTTTATCTGTTTCCAAGAACCCGAGCAAGCACCTCGACCCCGTCGCTTGCGCAAGATGACTTTGAGTTTGGGATATGGGAGCCAGGCATCCACGAGGACAGCGCTTTCAATTGGCCTGACAGATAATACAAGTAAAAATCTGGTATTGCCACCACTCCCTGTTGCCACCGCGGATTTCAACTCGTCCAAAGTGATCTCGGCGTCTAGAAATGCCTGTTGAGTGGCGGTCAGCCTCGGGAAGTCCACATCTGCTAAGTATGCCAGACAGTCCGCTATGGAAGCCTCACTTCTGGACCTGTGCACAGTGATCTGTAAAAGTCACAGAAACATTGGAGAATGTCAGCTGGGGAGGTAGCAATGCTCCCATCTGGTCTGCAAATTTTAAGAACAGTATTGGAGGAATAATGTTGTCTGACCATGAAAGCTAGGAGTTTGCTGGACTGGTTCCCCATCTCAAAATACCGTTGCTGTGTAGAGAATAGTTTACGCTTGGACTTGGTGTCCAAGTGTTGTGTATATCTCCTATGTCAGCTGAGCCATTTCGGTCTGTTATCACTAGACGGATTGGCAATGTAAGACTTCTCCACCTCTCTAACCTGGTGTTTCGCCATGTCTTCCTCCTGTGAGGTGGTGCGTTTAATGCACAAAATTGTTGAGATGAGGCAACCCCACAAGTAGGTTTTAAGGGTATCCCAAACAAGATTAGCATGTCGGGGCCCCACATCTGCTGTAATAAAGCAATCTATTTGATCAGGGATTCTGTCATTTGACCCAATTAATTTTAACCAGAATGTATTTAATTTCCATGCGGGGCGCTGCAATCAGTGGCTAAACCGGAGCGATAAAATCACTGGGCTATGGTCTGAGACGCCTCTGTTTTCTTGCTCTACCCCCTCCACCCACATTGCCAGACTACCAGACCCAAAGATATAGTCTAATCGAGAGAGTGTGCACCTAGTGGAGGAATCGCAGGTGTATTCCCGCAGACCTGGATGCTGAAATCTCCACAAATCTAGCCAACCATTACCCTGCATGTAGATGGAGAATGCAGTGGAGAGCAAGGTGGAACCGGAGGAGACATCATCCAGTCAAAATCTGTCTGAGCCACCATACATGACAAAGTTAAAGTCTCCCATAGACAGCACATGTGCATCTGGGTATCTGAGCGCAAAACTAACCGTGTTCTTCACAATCACCAGATTAGCAGGGGGAGGATTATAAATGCACATTACGATATATTCTAGGGAGTTAATAGCAGCCTGCACAAAGACAAACCTCCCTTCAGGGTCCTTACAGGCAACCCTGAGGTCCCAACGCAGCAACTTATGAACCAGCAAGGAGACCCCTCTAGTGAGGCGTGGTGTGAGAGGCGTGGATGGACCACTGAACCCAAGGTTTTTGCATAAATTTAGCAGTGACCCTGGTTAGGTGGGTTTCCACCAGTGCCACTAAAGAGAGGTTGTAGCGTTTAACCTGTGATAAAACTTTGGCTCATTTACCTGGGAACTTGAGACCCTGTACATTCCATACTAGCCATTTAAAGATGGAACTCATCGTAAGTTCTCAGATATATGAGCTTGACTTAGTGAATCTGTTACAACCACTGCATTCTCATCTCCAAATTGTGGGCTGCAGAAAAGAAGGGTTAGCACCACACATATCGGTAGAACATAAATTGAAAAATACCAAAACAATCATGCACTGAACGGAGGAATTTTCCCACACAAAAGAAGAAAACAAACAAAGGCAATGTCCAGTGCCTATCTTTTCAAACCTCAAAGGGGATACCATCACTGACATCGGTGGTTGGTATAGATGCTAAAAGTCCATGGCAAGAGGGGTTCCTGAGTCCTAGGATGTCATTGGTATAAAAGGAAAAAGAAAAAGCAACATACAGAAGCTCAGGAGAGGACACCAAGGGAGTATAATCATTTTGTCTCCCGGACGTACAATATAATCAATCCTGGTGGGGAAGGCAATGTAAAGTCACTTTCCCCTACTTTCTGGGTGCAGCTGGAGCAATTCGGAGGCCTCTTGGGTGTAGAAAAGTATAGCGACTTGCCCTCGTGGATAATCTGGAGGCAGGCAGGATAGATCATTGAATACAGAATGTTAAGCTCCTTGAGCGATTTCTTGACAACAATAAAACAGTTTCTGGAGGTCCACAGAGAAGTCAGAAAAAAATGGAGACTGTGGCATTATCCAGTTTAAGCGGGCCCTTCTGCCTGGCCAGACTCAGTGCCGTGTCCTTGTTTTTGCGGTTGACAAGCCTTGCCAGAAAAGGTCAGGACCCGATGGGCTCACTCCACCGCCAACGTTGAGGAGAAAGCATCCCCCAGGATGGTCTTAAGCCAATCTTCCAGTAAGAGTTCCGGCTGTTGCCCCTCCGTATTCTGCTATGTCTACGTGTCCGCCTACAGAAAGCGTGTACGCCCGTAAATGGTGCAAGACAGAGCACACGCTGACTCCGTCTGCTCCATTATAGTCAATGCATCCAAAACACGTTTTGCAGGGGTGTTCAGACGGATGCTCCAAAAGGACCACTGAACGTAGGTAAAAATGAAATGTGAAAGCGGCCTAAGAAATGAGGTGATGACATTCTCTTATAAAGGGCTTCTTTCTCCAACCCTTCAAAGCTTTCTGGATAACTGTTTTTGTCAAATATGACCAGCCTTGTAAAAGAAAATGAAAACTTAAGCAGGTAACCCTGTGCTGGGCTACAAAGGTGGAAACCCCTACCGACCCAAGATAAAGAGAATATCCAAAGCCATATTCTAACTGTGCTAACTCACATTACTTACTCCACGCCTTGCCATAAGTATTTCAAGTAGTGGGAACTACCAAGGATCTGACTAAGGGTATGGTTCCACTTGCGTACGTATGACTCGTGCGAGTCTCGTATCGGTATCACCCGACACGGCCGCACACTCTCCTGACAGGAGCAGGTCGGCTGCATGTATTTCCATGCAGCTAAGACGCTCATGTCTGGAGAGTGTCAGGCCGTGCCGGGTGATACTGATGCAAGACTCGCAAGAGTCATAAGTGGAATCGTATCTTAAAGGCATCTTCTGCACATCAGTATATGCCACAGCTGTGGGGCATGGACTACCTTCCTTGGAAGCCTCCGGGCATGAGTTGCCAAAATTCCTACCAACGAAAACATGAAAGAGCATCAGTGCAGATGTTCTTTATCTGTTACATGACGGGACCTAAACCAGATGTTAAACTGAACTCAGCAAAGAACGAGGAGTCTAAGTAAAGCCAGTACTGGCAAGGAAGATGAGGTGAGGTTGTTTATGCAATGAACTAAGCCTATGTTTCTTGTCTTTTACCTCAGACAATAGGAAATCATTCCAAAAATGTAATTTTACTGCAGAGACCAGCCTCGTTCTATGATGACAGCCAGCCGAACGCACACCATTCACTACCATAAATGGCACCAAATCCCATGGCGCTGGCTGCATCAGTAAACAGATATTTCACGATTTGGCACTTCTGCTGAAAGACAACAAGTGCGACCATTGTAGCTGCGAAGAAAAATACACCAAACATTCAAATCACTCTTCATGGATATAACCATCCGTATACGGTGTTTCGGCCTTAACCTCTCATGTGAAAGGTGACACTGGGATATGTTCGGGAAGAAGGGTAAAGCTGACTCGGTCAGATTTTGCCATAAAGGCTTCTTTCCCTGCTTCTCATATCAATGCAACATCCCTATTGAGAGAGACATACAAGACCGATGTATCTTCTTTTGAGATGCCATCGTTCATTAATGAACCCCTGGGATAGGAAATGTGGTGTATTTTTTTTAAGCACTTGCCATGACTATATATACAGTGGCATGTAGAAGTTTGGGCACCATGGGTCAAAATTACTGTTCTTGTGAACAGTTAAGAAAGTTGAGGATGAAATGATCTCTAAAAAGGCATAAAGTTAAAAATGACACATTTCATGACAGCTATCCCCTCCCCTCGTCCCTAGGTCCCTAGGTCCAGGCTCACAGTTAGGTTTCTGGTTTTAAAGTGTATATATGGATTCCTATATTCGTTTAGTACTGGGAGAGATGTAGGGGTGTCTCAACAGGGATTCCTAACCTTCTCCCGTTTTCTCCCTTATCCGGCACTTAATCCCATTTTTTCATGGCCACACAGAGTCCCCCATGCCCTGTAGATGGATTCCTCTAAAAATGTAGTCCTCAGCTTTTGCCGTGGCCTACTCTTGCGGCTAGACCATACCCCCAGCTGTCTGCACCTATTACACTCGGACAAGCTTTTTGTGTGACCATTTTCCAGCACCACAGCCGGTCAGGCTTTCCCTCCAGTCACAGGGAAACATGCGTTCGCGCTCTGGTCTGGCTTGGCTATTTTCGCATGCAGGAGAAAATATTTCAGAGTGTTATCTGCTCTGGCAGTTGTATCCACCCATAAAACCTAAACATGTAAAGGCCAATGGGGTCAGACCCTATACTGGCAATTATACGTTTCCAGAGTTTAAAAGGTTCTATCGACCTAAAATACTTAAGTTCTTAAAGCTGCAGTGCCACCACCACTAATTTAGTACAAGGCCAAGCCCTCCTAAATCAGACAGTAGCTAGGGCTGATTTGTGATGAATGTGTAAAAATGATGACATTCTTTCCGGTACAGCCAATGGGGTGGAAGAGTAATTCCTGATGCCATTCCAGGTTGTGGCTCCAAATGCAGACAAGCTCCACGAATAAGCAACAAAAAAATAAAATCAGACAAAAGCGTGACACCAGCATCCCTTCTTCTTTCGACCTCACCTTGCATGAACAAGACTTCAATTTAGAGGAGAAATGGCGAGAACTTTGGGTCAGTGTAGTAGACGGTGATCCCCAAATTTTCCCTAACTTACAAAATCCTCCACCAGGCTTCAATCTATCACGGAAAACATGGGTTACTCTAAATCGTATGAGAACAAACTTTGGCGTCTGTGCAGATTTTATGTATACCGTATTTTTCGGACTATAAGACGCACCAGACCGGAAGACGCACCCTGGTTTTAGAGGAGGAAAATAGGAAAATAAAATTTTAAGCAAAAAATGTGGTCATGACACACTTATGGGGCAAGGATCTGCTGCTGACCCTGTTATGGGGGTAATGTCCCCAAATTCTCTACTAAGGTACCCTATCGCAGAGGTTCCCAACTCCAGTCCTCAAGGCACACCAACAGTGCATGTTTTCAGGATTTCCTTAGTATTGCACAGGTGATAATTTAATCACCTGCAAAGGCGCTGACTCCAACACCCATGCAATGCTAAAGAAATCCTGAAAACATGCACTGTTGGTGTGCCTTGAGGACTGGAGTTGGGAACCTCTGCCCTATCCTGATAATGATCCTCCTGCCTTGTATATGATCGCCATCCTTGTATATATGTCCCTCATCTTGGTATATATTCCCATCCTGCTATATACCGCCATCATGGTATAGCCCCCATCCTGCTACATAGCGCCATTCTGGTATATGCCCTTATCCTGCTATATACCGCCATCCTGCTATATACCCCCATCCTGCTATATACCCCCATCCTGGTATATGCCCTCATCATGCGATATACCCCCATCCTGCTATATACTGCCATCCTGGAATATGCCCCCATTCTGCTATATAACCCCATCCATCCTGCTATATACCCTCATCCTGCTATATGACCCGCTACATGTGGCACACAAAAAAAAAAATTAAAGTTTATACTCCCCTTTCCTCACTCCATTCAGCATCGCTCCTCCTCCTGTTAGTGCCGGCAGCAGCGTCGCTGGAGTGTGGAGCCGCCCCCGTTCCCCTGCAGCATCGCGATCTCCTCCTGTCTGCCTGTCAGCTGACCTGCGTGGAGACCAGCGGTGCGCACAGCGATGACGTCATCGCTGTGCTCACCACTTCTACACAGATCAGCTGGCTGGCAGACAGGAGATCGCGATGCTGCAGGGGAACGGTGATGGGTGAGTATACTGATTCACTGTCCCCTGCGCTGATGATGATGCGCATTGCTAGAAAATCTTGATATTTGGCTTTGATTTTTATCCTTTTGATATTTTTCAATCTCTGTCTATTGTCTAGTGTTTATTTTTATATGATGGTAAGGTATACGTTCATATGATTAAATAAATCGATCCTTACATATATATGGATTTGAATCCCATGGGGAGTTTAAAGCCAGAGACTAGATAGCAGCGGGGTTGGAATCAGGATTCCTCATTGTTACAGTGAATAAAAATGTAAACTGGATAAATTATATCCACTTTGACCAACTGTTGGAGGCTTATTCTGACCAGCACATGAATGTGGATCCAGTATAGTTTCCTTGCTTGTTGTGGTTTGTGTGTGTGCGCGCTTGTCCACACAACGATGTGACGGGCAGACCGATCCGGAGAATCCGGTGAAGTGGTGTAGACAGGCTTCTTCTATTAGAGGAGGAGAAGGAATCTGAGGACAGCCTGTTGCACCTGCACTTTGGCTGGAACGTCCACCCACTGCCACAAGAGAAGGGAATTGTGATTGCAAGATCTATTTCGAGTGTGTGTACTATATTTCTTCTCTCCGTGTAACTGTTTATTTTAGGTTAGAATCACATGCATCTCTGTCTAAAAGAAAACTAAGTAAAGATCAGAAATGTGAAACTTAAGTGTATGTTACACCCAGACTCTTACAGTTGGGTGCAAAAGATACTAACATTTAGCCAATAGGATATACAGTGTGTCCACCCATAGCCTATCAACCGCCATTAACTTGAGAATGGCGGCAGCTATAGACATAGAAGTGGTGTCTAGGTATAGTAAAGTTCCCACCCTTTAGCCATGTTTATTCAATTTCCTATATAGCCAGGTCCCTGGCTTCCCATACACAAGCAGGTTTCAACCGCACATAGAGGTAACCTTTGGTTAGGTACCCATGCACACAAGCAGATTTTAACTGCATATAGACGTAACATTTGGTTAGGGACCCCATAAATAAGAGATTACCGTGAAGTGGGTATGGGGCAGTAATTAATTGATCAATACATTAGCTAAAGATCTCTTCTTTTCAAATAATGTTCAGCAGTTATGCAATGTCACATTTCAATTTTTCATATGACTAATTGTATTTTTTATTCCTTATGTGTTATAAAGCAGTTATTCTTGTTCATATTTCTCTGAATTTGGTGTGCAGCTTTCACTTCATATAGATTAGGTATAGTAAAGTAGCCATGTGCTACGCAATGAAACCACCTATAGCGCCACCTGGTGGAAAACAACGGAGTTAGCATTTTTATTTCAAAAACGGAACAAGATAGAGAAAAAAAGTGAATTACAAAGTTGTAGGACATCATCAATTCAATACGAATCGACACCTTGCATACAGAAATGCTATGATTAGAGCGTGTAAAAGTCACAAGGCTGTGGACGTGAAGCGATACCTCATGGAGACCTTCCTACAAGTCATTGGGTATGGTGGCTGTGTGGAGTGGCCTCCGCGCTCACCTGACCTGACCCCATTGGACTTCTTTCTGTGAGGTCACATCAAACAGCAGGTGTATGCGACCCCTCCACCAACATTGCAGGACCTACGACGACGTATCACAGATGCTTGTGAAAACGTGTCACCTACCATATTGCACAACGTGCAGCAAGATACAGTATGCTGTGCAGAGTCCAGATGTGCATTGCAGCTGACGGGGGCCACTTTGAGCATCAAAGATAAATGAGCGCCATATGCGTGACCAGCATTCAATGTTTTGGTGGTGGTGGGGGGGGTTATGGGTTTCATATCATAGCATTTCTGTATGCAAGGTGTCGATTCATATTGAATTGATGATGCCCTACAACTTTTTAATTCACTTTTTTTCTCTATCTTGTTCCGTTTTCGAGATAAAAATGGTAACTCCGTTGTTTTCCACCAGGTGGCGCTAGAGGTCATTGCGTAGCGCATGGCTACTTTACTATACCTAGACACCACTTCTATGTCTATAGCTGCCGCCATTCTCAAGTTAATGGCGATGGACAGGATATGGGTGGACACACTGTGTATATGATAATGCCAGCACTATGTAAGAGATAAGCTGAGCCAATAAATGCCTATATACCTGAGTGATGATGATCTGATAAACACAAAGGGAGATCTGCTTTGATATGTCTGCGTAGTTCTTGGCTCAATACGTACTCTTTGTGATGTAATCTGGAGCAGGCCAATGTCTCACAAAGTTGTCCAATGTGTGGCAACGACACCCACATGTATGTGGTTAATGACCTTAATTTTGAAAAGTCTTGAATTGCAGTTGTGGAAACTTTTAAAAATGTGTGAGTAGTATTTCGAGAGACGCCATTTGGTCATTTTGGCCTTTCCAATATCCCTAACGTGCTCTCACACATGACCATTAAACTCTTTGAGTAGTGAAGTCAACATATTTGCACAGGGGCAGTCAGCCTGGTAAATTACAGCTATAGAGGTACATGTTAGCTATCATCTCATTTTATATTTTCTAGGGCCCCTGGTGTTCTTGAGGCAGTTTTTACATTTTCCACATACATAGAAACCCACTGTGCAATGATCTGAGGATATGTGAGCAAGTGACTGTCTACCAACATAGCCTTGAGATTCCGGAATTGTTTATCAGATAGTTTTGGATTCCCAAGGCATTTTTGAGGTATCAGATCAGCTTATAACACATTCCAAAGTCTGTTTTAGGATTTTAGTATGGTTCCACCATTGGCTGTGGTATGTTATGATTAGTCTTACATCATTAGAGGAGTCAATCGTCAAGGGAACCAGTCACCACTTTTTGACCCTATGAACACGACACCACCTTTAACTGATCCTTTGCTGCTTCCTCAAACGGGTATCAGCACCCAACTCCTCCTGTACACCCCTCAAAATACCATTTGCTATGCTCCCAGTGCTGTATGTAGATGAGGGTGGTTTGGTCCAATGGGCGTCCCCACCGTGGCGTCTATGCCTCCTCTCTGCTCCTACTTGCGTCCTCCTGCTTTGATTGACGTGGATAATGGAACCTCTACCATCCATATAGCAAAGTTAGATCTGGTGCATGTGCAGTAGACTCGCAGGCCCATGTGGGTGGATTCTGCTCTGTCCTACTACGGGAAGAGCATACACAATCACTGCGCAAGCGCCGAGTGACGTCATTCTGATTTTGCCTCCATCTCACTTGTGCTCCAATTCTCCCATGCCAGAGAATCGGGCCACAGTGAGTACCACTCTACTCACGCTCAGAGGAGGTTGTGCTGTGTGTCTTTTGCATATAGCATCCGATTCTCTTGCATGAGAGAATCATCGCCAATGTGAGCAAGCCATCGGGTTGAGCTCACACCTGCAATGATTCTCTCTAAGAAAATCGGAGCAATTATGCTAATAACACGCCGATCAAACTCTGATTTGCAGGTCATTTACTGTGATCCGATTTTCTCGGATAAGAGAATAGTATCACAGGTACGGAAAACTTAAAGAGAACCGGTCATCAGATTTGGCGTCAACCACCAGTGGGCTCTTGTATACGGCATTTTAGAATCCAGTATATAGGAGCCCAGGCCCCTGTGTGAAATATAAAAATCACTTTATAATACTCACCTAAGGGGCGGTGCAGTGCAGACTGGTCGGATGGGCATCTCCGTTCTCAGATACCGTTGCCTCCTCTTTCGGCCATCTTTGTCGTCCTTCTTCTGAAGCCTGGGTACATGACGAGTCCTTCATCATCCATAC
The DNA here is from genome assembly GCF_048569485.1 of Anomaloglossus baeobatrachus. Classification (NCBI taxonomy): domain Eukaryota; kingdom Metazoa; phylum Chordata; class Amphibia; order Anura; family Aromobatidae; genus Anomaloglossus; species Anomaloglossus baeobatrachus. The sequence goes on from NC_134361.1 coordinate 190,765,476, forward strand.
TAGCCGGCATTCAGGTCCCGCGCAGGTGCAGATCAAAGTATTTTAGTGCGCATGCGCGGAACCTCAATGCCGGCTAGTGTGGACAACGAAGGACACGTCATGCACCCAGACTTCAGAAGAAGGATGACAAAGATGGCTGAAAGAGGAGGCGCCGGAGAACAGAGACACCCATCCGACCAGTCTGCACCGCCCTTTAGGTGAGTATTATAAAGTGATTTTTACGTTCTACACAGTGGCCTGGGCTCTTATATACAGCAGTCTAACATACTGTATATAAGAGCTCACTGGTGGTGGCCGCAGCGTATAGTCACCAAATTTGGTGACAGGTTCCCTTTAATTTCTCCACTTTTGTTTCTAGAAATTGGACTGCATGCACTCATAGTGTGTGTTGGATCAAACACATCCATTCAAGACTATCAATCATAGCATGCTGCAAATTTTTTGTCATGCGGAAGCAGCATGAGGGGAAAAAAAAAAAAAATAGGCTACGGGGGGGGGGGGGGCAAAATCCCAAATGCAGCGTAACATTGGACTAAGTGCTACATCAGATAGCACTCGACCGATGTATATGCTTGTGTGAGCAAAGCCTCATACTGTGACTCAGAGCTATTAGCTGCAGAACCAGAAGCATTGGGTGTCTGTCCCACCCTCAATTACTCCCATCATCTCATGGGCGGGGGTCACACAATTTGTAAATCGTCGTTACCACATGCAGAGGAGACTCTGGTGTTGCAAATGACGACTCGCACAAATATAAACCCAAACCAGCAGACTTATCATTTAATCAGTATTGCACTGCAAATTAAATAAGCCGACTCATAGACTATGTACACCATTCATGGCCTATATACAGTGTCATACAGAGGAGACAGGTCATAAAAAAAACCGTAAAGGATGTAGAATTTATAGTGCATCATATCTGCCTCTGGATTTTGTTATATACAATCTGGAGAAATGCAAAAGTAATGGATAAATCTGAGGAAGAAAGGAATTATCTGATTCTAGCTATGAATGTTGACTATCACCAGTATGAGGAACCAATCATTGGTCGTCAGGGCAGATTCTGATCAATGAATCATATATAGAACAACATTTGTACAGCCGCCATCTTGATTTTAGTGGTTCTACAGAATTTAGGATGTCCAATGCTCAACACCCACCAATTACGTCCTTGTGTTTGGGAAAGATTAGGAGGAATAGCTGTTGGTCAAACAATCGATTACCAATGTATGGACACCCAAAGGCCCAGTTTGCAGTTTATTTTCCCAGATCTTTAGCTTGTGCACGGAGAGCACCTTGTATACATGCTAAATGTGACCATAGATCGTCCCCTGCATACAGAATATGCCAAAAAAGTGTCCTTTTGGCCTAAACTGGAACATTTATCCCCCCCCCCCCCAGTTTGCCTATATGGTGGAGTATAGCAAACGTTTAACTAGTGCAGAGCCAGCCTGACGTACAACTCTGGAGTGTGAAGATCATTACCGGAAAGTAATAAGGAGTGTGTACTTAAAGGGTCCTATTTACTAAAATCACCATATGGCCCAACTGACAATTCCCCTTAAGGGATCATTTTGCTGACTATATGAGAGTCTCTGTATATATTTTCTAGCGGTCTAACAAAAAACCAAAAACCTTTTAATACGATCAACTAAACAGATAAAAACATACATTAAAGGGAGCCGGTCACCAGATTTGGCAACTATAAGCTGTGGCCACCACCAGTGGGCTCTTATATACAGCATGTTAGAATGCCGTATATAGGAGCCCGGGCCGCTGTGTAGAACATAAAAATCACTTTATAATACTCACCTAAAGGGTGGTGCGGTGCAGACTGGTCGGATGGGTGTCTCCGTTCTCCAGAACAGGCGCCTCCTCTTTCAGCCATCTTTCTCCTCCTTCTTCAGAAGCCTGGGTGCATGACGCGTCCTACGTCATCCACACTAGCCGGCATTGAGGTCCCGCGCATGCGCACTACAATACTTTGATCTACCCTGCTCAGGGCAGCATACACGAGTCCTACATCATCCACACTAGCGCAGTTTGATCTGCACTGAGCAGGGCAGATCAAAGTATTGTAGTGCGCCTGCGCAGGACCACAAAGCCGGCTAGTGTGGATGACGTAGGACGCGTCATGCACCCAGGCTCCAGAAGAAAAAGAACAAAGATATGTGAAAGAGGAGGCGCCGGTACCGGAGAACCGAGACACCCATCCGACTAGTCTGCACCGCCCCGCCGTTTAGGTGAGTATTATAAAGTGTTTTTTATGTTCTACACAGTGGCCTGGGCTCTTATATACAGTATATGAGAATACTGTATATAAGAGCCCACTGGTGGTTGCCGCAGCTTATAGGCCCCAAATCTGGTGATAGGTTCCCTTTAACCACTGGAGTATGGAGAAGAAAAATGGTCAAAATAGGAAAGAGGCGGCAAAAAGAGGGAACATAACGAGCTCAGAATAATATTTGCTTTTTTTTCCTAGGAGTTAGCATTTATACAGAAAAATATGGTCAGGTCTCCTACAGAAAACCCAAGAGTTCAGCTTTCTTCACCTACATAAAGTGATTGATTGCTACTTTTTTGTAGTAGTTTGTGCATCAAGAGCGCAATCAAGGTGGAAGCATGGCTGAGCCAAATCATGGAAAAATGCTAGACCCCCATGTTCAGAATCTGCCTTTATCATAGGTTGTCATTAAAGGGAATCTGTCAGCAGGTTTTTGCTACCTCATCTGAGAGCAGCATGATGTAAGCAAAGAGATCCTGATTCCAATGGTTTAAACCTTAGATTACTGGATGCAGCCATTCTGACACAATCTGAATTTTTAGCTTTAGTCATGCAGCAGAGCAGAGAGAGCTGTCCCCGCCCACACCAGGCTCTCTATAGAGATTGTATAGTGACAGTAAGGTGTCAATCAAAGCAGGGGGAGTGTCAGACTTTTCTGCATGTGAGTATCTAGTCCTGTAATGATGATAAGTGTCTTGTCACTTAATCAAACATAGCAAATAAACAAAAGATTGGACTGTGACAAGACAGGCATGCCTGAACTTTCTGTGTCAGCCCTTGCAGAATGCTGGCTTCAGCTTACATAGCAAAAACCTGCTGACAGATTCCCTTTACATAGGGATGCATTGGAAATGCTGAACCAGATGATCTCTGCTCAGAACTTGCTCTTGAAGCCCCCATATGACTAATTAATATTTACTACCATTAGGCGATAGTCCTAGAAGCACAAATGCTACTTTTTTTTGCAGGGGTCTGCACTGATCATGGCAGGGTTTTCTTTATGGCTTTTTAGTGCAAAAATAGTGTCTCTGTGCACGTAAAACTGCAAATTTACAGAATATTGGGGAGGGAAGGGAAGGGAAGCACAGTGGGAATGAGTTTTCATGAAAAGACATTACCTTTGCTCGAACTGTATAATATGGTAGAGATTCTGCATATAAAAAAAAAACACAAAAAAGGCACTGCAGGGGGACATTATCACATAGCTAAATTTAATGTGTCCTCGTTTTTCTCCTCAGCCTCTGCCCAAATTATTCCACATAAGGTGATTAACTATTTCTTACCGTTAATTTCAATCTGTGTCGGGTTGACGTCTGGATCTCACACATTGGTACACGTGGTCCCCAAAGTGCTGGTATTTAATTCGGAAATGGGTCACTGTGGTATTGGCCTATTTTACACAAGATGCACCTGTTCTGTGAGCGCTTTCTGGGCCTAGACTCGTTAGTGGAGGAGACTGACGACAAGTTGAGGTGGTACAATGTACAAACCTCATATCAAGGCACGGGACATAATACCCCTCTCCCCGTGGGTATCTTATAAATGCCTGGAATATTAATACCCCAAAAAGCTACCCCTAAATTTAATACTTTGCATTCATCCATAAGTATTGATATGTTCCGAATGGTGAGAAGAGAATAAACCGCTGCCAAACATCAACTAGTCGGTAAGTTTGGCCAACGTTAGTCTACTTTGTGTAGCCGTCTTATGTGTATGGGCTGACTGATCCATTTTAGATCCTATCTGACCTACGTCCAAGCATCCACTTTGGTGACCGTTACCTCTGTATCTAACAGTGATGTTTAGTACAATGATAAATTACCCTAAAAATCTGTTCTCGCCCTGGGAAAACCAACCGGGACGCTGTAAAAAAAGCAGATAACACTGAGGTGCAGCCGTACAAGAACCGTGCCGCTCCGCGTACTAATAAAGTGCCTTGTGGTGGATTAGATCAAGGAAATTCATTAAGTTAATACTTTAGAGAATGATGAGTTGCATTTATAATACATACAATAATTTACTATTGAATGGCCTCTTTACGTTTCCCCTTCTACAAATGCCTGATGTACAGGTTGTGCGTATGTCTTAAGAGTGGTCCTCATTATATTGTGGTCCTCACTATACCATCATCCATTGCTTTATGGTTTGGCAGTTTACCATAGAGTCAGATTTATCATTTATGAGAAAATAGTGCAGCTCCATCTCCCCCCCACCCCCTTAACTTCTCCATTGCAGATGTGCTGTTGTTTTTCAATGGAGAAAGTTGAGGCAAAACTTTTTACCATGTGCTATTACGAAGTTGCCACCTTCCCTGATGTGATAGCGGGGCAACTTTCTGCTCTAGCACCGACTGTAAATGTGGAAATATAAAGTCACTACCTTACCATCATTCACAGACATTTGATAAAACACTTGTCATCTGCTAAAGATTGGAAGTAGGAATGAGCTGCAATACCAGACCCAGCCTGCAGGGCGGTGCTGCCGTATTACGAATCACAGACAATTCCATTTAAAAGGGAACTAGTCCGGTCCCTTATGCCCTCCAAACCAGAAGAATTCAAGTGTATGGAATAACTAACTTCTTAACCAGCCCTGTGTGATGTGATTTACTAAAATCAAGGTTTAAAAGGGAACCGGTCACCAGATTTGGAGATTATAAGCTGCGGCCACCACCACTGGGGAGGGGGTGGCGGTGGAGCGGAGTCACAGGAGGCAGGGACGGTGGTGGAGTAGGGCGATGCTACGGGCGATGCTGCGGACGGTGCAGCGGGTGTCCCAGATGCTCGCTGCGGGCACTGTGAGGCAGGAGGAGCACCCAGAAGGGGTCAGCGGTGCGGGCTTCAAAGAAATGGCGAGAACGTCATCTGCGCATGCACCAGCTCCAGGCGTCATTATTTAAAGCCTGCACCGCCGAAATTTTCAGAATGGCGGTGGATGCCTCACTCCCGCAGCCCCGTGCCCAGCAGTGGCCGCAGCACAGCGCCCAGCACCGAGCCCACCACCATCGCCCCTAGCACAGCCCCCTCCACCGCCCCCAGCACAGCGCCCACCATCGCCCCCAGCACATCGCCCACCATCGCCCCCAGCACAGTGCCCAGAACCGCCCCCAGCACACCGCCCACCATCACCCCCAGCACAGTGCCCACCATCACCCCCAGCACCGCCCATAGCATCTCTCTCCTAGCTCATGTGACCCCTCTCTACCACCCCCGGTAAGCTACATTTGGATTATAAGACGTACCCCTCATATTTCTCCCAAATTTTAAAACAATTGCACACACACTGGTAAGAGAAGCACAGTTGCTTTTTGTTCTTCAACTCTTACAGCAAGCTGCCCTCAGCTTACAAAACTTGCTGACAGATTCCCTTTAAATTCATTCTGCATTGACCCATAGAAGGCAAACAATGAAAAATTTAACATCCTCTCCTTCTGACTATGCTTTCATTTGTTTTTTGCAGCCAACCAGGGAATAAACCTGAGTATGTTTGTGGCTTCCTTATTCGATGATTTTACATGAGTGATGTCCTGACCGTGTGAAGAACAAACCTCAATTTCTAGCCATCCACAGGTCAAGTAAAAAGGAAAAAACATAAGTTTTAAAACACTATGGTTATTCCACTAATATTCCTTAAGGGGTTACAAGTACCATGAATAGTGAGCATCATAGTAAAGATGCTGCAATCAGAACGGCATTGCTACCGTCACCATTCCTGAGTGCACAAACGTTCCCCCTTCCCCCCCTTTATATAAAATTATGATTTGGGACACTGCATACAAATGTGTCAGAGAGGAAGAATGGAATAGAAAATCCCACGATGGCACCATCCCATAAAACAACATAAATGACCCTGTGCCATGAACTGCTACTCACTTCTGTCAAAAGCCCTTTGAAAGAAATGGAAGAATGGAGGCAAGATGCAGAAACAAAATCCTTCCAAAGTGTCAGTGTTGAGAATTGGGGCAAAATCCTCTACTGCTGCCTTTGTGCAGTAAAGGAACAGTACAGGAGTCGTCTTCCATTGCATAGGATCATATGTACAGTGGTTGGAGGTTGTCATTTCTTTGTGCGGTTTAATTGAACACTAATCATCCACCCTAACCAAAAGACGTCACCACCGAGATACCCGGATCGTAGACTAGTCAGGAAAAGCTTAGTGAGTTGAGTGGTCAGGACGCACCAAAACCTTCGTCATTTCATAGAAAGTGCAGTCAAAAAAGAAGAAGTTCATTTCCGAAAGTTCTGTCCACTTAAGACCAGGGTGTCCTTGGCTTGGAAATTGATGGTCGGATTGTACCCTTAGGAGATGGCTTAGAACCAAACCAAGACATCTAAAAAAAAATAAAAGAAATAAAATTAGACATGGTTTAAGTATCTTTTATTATGTTAACATGAATAACAGGTAAAGAGAACGTGAGGAGGTCAGTGTACTCTTCACGTCTGTACTAGACCATTTCTACATCTAGGGTTATTGCAGCCAAGACTCCACACCATCTCGGAGTCACAATGGGGAACGGACTATTATTTCAAGATCTATTCATTAAAATGAATGATCATTAGTGGGCAAAATAAGATTTTGATTACTTAACGTAAAATTCCTTCCTCAGAGCCTTCATTGGGGGACACAGGAAACCATGGGTGTATGCTGCTACTACTAGGAGGCTGAAACTAGGCAATAAACACTAACTGACTGACACAAAGCTAATCAGTTAGTGAGAAAGCAGAAAAAAAATGAAAACAAAAATCTTATACAAGGGCGGGAGTTGTGTCCTACAATGAAGGCTCCGAGAAAGGGATTTTACGGTGAGTACCCAAAATCCTCCTTTCTCATTCGCTTCATTGAGGGACACAGAAAACCATGGGATGTGCTAAAGCAGTCCCAAGGGTAGGATAAGAAACAAGTAAGAAACAATGGCAGGAGGACTAGACCTGAGCTACTGCCGAAGCTCACATCAGCAGAGGCGTAGGTGTGTACTCTGGCCAGGTAGCAGCCTTACAAATCTGCAACACAGAAGCTTGATGCTGTACAGCCCCAGAGCCACAACTGTATGGGTGGAGTTAGCCTTGGCTCCTGGTGGGGACTGCCTGTTCTTTGCACAATATGCTTCCAAAAGGCAGAGTGGATCCAGAGGGCGATAGTGGCTTTGGAAACATGGAGACCTCTACGATGACCTTCCGGAATCACAAACAAGGAGTCCAAAGGTCTGAAGGGTGCTGTTCTGGAAAGATATAGATGTACTCTGACTAAATCCAACTTATCAAGAGACTATTCCCGAGGATGAGTTGGGGATGGACAGAAGGATGGAAGAATGACATCCTCATTGAGGTGAAAAGAAGAAAGCACCTTGGGAAGAAAATAAAAGAACTAAATCGAAGAACCACCTTGTCCTGAAGAAACACCAAAAAAACAGATCGACAGGAGAGGGCTGCCAGTTCTGAGACATGCCTGATAGGAGTTGTTAGCCACTAGGAAAGGCAACCTTCCAGGAGAGGAGAAAAAAATAAAAAGATATCTTGAATGGGCTCAAAGTGGGAACCATGAAGAACATCCAAAACCAGATTGAGATCCCAAAAGTCCACAGGAGGCCAATATGGTGGCACAGAATGTGTGACCCCTGCATGAACATCATTACCTGAGAGCAGGAGGCTAGGTTCCTCTGGAACAAGATGTATAGAGCTGAAGCCTGTCCCTTGAGGGAGCTAAAAGACAGGGTGGCATTGAGGCCAGATTGCAAAAAGGACATAGGAGAAAAAAAAATCTGGGAGATACCAGTCTGGCCTCGCACCAGCGAAAAAAGGCCTTTCAAATCCGTTGGTAGTCACAGGAAAACTAGGATTTCCTTGAATTGATCATTATTTGTATGACTTGGGCCAGTCTGGAGCCACAAGGATGACCAGTACTCCTTACCCTTTGATCTCCTCTTGAGAAGAGGAATCAACAGTAAGGCTATGTGCGCACGTTGCGTAAATTCATGCAGTTACGCTGCGCTTTGTAGCGCAGCGTAACTGCATGCGTCCTGCGTCCCCTGCACAGTCTATGGAGATTGTGCAGGGGCCGTGCGCACGTGGCGTTTTAGAGCGCAGCGCTTCGGCTACTACCGAAGCGCTGCGCAAAAAGAAGTGACATGTCACTTCTTCCGTGCGCTTTGCCGGCAGCTCCTGCTCTGTCTATGGGAGGAGCTGCAGGCAGAGCGCACGTTCTCGCCGGCACCATGCGCTTCAGAACGGAGCTTTTCAGCTGCGCTCTGAAGCGCACCTTTTACGGTGCTGGGCTAGTACGCAACGTGCGCACATACCCTAAAGGTGGAAACAGATACAGCAGGGTGAATTGAGACCAAGGCAGAAAAAGGGCGTTGGAGCCAATCACTAAGGGATCGAGGGACCTGGAGACGAACCTTCCTGTTCATTCTAGATGCCCTCAGGTCAAGTTCGGAAATGCCCCAACTATGGCAGATTTTATTAAAAACCTCCAGATTCAAAGATCATTTGCCTGGGGAAAGGCCTTCACGGCTTAAGTCGACAGCCCAGTTGTCCACGCCGGGAATGTGTACCACCGAGTATCCTCTACTCGGCTCATGAGAGGGTGCGAGAGACTTCTGCCATTACTGACTTGCGCCGGGTTCCACCATGGTGAATGATGTACGTCAAGGATATGGCATTGCTGGAGTGAATGTGCACAGGACAGCCTGACAGACTGTCCTCCCAGTGTTGAAGGGCGTGCTAAATGGCCCTGAGCTCTAAGATGTTGTTTGGGAGGAATGACTCGCTCTGTGTGAACAAGGGGCGAGAGTGGCTATCCAATCAAGGACTGTTTCACACGTGTGGGGAGAATGATGGGATGGTCCCGGGAGGAGAGATCTTGTCTCAGCGTAACAGGAGAGCCAGCTGAACATGACAACAAGTGTGGAACTGTGCAAAGGGAACAGCGTCCATTGCGTCAACCATCTTGCCTAGCACACTCATGCGGCACTGGAGTGGGCAGGGAGAGTGCCGTCTGAGGAAGTGAATCCCAATAGACAGGGTGAAAACCTTTTTTTCAGGAAGACTGGTGTGAGCGGTATCAAACAGAATGCCCATAAAATATAGACATTGGGCTAGGATCAGATATTACTTCGCCAAGATGATCCAGCCTAGACAGTACATCGTTTCCAGAGTGATTTGAAGACTTTCGCACCAGGCTCGATGGAAAGGGGCCTTGATCAAGAGATCATCCTGGTAAGGGATTACCATGATCCCTCTGGGACGCAGAATGACCATGACAGCCGTCATGACGTTCGTGAAGAGTATGTGTGCCGAAGCTAGACCAAAGGGGAGAGTTTTGAACTGGAGGTGTCAGCCCTGAACTGCAAATCGGAAAAATCTTTGACGAGATATGCAAAGGGGTATGTGGAGATAAGAGGCCTGGATGTCCACAGAGCACAGGAATTCCTAAGGTTCCATGGAGGCTATAACTGATCAGAGGGACTCCAGATTGAAGTGGTGAATGCCAGCTTGATATCTTTTGATAAAATGCCCTCAAACTCCTTGTGATTCAAAAAACACCCGAGGGGGGTGCTTTATCTTCTTGAAAGATACAGACTGCCTCGCTAGCACCAAATCGTCTTCCCTGACACAGTCTGCTTGACTAGCAGGACCAGGATGGCCAAATTGAAGCTTGGCGGCCTGGTCGGAGTTGAGGTCGAAATGCGACTCAGAGTTTGGATCAGAACCCTGTGCAGCCTTGGGGATCCAGCGATGAAAAGTGTGAGAAGGATGCCAATCTGGAGGATGTGGAAGGAGTTAAAGAAGAGGAACTGGAGTGTGTCCGCTTCTTTGATATTTATGGGTCTGCCTTGACGGAAAGCATTAACAGGTGAATCAGACCTGCCCCACGAAGCGGTCAGAACACTGGAGGCGCTTGACAGGTTAACAGACATTCTATGACTGAAACTAAAGCGGGCTTTACACGCTACAATATATCTAACGATGTGTCAGCGGGGTCACGTCGCAAATCCGGCATCGTTAGTGTTGTAGTGTAGTGTGACACCTACGTGCGATTCCGATTGTACGCAAAAGCGTTGATCGCATACACGTCGTTCATTTTCTAAAAATTGAACGTCCGGTTGTTCAATGTTCCCGAGGCAGCGCACATCGCTCTGTGTGACACCCCAGGAACGATGAACACCTCTTACTTGCATCCCGCCAGCAATGCTGAAGGAAGGAGGTGGGCGGGATGATGTTTACGTCCCGCTCATCTCTGCCCCTCTGCTTCTATTGGCCGGCCGCTGTGTGACGTCGCTGTGACGCTGAACGTCCCTCCACCTTCAGGAAGCGGATGTTCGCCGCCCACAGCGAGGTCGTATGGAAGGTAAGTACATGTGACGGGGGTTACAGCATTGTGCGACACGGACAACAAATTGCCCGTGCCGCACAAACGATGGGGGCGGGTGCGATCGCAAATACGATCACACGTTTAATTGAAACTTATAAAGCAGTCTTAAGGTTTGGGACACCTTTGTAAGGTCAGGAACGGACTGCGAGAAATTGGTGGTCAATTCGGGAGGAGTAGGTGCGTTCACATCCCTGGCAGTGGGGGATTCCTTGTGAGCTTGCACTGTGGAGGTAGCGCTATTGCTTCAAAGGGCAGAGCTTTGACCTGAACGCAGTTTTTCATTTCAGGAAGAGCAGATAAAGTGAAGAACAATAGGAGAAATACGAGAATGAGTTTCCCTAGAATTAGGCATAGCGAGAGAACTCTGCAGAGGAGTGCAAGAGAAGCCTGTGTGCCCCAAGAACAGAGCCTACATCAGATCCCAAAGCAGCGGATGAAGAGGTCTTGATCTATGCATAAAATTTAGTTGTGGTCCCCTGAAATCTGAATGAGGATGCAGCAGTTCATTGCGACATCTGGTTAATATGCTTCTTGGCGAGAGAAGATGGTGCCAGAGAAAATGGGGTGGAGACTGGGAGAACGCACGCAAGGTGTCCGCACATCTGTGACTGTCTTGTTGCAAGAAGTCCAGTGATTGCCAAAAGATTGGAGATCCCTGACCGGCCAGAAGGATAAAAAAAAAAGGATGACGAGTACAGAGCGCGCATGAGAAGATGCTTGGAGGTGTGGTCAAGAGGAAGCAGGCCGCGGAGAAGCCGGGGTCTAAATTGTATGCAGACAGACCAACAGAACCCACCACAGCTACGTCTGACAATTGCTTGGTAAGAGCTGTGGAAGGACATCAAACTGCTACGCAGGGTTGTCACCAGGACATGTAAGGACACCACGCTTCGGGAAGGAGGGAGATGCCTGTTCAGATACGGTCCTGGTTCCTTCTTCAGAGTGGCACACAGTTCCAAAGGTCCCGGGATGTAGTCTCTATGGATGGATCAAGTCTTCCACCTCAGAGCAGTCTTGGTATGATGGATGATCAGGCTGTGGATGGATGGTGATGACCCTCTAGGTGGCTGCCCCGAGACACTCTTGATGTGTTCAAGGGGTAGGATCCTGCCGGACAGACCAGAGATGGTACGATGTGGATTAGACCACACTGTTCTCTCTGTCTCTAAGGTGGGAAAGCAGGATGAGCGATTTCACCGTGCTGCCCAAATCATAACCTTAGAAAAACAACGACCAAGTAGAGTGGACCTCATATTTGTGTAATATACATAGACCCCATAGAATACATAGTGAAACTTGTGGACAAGAAGGGGTATTTATCATGTTTTTGAAGTAAAACTAAGTAAGTACTGTACCACAGTTGTGAAAAAGTATACAGTTTTTATTATTACAAAAAGTGCAAATATCAAAATCACATGTGATGACCGTTAGTAGTTAGACATACATAGATAAAATCCAATTAGATGAGACAGAGAGAGAAAAAGGTCCCAGGGAGGGAGACAGACTACCCCTTAGCTAAAACTGGGAAGAAAGTGGTATTACTATATCCCAGGGGGTATATAAGTAACCAAAAGATATCAATAGTATATCCCCTGGGCTCATAACCTGTATCTGAAAGCGAAAGGGAAAAGATTAACAACACCCGTTAGTGGAAACTGGCCTGGGAGAAAACCAGTGTCTGCCTCCCACGGACACCAAGCTAAAACTGATTAGCTTTGTGTCAGTCGGTGGGTGCACCCTGCTGAGGAGGAGCTAACCTTTTATCGCCTAGTGTCATCCTTCTAGTGCTAGCAGCATACACCCAAAATTTCCTGTGTCCGTCAAGAAAGTGAATGAGAAACCCCTTTAAAGTTAATCTGACAAAACAAGAATCAAAAGGTGACTCAATTATATTATGAAGTCCTGGCCTAAAAACACTAGTTGGGGTACGTTTATACGTTGCATTTCGCAGTGAAAAAACAGTGTTTGACAGTAACATCAAAGTGAAGTCTCATCCACACGCTGGTTATTTGTTTCCTTTCAGATTTGCAGCCATTTAAAATCTGCAGCATGTCAATTCTTTCAGCGCTTTTCACCTATTCAAATGAATGAGGGGGGCATAAAAAAATTCACGGATTTTACGCAGCTTTTCCTGCCATTACTCCAGTTTCTCTATAGCTTCATTGGGGGACACAGGAGACTGCGTGTGTGTCCCAATGAAGGCTCCGAGAAAAAGATTTTACGGTGAGTACCCAAAATCTTTATTTTTACAGCACATATTTATGCTGCAAATACTGAATGTATGCAGATATTCAGAGCTTTTGCAGCATCATTTTCATGTGTTAAATACAGATTTCATCATGTGACGTACAAAAAGTGAATCAATCTGTTATGACAAGCACAGCAGAAATTAACATACTGCAAATTTAAAACCCGCTGAACAAGTCAATAATCTTTATTTTTTTTTACTCTCACAGCCATTGATGCACTTTGCTACTACCGTATTTTTCATTTTATAAGACGCACTGGATTATAAGACGCATCTCAACTCAAATTTAGAGATAAAAAAGGTAAAAAGGGGGTCAGTCTTTTACTCCGGTGGTGTCTTACCAGAGGGGGGCAGCAGCGGTGGTGGAGCAGGGGTCACACAAGACAGGGGCAGTGCTGCAGTAGGGCGCTGCAGTGGGGGCTGTGCTGGCTGTGTGGAGCAGGGCTGTGCGGCGGGTGTCAAAGATGCAGTCAGCAATGCGGGTTTCAAAGCAATGGCGCCCTAAGTCGGTGTGTGCGCAGATTGAGTTCTTGGTTCAATGACAAGCCAAGATCTGATCTGTACATGCATCACCTCCGAGCACCATCTTCCTCAAGTCCACTGCTGGGAAATCAATGGGCCGGAGGCGGTGTGTGGACAGATGAGATCTTGACCCGAGAACTCCATTTGGGCACTATTATTTGAAGCCTGCACCACCGACAGAGCATTTGGAACACCCTCCGAACCACCCTACACCACATAGCCCCCACCGCAGCCAGCATAGCGCTTATTCTCCACCTCCCAGTTAGCTACATTCACATTATAAGACACACCTCTCATTTTCCTCCCAAATTTTTGGGAGGAAAAGTGCGTCTTATAATCCGAAAAGAAGGGAATTTTGTTTACTTACTGTAAATTCCTTTTCTTCTAGCTCCAATTGGGAGACCCAGACACTTGGGTGTATAGCTATGCCTCCGGAGGCCACACAAAGTATTACACTAAAAGTGTAAAGCCCCTCCCCTTCTGCCTATACACCCCCCGTGCATCACGGGCTCCTCAGTTTTGGTGCAAAAGCAAGAAGGAGGAAAAAGAAGGGAATTTTGTTACTTACCGTAAATTCCTTTTCTTCTAGCTCCTATTGGGAGACCCAGACGATTGGGTGTATAGCTACTGCCTCCGGAGGCCACACAAAGCATTACACTAAAAAGTGTAAGGCCCCTCCCCTTCTGGCTATACACCCCCAGTGGGATCACTGGCTCACCAGTTTTAGTGCAAAAGCAAGAAGGAGGAAAGCCAATAACTGGTTAAACAAATTCACTCCGAGTAACATCGGAGAACTGAAAAACCGTTCAACATGAACAACATGTGTACCCGAAAAAACCCAAAAATCCCGAAGGACAACAGGGCGGGTGCTGGGTCTCCCAATAGGAGCTAGAAGAAAAGGAATTTACGGTAAGTAACAAAATTCCCTTCTTCTTCGTCGCTCCATTGGGAGACCCAGACGATTGGGACGTCCAAAAGCTGTCCCTGGGTGGGTAAATTAATACCTCAAGTTAGAGCTGCAAAACAGCTCTCCCCTACGAGGAGGCAACCGCCGCCTGCAGGACTCTTCTACCTAAGCTGGCGTCTGCCGAAGCATAGGTATGCACCTGATAATGTTTGGTGAAAGTGTGCAGACTCGACCAGGTAGCTGCCTGGCACACCTGTTGAGCCGTAGCCTGGTGACGTAAGCCCAGGACGCACCCACGGCTCTGGTAGAATGGGCCTTCAGCCCTGATGGAACCGGAAGCCCAGCAGAACGGTAGGCTTCAAGAATTGGTTCTTTGATCCATCGAGCCAGGGTGGCTTTGGAAGCCTGCGACCCTTTGCGCTTACCAGCGACAAGGACAAAGAGTGCATCGGAACGGCGCAGGGGCGCCGTGCGGGAAATGTAGATTCTGAGTGCTCTCACCAGATCTGACAAATGTAAATTCATCTCATACCGATGAACTGCATGAGGACAAAAAGAAGGCAAAGAGATATCCTGATTAAGATGAAAAGAGGATACCACCTTCGGGAGAAACTCCTGAATGGGGCGCAGCACTACCTTGTCCTGGTGGAAGACCAGGAAAGGAGCCTTGGATGACAGCGCTGCTAGCTCAAACACTCTCCGAAGAGATGTGATCGCTACCAGTAAAGCCACTTTCTGTGATAGTCTAGAAAGTGAAACCTCCCTCAGAGGCTCGAAGGGCGGCTTCTGGAGGGCAACTAGTACCCTGTT
Source organism: Anomaloglossus baeobatrachus (assembly GCF_048569485.1). Classification (NCBI taxonomy): domain Eukaryota; kingdom Metazoa; phylum Chordata; class Amphibia; order Anura; family Aromobatidae; genus Anomaloglossus; species Anomaloglossus baeobatrachus. Next base: position 190,780,617 of record NC_134361.1, read on the forward strand.
CAGATCCCATGGATCTAACGGCCGCTTGTACGGGGGTACAATATGACAAACCCCCTGCAGGAACGTGCGCACCTTAGGAAGCCGTGCTAGACGCTTTTGAAAAAAGACGGATAGCGCCGAGACTTGCCCTTTAAGGGAGCCGAGCGACAAACCTTTTTCTAACCCAGATTGCAGGAAAGAAAGAAAGGTAGGCAATGCCAAAAGCCAGGGAGACACTCCCTGAGCAGAGCACCAGGATAAGAATATCTTCCACGTTCTGTGGTAGATCTTAGCGGACGTCTCATGGTGGCAACGACCCCTTGGGATAATCCTGAAGACCCTAGGATCCAGGACTCAATGGCCACACAGTCAGGTTCAGGGCCGCAGAATTCCGATGGAAAAACGGCCCTTGGGACAGTAAGTCTGGTCGGTCTGGTAGTGCCGACAGTTGGCCGACCGTGAGATGCCACAGATCCGGATACCACGCCCTCCTTGGCCAGTCTGGGGCGACGAGTATGACGCGGCTGTAGTCGGATCTGATCTTGCGTAGCACTCTGGGCAAGAGTGCGAGAGGTGGAAACACATAAGGGAGCCGGAACTGCGACCAATCTTGCACTAAGGCGTCTGCCGCCAGAGTTCTGTGATCGCGAGACCGTGCTATGAAGGTTGGGACCTTGTTGTTGTGCCTGGACGCCATTAGGTCGACGTCCGGCCTTCCCCAGCGGCTACAGATTTCCTGAAACACGTCCGGGTGAAGGGACCATTCCCCTGCGTCCATGCCCTGGCAGCTGAGGAAGTCTGCTTCCCAGTTTTCTACGCCGGGGATGTGAACTGCGGATACGGTGGAGGCCGTGGCTTCCACCCACATCAGAATCCGCCGGACTTCCTGGAAGGCTTGCCGACTGCGTGTCCCTCCTTGGTGATTGATGTATGTCACCGCTGTGGAGTTGTCCGACTGAATTTGGATCTGCTTTCCTTCCAGCCACTGCTGGAAGGCTAGTAGGGCAAGATACACTGCTCTGATTTCCAGAACATGGATCTGAAGGGTGGACTCCTGCTGAGTCCACGTACCCTGAGCCCTGTGGTGGAGAAAAACTGCTCCCCACCCTGACAGACTCGCGTCTGTCGTGACTACCGCCCAAGACGGTGGTAGGAAGGATCTTCCCTGTGATAATGAGGTGGGAAGAAGCCACCATTGCAGAGAGTCCTTCCGAAAAGGATACTTTCCTGTTCAGGGATGTTGACTTCCCGTCCCATTGGCGGAGAATGTCCCAATAAGAGGACGCAGATGAAACTGCGCAAACGGAACCGCCTCCACCATCTTCCCGAGGAAGTGCATGAGGCGTCTTAAGGAGTGCGACTGACCTTGACGGAGAGTCTGCACCCCAGTCTGTAGTGACCGCTGCTTGTCCAGCGGAAGCTTCACTAGCGCTGACAGGGTATGAAAACTCCATGCCAAGATACGTTAGTGATTGGGTCGGTGACAGGTTTGACTTTGAAAAGTCGATGATCCACCCGAACGTCTGGAGAGTCTCCAGCGCAACATTCAGGCTGAGTTGGCATGCCTCTTGAGAGGGTGCCTTGACAAGTAGATCGTCCAAGTAAGGGATCACAGAGTGTCCTTGTGAGTGCAAGACTGCTACCACTGCCGCCATGACCTTGGTGAACACCCGTGGGGTTGTCGCCAGACCGAATGGCAGAGCTACGAACTGAAGATGGTCGTCTCCCATCACGAAACGTAGAAAACATTGGTGCTCTGTAGCAATCGGCACGTGGAGATAAGCATCTTTGATGTCTATTGATGCTAGGAAATATCCTTGAGACATTGAGGCAATGACGGAGCGGAGGGTTTCATCCGGAACCGCCTGGCCTCCACGTGCTTGTTGAGCAGTTTTAGGTCCAGAACGGAACGGAAAGAGCCATCCTTTTTTGGCACCACAACCAGATTGGAGGAAAACCGTGTCTTGTTCCTGAAGAGGAACAGGGAGTACCACTCCTTATGCCTGCAGAAGAGCATCGGCTCGGTGGGGAGGTGGGGACGTTCTGAAGAATCGAGTCGGAGGACGAGAACAGAACTCTGTCCTGTGCACGTGGGCACAATGTCCCTCACCCACCGGTCTATGACCTGTGGCAGCTAAATGTCGCCAAAGGCGAGCGAGTCTGCCATCAACCGCGGATGCGGAGAGATGAGAGAGCTGAGAGTCATGAGGAGACCGCCTTGGTAGCGGTTCCTCCGGCTGCCTTCCTTGGGCGTGATTGAGCCCCCGGAAACTGAGCCCCTCTGAGGCTTTTCAGCTCTTCTGGGCGAGGACAATTGGGACCTGCCCGAGCTTGGGAAGGACCGAAACCTCGACTGTCCTTCCAGGACAGCATTAAAAGGGTAAGTCGCAATGCAGACATTGCGAGGTTACGGACGCCCATGCGGCACAAATGTACATATGCTCAAGACCAGCTGGAACAGCTGAAAAACTTAGGGTGCCCATACGGCTGTAAATGCCGGAGCAACCGACACGCCGATAGCCTCATAGACAGATTTCAACCAGAGTCCATCTGTCTGGCATCTTTAAGTGAAGTCCCATCTCCACTGCAACTTCATCCCTGTCCTTGGACAGGGTTGACAGGTGGTTCCTTTGGCCACGTCTAGTAGAGACCCCGGCTGACCAAGTGCTCCAGGGGAGCATTGCACACAATGGGGTTCAGTGCCGTGGAACAGTATCACATGCAGTAAAAACAGCATCGAAAGCCTGTGTTGCTTATATGCTGCTGCCGACTAGCCATCTAGGACATAGAGCCAATAATGGCGACCGTACAATGCAATGTATAGCATACAAGCATAAAGTACAATGAACACTGCAGCACATGCAATACAAGCAGCATAGAAAGCCTGTGCCTTGGCACCCCTGCTTTTCTGCCGCTGTAGACTAGCCATCTAGGGGAATATACAGTGCAATGTATAGCATACAAGCATAAGTACAAATGAACGCTGCAACCCCTGCAATACAAGCAGCATAGAAAAAACCTGTGCCTCAGCACCCCTGCTTTTCTGCTGCTGTAGTCTAGTCATTCTAGGCGAAAATAGCCCAGACTAGCGACCGTACAGTGCAGTGTATAGCATACAAGCATAAATACACATGAACACTTCAGTACGTGCAATACAAGCAGCATAGAAAGCCTGTGCCTTAGCACCCCTGCTTTCCTGCTGCTGATGTGTCGCCATCTAAGAGGGCATATAGCCAAAGATAGCGATCTATGCAGTGTAAGCATAAAAATACAAATGGACAACTGCGGTATTTAGTGGGGTCAGCACTTCAGGTGCCGCTTACCGCCCGCCTATAAGCGGGTGTGTGGTCGCCCTAGTCCTGTGCCTGGTTGCCCAGAGTCCGATCTCTCAGCTCGGACTGCAGGAATGGCTGCCGGCGTCTTCTCCAGCTCGTGTGAGTAGGGGCGGGCCGTGGGCGTGCCCCCAAGTCAGAGCGGGAAACCGGCGTCCCACAGTGTCCAGTGAGAGGGCTGGAGCATGTAAATAAGGCTCCAGCCCTCGGCGCTGCTGATTGTACAGCGTCTCTCCCCTACCCTGATTGACAGGGTGGGGGCGGGAACGAAGCGGAGCTAGGCCGCAAAAGCCGGGGACTGGATTTATAAGCGCCGCCGCCGTAAAAGCGCGGTCGGCGCTGAGTCCCCGGCGCACTACAAGTCCCAGCCGCGCCGCCGCTCCCGAGCGTCCGGCGCGGTAGTTCCCCATACATAAAGTCACTCAGCTAGGCTGCAGTGACTGTAACCCTTTACTGTCCCCGGCGCACTAGCACACCCAGCAAGTCTGGAGTGTGCTGTGCCTGTGTGTACGGGGACACAGAGTACCTGAATGGTGCAGGGCCTTGACCCTGAACGGCACTCCCGCTCCACATCCAGCAGGTTCAATGGGTCTGTGGATGGAGCCCGGCCTCAGGGCTTTGGGGCCGGTAAGATCCCACTTCCTCAGAGCCCCTCAGGGGGATGTGGAAGGAAAACAGCATGTGGGCTCCAGCCTCCGTACCAGCAATAGGTACCTCAACCTTACAAACCACCAGCGGGGTGAGAAGGGAGCATGCTGGGGGCCCTATATGGGCCCACTTTTCTTCCATCCGACATAGTCAGCAGCTACTGCTGACTAAACAGTGGAGCTATGCGTGGATGTCTGACCTCCTTCGCACAAAGCAGAAAACTGGTGAGCCAGTGATCCCACTGGGGGTGTATAGCCAGAAGGGGAGGGGCCTTACACTTTTTAGTGTAATGCTTTGTGTGGCCTCCGGAGGCAGTAGCTATACACCCAATCGTCTGGGTCTCCCAATGGAGCGACGAAGAAATTATAAATTGGTTTAAAGTAAATTCAATCCGAAGGAATATCGGAGAACTGAAACCATTCAACATGAACAACATGTGTACACAAAGAACAACAGCCCGAAGGGAACAGGGGCGGGTGCTGGGTCTCCCAATTGGAGCTAGAAGAAAAGGAATTTACGGTAAGTAAACAAAATTCCCTTCTTCTTTGTCGCTCCATTGGGAGACCCAGACACTTGGGACGTCCAAAAGCAGTCCCTGGGTGGGTAAATAATACCTCATAATAGAGCCGTAAACGGCTCCGTCCTACAGGTGGGCAACCGCCGCCTGAAGGACTCGCCTACCTAGGCTGGCATCTGCCGAAGCATAGGTATGCACCTGATAGTGTTTCGTGAAAGTGTGCAGGCTCGACCAGGTAGCCGCCTGACACACCTGCTGAGCCGTAGCCTGGTGCCGCAAGGCCCAGGACGCCCCCACGGCCCTGGTAGAATGGGCCTTCAGCCCTGAGGGAACCGGAAGCCCCGAGGAACGATAAGCTTCGAGAATTGGTTCCTTGATCCACCGAGCCAGGGTTGATTTGGAAGCTTGTGACCCTTTACGCTGGCCAGCGACAAGGACAAAGAGTGCATCCGAGCGGCGCAGGGGCGCCGTACGAGAAATGTAGAGTCTGAGTGCTCTCACCAGATCTAACAAGTGCAAATCCTTTTCACATTGGTGAACTGGATGAGGACAAAAAGAGGGTAAGGAGATATCCTGATTGAGATGAAAGGGGGATACCACCTTAGGGAGAAATTCCGGAACCGGACGCAGAACCACCTTGTCCTGGTGAAACACCAGGAAAGGGGCTTTGCACGACAACGCTGCTAGCTCAGACACTCTCCGAAGTGAAGTGACTGCTACTAGGAAGACCACTTTCTGCGAAAGGCGTGAGAGAGAAATATCCCTCATTGGCTCGAACGGTGGTTTCTGAAGAGCCATCAGTACCCTGTTCAGATCCCAGGGTTCTAACGGACGCTTGTAAGGAGGGACGATGTGACAAACCCCCTGCAGGAACGTGCGTACCTGTGGAAGTCTGGCTAGGCGCTTCTGAAAAAACACAGAGAGCGCTGAGACTTGTCCCTTAAGGGAGCCGAGCGACAAACCCTTTTCCAATCCGGATTGAAGGAAGGAAAGAAAAGTGGGCAAGGCAAATGGCCAGGGAGTAAAACCCTGATCAGAGCACCAGGATAAGAATATCCTCCACGTCCTGTGGTAGATCTTGGCGGACGTTGGTTTCCTGGCCTGTCTCATAGTGGCAATGACCTCTTGAGATAACCCCGAAGACGCTAGGATCCAGGACTCAATGGCCACACAGTCAGGTTGAGGGCCGCAGAATTCAGATGGAGAAACGGCCCTTGAGACAGCAAGTCTGGTCGGTCTGGTAGTGCCCACGGTTGGCCGACCGTGAGATGCCACAGATCCGGGTACCACGACCTCCTCGGCCAGTCTGGAGCGACGAGGATGGCGCGGCGGCAGTCGGCCCTGATCTTGCGTAACACTCTGGGCAACAGTGCCAGAGGAGGAGACACATAAGGGAGTTGAAACTGCGACCAATCCTGAACTAAGGCGTCTGCCGCCAGAGCTCTGTGATCTGGAGACCGTGCCATGAATGCTGGGACCTTGTTGTTGTGCCGGGACGCCATTAGGTCGACGTCCGGCATGCCCCAGCGGCAACAGATCTCCTGAAACACGTCCGGGTGAAGGGACCATTCCCCTGCGTCCATGCCCTGGCGACTGAGAAAGTCTGCTTCCCAGTTTTCTACGCCCGGAATGTGAACTGCGGATATGGTGGAGGCTGTGGCTTCCACCCACAGCAGAATCCGCCGGACTTCCTGGAAGGCTTGCCGACTGCGTGTCCCGCCTTGGTGGTTGATGTATGCCACCGCTGTGGAGTTGTCCGACTGAATTCGGATCTGTTTGCCTTCCAGCCACGGCTGGAACGCCTTTAGGGCAAGATACACTGCCCTTATCTCCAGAACATTGATCTGAAGGGAGGACTCTGTCTGAGTCCAAGTACCCTGAGCCCTGTGGTGGAGAAAGACCGCTCCCCACCCTGACAGGCTCGCGTCCGTCGTGACCACCGCCCAGGATGGGGGCAGGAAGGATTTCCCCTTCGACAGAGAAGTGGGGAGAAGCCACCACTGAAGGGAAGCCTTGGCTGCCCGCGAAAGGGAGACGTTCCTGTCGAGGGACGTCGACTTCCTGTCCCATTTGCGGAGAATGTCCCATTGAAGTGGGCGCAGGTGAAACTGCGCAAAGGGAACTGCCTCCATTGCTGCTACCATCTTCCCTAGGAAGTGCATGAGGCGCCTCAGGGGGTGTGACTGGCCTTGAAGGAGAGATTGCACCCCTGTCTGTAGTGAACGCTGTTTGTTCAGCGGAAGCTTCACTATCGCTGAGAGAGTATGAAACTCCATGCCAAGATATGTCAGTGATTGGGCCGGTGTCAGATTTGACTTTGGAAAATTGATGATCCACCCGAAACTCTGGAGAGTCTCCAGAGCAATGTTCAGGCTGTGTTGGCATGCCCCTTGAGAGGGTGCCTTGACAAGCAGATCGTCTAAGTAAGGGATCACCGAGTGTCCCTGAGAGTGTAGGATTGCCACCACTGTTGCCATAACCTTGGTGAAGACCCGTGGGGCTGTCGCCAGGCCAAAAGGCAGTGCCACGAACTGAAGGTGTTCGTCCCCTATGGCGAAACGCAGGAAGCGCTGATGCTCTGGTGCAATCGGTACGTGGAGATAAGCATCTTTGATGTCGATTGATGCCAGGAAATCTCCTTGGGACATTGAGGCGATGACGGAGCGGAGCGATTCCATCCGGAACCGCCTGGTTTTCACATGCTTGTTGAGCAGTTTTAGGTCCAGAACAGGACGGAAGGATCCGTCCTTTTTTGGCACCACGAACAAGTTGGAGTAAAAACCGTGACCCCGTTGCTGAAGAGGAACAGGGATCACCACTCCTTCCGCCTTCAGAGTGCACACCGCCTGCAGAAGGGCATCGGCTCTTTCGGGGGGCGGAGATGTTCTGAAGAAACGAGTTGGAGGACGAGAGCTGAACTCTATCCTGTAACCGTGAGATAGAATGTCTCTCACCCATCGGTCTTTTACTTGTGGCAGCCAGGTGTCGCAAAAGCAGGAGAGCCTGCCACCGACCGAGGATGCGGATTGAGGAGGCCGAAAGTCATGAGGAGGCCGCTTTGGGAGCGGTTCCTCCGGCGGTCTTTTTAGGACGTGACTTAGACCGCCATGAATCGGAGTTCCTCTGATCTTTCTGAGGCCTTTTGGACGAGGAGAATTGAGACCTGCCCGCGGTCCGAAAGGACCGAAACCTCGATTGTACCTTCCGTGGTTGAGGTCTGTTTGGTTTGGACTGGGGTAAGGATGAGTCCTTTCCCTTGGATTGTTTAATGATTTCATCCAATCGCTCGCCAAACAAGCGGTCGCCCGACAATGGCAAACCGGTTAAGAACTTTTTGGAAGCAGAGTCTGCCTTCCATTCACGTAGCCACATGGCCCTGCGGACTACCACCGAATTGGCGGATGCTACCGCCGTACGGCTCGCAGAGTCCAGGATAGCATTAATGGCGTAGGACGCAAACGCCGACGCCTGAGAGGTTAAGGACACCACTTGCGGGGCAGATGAAGGTGTGACTGTGTTAATCTGCGCCTGACAAGTTGAGATAGCTTGGAGTGCCCATACGGCTGTGAATGCTGGAGCAAAAGACGCGCCGATAGCTTCATAGATGGATTTCAACCATAGTTCCATCTGTCTGTCAGTGGCATCTTTGAGCGAAGCCCCATCTTCCACTGCAACTATGGATCTAGCCGCCAGTCTGGAGATTGGAGGATCCACCTTAGGACACTGAGTCCAGCCCTTGACAACATCAGGGGGGAAGGGATAACGTGTATCCTTAAGGCGCTTGGAAAAACGCTTGTCTGGACAGTCTCGGTTTTTCTGGACTGCCTCTCTGAAGTCAGAGTGATCCAGAAACGTACTCAATGTATGCTTGGGAAACCTGAAACGGAATTTCTCCTGAGAAGCTGACTCCTCGATTGTAGGAGCAGGGGGAGAAATATCCAACACCTGATTGATGGTCGCTATAAGGTCATTCACTACGGCGTCACCCTCAGGTGTATCAAGGTTGAGAGCGGCTTCAGGATCAGAATCCTGATCTGTTACCTCCGCTTCATCCTCCAGAGAGTCCTCCTGCTGAGACCCTGAACAGTGTGATGAGGTGGAGGGAATTTCCCAGCGACCCCGCTTGGGCGGCCTGGGACTGCGGTCCGTGTCAGAGACCTCATCCTGGGACCTATGGGTCACCCCAGGGGCACTTTGCTGTTCCAATTGAGGGGGACCAGGGGTCAAAGATTGAACAGAGCCCGGGGCCTGAATCACCGGTCTGGACTGTAAGGCTTCTAGTATTTTAGCAGACCATTTATCCATACTCTCAGACAGTTTGTCAGCAAAAGCTGCAAACTCCGTCCCTGTCACCTGGATAGCAGTGGTAGCAGGTGGTTCTACCTGGGCCACCAGTAGCAGAGGCTCCGGCTGAGTAAGTGCCACAGGGGCCGAGCATTGCACACAATGAGGGTCAGTGGAACCTGCCGGTAGTATGGCTGCACATGAGGTACAGGTTGCAAAGTACGCCTGTGCTTTGGCACCCTTGCTTTTTGCAGACGACATGCTGTTGTCTCCTCTGAGAACAATCCAGGAGGGTATATAGCCAAAAATCAACAGAGCGACCGTACAGTGCAAATGTATAGCCTATAAGCCTATATATATATATATATATATATATATATATATATATATATATATATATATATATATATATATACACTTCGGTACTCAGTGGGGCCAGCACCACAGGTGCTGCTTACCGACCGCTCAGAGCGGTTGTGTGATCACCAGATTCCCTGCCTGGGTCTCCCTGTGTTGTCTCTCCTCTCCAGCGTCTGAATCGCTGACAGGAATGGCTGCCGGCGTTCTGTGGGGAGGAGGGGACCGTGGGCGTGCCCAAGAAAGTGCGGGAATCTAGTGCCCCAGTGTACTGAGTGAGGGGGGAGGAGGATACTAATGTATGCTCCGGCCCTCAGCGCTGACGATCTGTGCAGCGTCCCGCCCTTCCCCTGACTGGCAGGCCTGGGGGCGGGAATATGCGATACTAGGCCGCAGAAGCCAGCGCGGTAGTCCCCGGCGCACTAACACACCCAGCAGTGCTGCAATGTGTATGGCACAAGCGCTCCATGCGCGGTCCCCACGGGGACACAGAGTACCTCCCTGTAGCAGGGCCTTGTCCCTGACGATACCCAGCTCCTATCCAGCAGATTCCCAGGGGCTGCGGAGGGAGCACGGTCCCAGTGCCTGGAGACCGATTAGGATCCCACTTCACCCAGAGCCCATTAAGGGATGGGGAAGGAAAACAGCATGTGGCTCCTGCCTATGTACCCGCAATGGGTACCTCAACCTTAACAACACCGCCGACAAAGTGGGGTGAGAAGGGAGCATGCTGGGGGCCCTGTTATGGGCCCTCTTTTCTTCCATCCGACCTGGTCAGCAGCTGCTGCTGACTAAGCTGTGGAGCTATGCGTGGATGTCAGCCTCCTTCGCACAAAGCATAAAAACTGAGGAGCCCGTGATGCACGGGGGGTGTATAGGCAGAAGGGGAGGGGATTTACACTTTTAGTGTAATACTTTGTGTGGCCTCCGGAGGCATACCTATACACCCAAGTGCCTGGGTCTCCCAATGGAGCGACAAAGAAATACGCTCTCTTCAGGATGATTTTCCACTCAGAAAACCGGGCGAAAAATCTACAGTGTATCCACCGAGTGTTCAGACAGAATAGGATAGCCTTCGGATTTTGCTCCAGGAGTCGGCTGGCCACATTTTTGTCCAGGACATCAAAATCCATAACTGGGCATAAGTAATGGATGAAATGTTCAATTACCTTATATTCTAGCGTCTCCTTAAGGAGATTTTCTTCTTCCACTGAGAAGTTGAGTAATACTGATACAGCTTTAATAAGGTGAAACGCCTAAAATGTTAAGTGAAAAATAAGTCAATTAATTAACTTAAAAGAATGTATAGAGCGGACCATATGCAGGGCAATACCAATGTATATCGCAAAGACACTGGGATCTTCAGAAAATAATAAACCTCAGATACAGTGGAATTCTTGCTTAACGAGAACAATCCGTTCTGGGACTGTGCTTGTTAACCAAGTTACAAAGCAAGATTCCCTATAGGAAATCATTGCAATGCAGACAATTCCTTCCACAACTTGTACACACACACACACACACACACACACACACACACACACACTATGCTCACCTTACCTTCCGTTCCATCAGGATGTGTATCGGGTAACCATTGCGTCCGATGCCGGAGCTTCCGCTGACGGGGCGCTGACGTCAAAGGCATGAGCCGCTTGCTTCTGATTGGTCCGCGCTGCCTTTCAGTAGGAGCGGACAGCGGAAGTTCCTCCATCGTCATGATGGTTACCCGATCCACATACTGTAGCGGCGATCTACAAGAACCGGGAGGCCGGCGATGGAACGGAAGGTAAGGTGAGCATAATGTGTGTGTGTGTGAATGTTTGTGGGGACTGAAAGAGCGGGTCAGAGCACGGTGGATGTACAGAAACGGAAGTGTATGCGGTGAGTATTTGCTCGTATGGAAAAGCTTGCTTGTAGTCAGAGTTATAAATTTACAGCAAGCTTTACTCGTTAAGCGGAATACTCGCACACCAAGTTACTCGTTAACCGAGGTTTTACTGTATTAATCAAGAACATATTCCCCCCAAAAAATGTAAAAAGCCTGCAATCCTTGTAGAGAAGGTAAAGTTAAGAGGAAATATATAAAACTGCAGCGCCGGTCTACGAAAGTAGCCATTATCTTGTGCCTCCAGCTCTCCATATAAAACAAAGAGGTCTGTGATGAGTTGCCCTTTTGCACTACATGGAGCGTCCCTCACCTCTGCTTCCCGGGCCGACATAAACTTCAATACAACATGTTTCAGGTACTCAAAGTTTATCTCCCGAGAGTCATTGAGATCAGCATTGTTGGTCACGGTGAGGGAAGGCGGCGGGGGGTCCGCAGGACTCAGCCTATCCTCCACTTCTGGTTTCAATCTCTGGAAAACAAGACATAGCAGTTGTCAGATTCTGCTGCTTAAAGTTAAAGGAGCATTCTCAAGGTTGAAAGTTATCCTCTACCCATGGGAATAACTTTCCAATCTTTATTTTTGAGACCCAGAGGTCCGATCCCCAATGTGGTGGTCAATTGTGCGCACTGCCACTTTTCATTCTTAATGGGTCTGAGCCCTGCGCTTGGCTGGCCTACAGCACTCCAATAAGAAACAATGGTGTGGTAGTGCGAATGATTAACCGCCACTAAATGCACACGGGGCTTTTCAGAGACCCAATTTCTCATGGTTACTGGAGGCAGTTATCCTCTATCCTATGGACGGGGGATGACTTTCAAACTTGACTATACACAGAATACACGGTCCTGTTCCCAATCACTCAGCAAGAACCCACAGGATCAAAGTAGGTTCATTAAATTCTATTAGTGAGTTTACAGTCCGTCTTCAATCCGCACAGGTCATGGATGAGGAAGCCACGTTTCTAAATGTGACCTTAAGTCTACGAAACTCAGGACAGAGGTATAAAAGAGTTCTGTGAGTGACGTCTGGGATAAAGAGGCTAAAGAGCGGCCATATTACAGTAGTCAGATACCGCCCTGATAAATGAGTCCTTCTATCCTCCAACTCACCAGCTCTTTCTGTAATGTCTTCTTCAGTTCAGCCATTCTCTGCTGAAGTTGTTTTATAGTCTAGGAATAAAAGGAATTAAGAATTAGGACTCAAAATATACGGAAAGGGTTAACTTATCATAAGTGATCAAACATGCCGATCATGAAGCCCCTGCGCTGATAGTCTACTTATTCACTAGTTATATACGTGGGGTGCGGTACCGTTAATTTTACATTTTTCAATAAGCCAGTACCCTAACCTCGCATGGTCCTTTACATGTGTTCATAAAGGTATGTTACTCCTTGTGAGGAGCAATGGGCCAACTCCCTAAATACGGGACCTGGTCCTGCTGGATCCAGGACGGTTGGGAGCATTACATTAGTTTACAGGTAATATCCTTCGAGAAAGTGTGGTCAACTGAAAGGGACATTCTCATCCTAGACATTCACACACCAATTCTTGACGGAATCTCTGTATGGGAAATCGAAGCACACTTTCTGTAATACTCAAAACTCCCACAGAAGTGAATGGGCGAGCGTAAAACATGTGCAGCACCATCTCTATGCACAACACGTAGGATGAGGGAATGAGGAACGGATATCATTTTCGGTATATAGTGGATGGGCTATAAATGTCCAAGAATGGAATACCTCTGATTATTTAGACCTCATGTTGTATTTAACCCCCCGCCCTGAAAAGAATTTTGAAACCTTCTTTACCTAATCTGAGCCTTAAACAGTTCTTTGAAAGCCCCAAAGCCTGCAATGTACAGGACACATTCAAATTACCGTATTTTTCGGATTAGAAGATGCCCTTTTCCTCCCAAAAATGTTGAAGGAAAGTGAGTGGTGCGTCTTATAATCTGAATGTAGCTTACCGGGGTGGTGGAGAGGGGTCGCAAGGGGCCGGGGGAATGCTGCAGTAGCTGTGCAGGGGCTGCGGCGGTTGGGCTGGTGCTGGGTCTGAGGAAGCTGGTGCGGCTGTGCAGTGTCAGCATCTGCTTTGCGGGGTCTCCGGCTGCTGCAGTGGCTGTGCAGGATCTGTGCGTGGTCTCCGGCGGTTGGTCACGGGCTGCTGTGCGGGGTCTCCTGCGGCTTCACTGGCGCTGCGGGTCGGGCGGTGAGAACTTCAAATAATATCACCCGGAGTCGGCACGTGCGCAGTTGGAGCTCTCGGCTCAAACTCTCATCAGCACAGGGGTAACCTCCGGCCCTTTGATCTCCCTCCAGCGGACTTCAGGTAAATGGCGCCCGGAGGTGGCGCTTGCGCAGATGAGATCTTGGCTTGCCATTGAGCCTAGAGCTCAATCTGCGCTGACTCCGGGCGCCATTTCTGTGAAGCCCTCACCATCTGCAGCCACTTCACAGCACAGCTGCCCCAACACAAAAGCACCAGCCTCCGCCTCCGCCCCGTCCTCCGCCTCCTCCACTACTGCCCCCCTCTGGTAAGACACCACTGAATTAAAAGACGGACCACATTTGTTTTCCACTTTTTCTTGCTCTAAATTTGGGGTGTGTCTTATAAAACAAAAAATACGGTAGATCTCAGTAATTACTATTGGACTGTACCCACAAACCATGTAATATTGTCAGATGCATCTAGTGACATTAATCCAGTTGGAGGCACCTTATTTTTTTCAGCAATCTGTTGCTCCATGTCCCTGTTCTCCTTCTGGATCTGAGCAATGTCTCCAACTGTCACCTCCCCATTGGGCTCCTGGGCGGGTGGACCATGCAAACGTTCATGAAGAGTAGAGACTTCCTCTTGGAGGGAAGACACCTAGAAAAAAAAAAGGGGGGAAAACGACTTGTGACTCCATTGTGTGAAGTTGCAAGACAAATTTCGAATGTTCCTTCTTCAAGGTCAGTGGTCTCCAAACTGGAACTCTCCAGATGTTGTGAAACTACAACTCCAAGCATGCAGGAACAGCTACGGGATTGGAGAGCTACAGGACGAATACTGTCCCAGGCCAGTAACGACCATGACGCTGTGTTGTTATAACAGACTAATGTCTCCTCAACGATCAAAAAAAGTCTTCTTCTCCGGTTCGTTCTTACCTGCGATTCACTTGCCAGCAGAGCCTCTTTTTGCTCCTGGAGCTGCACCGTGACATCTCGTACATGCTTCTCTGCAGATTCCTTGCTCTGAGCAGCTCTAGATTTATATGTCTCCAGATCAGATTGTAACTGCTGCATTTTTAATACGACGGTATCGTAATCTGTGGGGGAAAGGAATTAAAAGAAGGATGCAGAAGAACAGTATGGGATTTTAAGTCGATATTCCTAAAGCCCCCATAAATCTTTGATGGCCGTTCGCCAAACAAATGTTTTGACCTTCAGTTATATTGGCGGTCTCTACCGTGCACGAGCACTCATTCTACCGAGCATTCTCGTGGTCTCTACAAAAGAGCCACTGTCAGACACTCTTCAGGGCTTGATGACCTATCCTACCGGATAGATCATTAATACAGTATGCCCGGACAACCCCTTTAAGATCCAGCCATCTTGATCTAGTCATGCAGTAAGAGTTCCTATACTATTGTGGCATAATGTCAGATAGTAAAAGCTGTTTTTATGTAGCGCTAAGTACTGAGGTGTTCTGTAAGATTCACTGGCTACGTTTGGAAAGAAGTAAATTACAGTGTAACATTATAGACAAAAAATAAGTTAGGCTCAATGTATAACAGGGGGCATTTAGCCCCTTCCAGGGAAGAAGCCATGGTACCAGTATTTAATTTTAAAGACCCTCCGAATTTGATGATCATTTTTCAACTCCGGAAGAACAAAAAAAAATGATCAGTCTCAAATGAGGCACACTGAATCCTTATCGCCATTTACAATTATCTTTACAGGGTCCCCATACACAGACTGTTGGCCAAAAAGGTGGATTTGGCTTACATTAGTCTTAAGGGCGCTTTACACGCAGAGATATCGCTAGTGAGCGTACCCGTCCCTGTCGTTTGTGCGTCACGGGCAAATCACTGCCCGTGGCGTACAATGTCGTTAGGAGCCGTCACACGGACTTACCTGCCTAGCGATATCGCTGTTGCCAGCAAACCGCCTCCTTTCTAAGGGGGCGGTTTGTGCGGCGTCACAGCGGCGTCACTAAGCGGCCGCCCAATAGAAGCGGAGGGGCGGAGATGAGCGACCGTAACATCCCGCACACCTCTTCCCTTCTGCACTGCCGGCGGTCGCAGGTAAGCTGTAGTTAGTCGTTCCCGAAGTGTCACATGTAGCGATGTGTGCTGCCTCAGGAACGACGAACAACCTGCGTCCTCTGCAATCAACGATTTTTTGAAAATTAACGACGTATCAACGATGGACGATTTAGTGAGTATTTTCTATCGTTAACGGCCTCTCGATGGTGTCACACGCAACGACGTCGCTAACGATGCTGGATGTGCGTCACAGAATCTGTGACACCGGCAATATATCGTTAGATACGTCATTGCGTATAACGGGGGCTTTAGGCCTCGATTTCACTAGCATATGGCATCTAATTCTATATGCTAGTGACCCTCTGCTGCGAGCCTGAGCCGAGTATCATGTGACTGTGATCCGTTCTTGTGAATGTATCACAGGTATGGAGAAGAGGGAGAGAGCACTTTCTCCCTCTTATCTGTGGCCTGTCTGCGTATATTGGCACTGCATTCGGACAACATCAGAGTGCAGTGCAATATTTCACTGCACCCATAGACTTTTATGGGTCCTTGTGAGCCAAGACTCACTGTCAGGCCTTAGTCACACTTGCGAGTGACTCGGCGAGTCTTGCATCGGCATCACTCGGTATGGCCGCATACTTTCTAGACAGGAGCATTTCAGCTGCATAGAAATACATTCAGCAGACCTGCTCCTTTCAGGAGAAGCAAGCTGCGCCAAGTGATGCGATCCGATAATTATGCGAATCACACGTTCGTGTGAGCGCACCCTCAAACGCAGCATGCTACGATTCTTTTCTGATGCCAATATGGCATGAGAAGAAAAAAAAAAATAACAGATGGACACTGCCCCATAGTTTTACACTGGTGCGAGTGCAATTTGCTGTTTTATCAGATTGCACTAGTCCATATAAAACGCAAGTAGAGCCAAGGCCTTATGTCTATAGTGGCCTTAGGCTGTGAGCATAGCCTGGATGGTACATTTATAATAAATTATTCCAGTAGTATCGATAAATGAAGAAGGTGATCCAGCTGAGTAATCAGGTGATCTATTCAGTGCAGTTCAGACAATGCATAGAGACGTTAACGCGTTTCTGGCTTAACGCCCTTATTCATAACAACTAGTGAATGTTGCCAGTGCCGCTATATACTCCCCTCTCCATCTGGGGCAATTAAGCGGAAATGGGAACATATGTGTCAGCAAACAAAGCTGGATTAGATAGAAGTGAACAAGTGAGAAAACATATAAAGTCAAAAATACTTTTGTTAGGACTACATATAAATGCTCTATTATTATATGTCCCAATTAATCAAAATAACAGGGAACTCATGTAAGAATTGTTCTGAATTACTTAATTACTTTATGTGTATGATTACAAATAAATAGATCATAAATGCATACTGTCTATGATTCATGCTTATATTTAATTTTTATAAAAAATGTTTTATATATGATATATATATATATATATATAATGTGTATATATTGTGAGACTGTGACCGGGGTTATCTATGACGGCCGGTATGTCTCGCCCCGGTTGTGCTCACTCCATGATAGGAAGTAACTCCACTCCAGGGTTAATGCTGTTTCCCTACAGGCTTAAGGAAGGGTTAAAAGGAAACAGGAACGAGGGCAGGTGTGCCGGGTGTGAGGGAGTGATCACATCTCCCTGAGTTCTCTGCCGGAAAGAGGCTCATATGTACTATTGTGGACTTTTTCTTTGGATAATAAACCGTGTGCTGTGAACCTTGGTGCCTGGATCCCGTGTCTTCTGCAGCGCAGCCGACGACGCTACCTCACATATGGTGGAGAATGCGGGCATGACAGCCGGTGAGGTGTAGCATCCATCCCGGGTGACCCAGCTGCGCATGTCCTGGATTCGAGCGGCTATACTACAGCCCAAACCCGGCGACGCCATGGAGGACATACTAAAGCATTTGGCTCAGGCTAATGCACAGCAGCAACAGACCAATGCACACCTGCTCCAATCCTTGCAAGTGCAGGAAAAAAAACTCCAAGAACAGATGGATCAAGCCAATGCACGTCAGCAGCAAGCCTTGCAATTGCAGGAAAAAAGGCACCAAGAACAGATGGTTCTCCTGGCCAAGTCGATCCGTGCCGGACCGGCAGCAACAACCCCAGGACCGGGTGACGATGGCAGCGTCCGGAAAGCGGTGAGACAAGCGTTGCAAAAGATGACCCCGGGGGATGATGTGGAAGCGTTCCTGGCGGTGTTTGAGCGGGTGGCCGAGCGGGAAAAACTGCCGACCCCCCAGTGGGCTGAGGTATTGTCGCCCTATCTGACGGGGGAGCCCCAAAAAGCATATCTGGACCTCTGTACCGAGGACGCCTTAGAATATGCAACCCTGAAAGCCGAAATACTTGCTCGGATGGGGGTGAATACATATGTACGGGCTCAGCGGGTAAGTCAGTGGTTCTATGAGGAAGCCAAACCCGTACGCTCCCAGGCCTATGACTTGTTGCATCTCGTAAAAAAGTGGTTGCAGCCTGACACTCTGAGCCCGGCGCAAATGGTAGAAAGGGTAGTTGTTGACCGTTTTGTACGCACTTTACCCGTCACCATTCAACGGTGGGTTGGACAGGGCGACCCAAGTACCCTGGACCAATTAGTATGCCTGGTAGAGCGGCATGTGGCTACGCAGGACTTGATACGGGACACTGAGACTGCGTACCGCCCGTCGGTCCGGCCCCTCCAAGCCTAGGGCCAAGGACCCACCGCTGACACCAGTGCGGGAGTCCGCTACCGTCCCGTTTGAGGCCGCACCCTCCGTCCCTGAGGTCCGGAAAACTATGTACCCTAAACGACAACTCGTCAAGGGGGTGTCCTTCCCTATTAGATGTTGGCGGTGCCAGCGGGTGGGACATATGGAAGCCCAGTGTCCACTCACCACGGAGCCCATGGATTGTGGGGTTACCCGGCGGGGTTCAATGTATGCTCAGGTGGTGTGTACCGCTGACCTGGTATACCCAGAGACTGAGCCCCACTTGTGCCAAATACAGGTGAATGGATGTCCGGTTACAGGCTTGTTGGATTCCGGAAGCTTAGTGACCCTTGTGCGATCAACCCTAAGGGCTAAAGTAAAGGCCACAGGACGTACCGTGAGGGTGGTTTGCATACATGGGCACCGCCGAGACTATCCCACGGGGATAGTCACCATCACAGCACCTTGCGGTCAGGTGCAACATGAGGTGGGACTTATTAATACTCTTCCCTATGATGTGATCCTAGGAAGGGATCTGCCCTATTTTTGGACTTTATGGAAGGGACCTCCTAAGTCCCCTCAGATATTGGTCAGTCCGGGACCTGAGCCCTACAATCCTGAATCCGGGACGCCTGCCGTAGGGGTCCCCATGATAGGGACAGGATGTGAACCTGATAGGTCGCCCCTAGAGGTATTGGCAGGAGAGGCTGAGACGGTCGAGCCCATCCCGGAGTTGGAGGCGTCCCCGGATACGTTTGGGACAGCCCAACTCCAGGACCCTACATTAATACATGCCCGGAGTCGGGTGACAGTAGTTGACGGGGTGGCACAGCTGCCTGGTGCCCAGGTAAGATACCCCCATTTCGCTCTTAAGCAGGATTTACTCTGCCGGGTAGATGAAATACGGGGCGTAGGGGTAGAGCAGTTGGTGGTGCCCCAGCCGTATCGCCGGCGGGTCCTCGACTTGGCTCATAAACACCTGATGAGTGGTCACCTAGGGGTCAAGAAAACGCAGGAGCGAATATTGCAAAGGTTCTATTGGCCCGGGGTCTTTGGGGAGGTAAAACGGTTCTGCGAAACCTGCCCGGAGTGTCAGCTTACCGCACCCCTGACCCATTTTCGCAGTCCGTTGGTACCGTTACCCATTATAGAAGTCCCTTTTGAACGGATAGGGATGAATCTGGTGGGGCCCCTCGTAAAGTCTGCTCGAGGGCATCAGCATATCCTAGTGATCGTTGACTATGCCACCCGGTATCCAGAGGCGATACCTCTCAGACATACTGCAGCAAAGCTTATAGCTCGGGAGTTGTTTGCTGTGTTCTGCCGGGTGGGGTTGCCCAAGGAGATCCTTACGGATCAGGGGACCCCATTCATGTCTAAAGTGACCAAAGAGCTATGCCGGCTACTCCAGATCAAGCAGTTGCGTACGTCTGTGTATCATCCTCAGACGGATGGTTTAGTGGAACGATTCAATAAAACCCTGAAAACCATGCTCAAAAGGGTGATTTCCAAAGACGGGAAAGACTGGGATATGATGCTTCCCTATTTGAGGTTTGCCATACGAGAGGTGCCACAGGCATCCACGGGGTTTTCGCCTTTTGAATTGTTATACGGGCGACATCCCCGGGGATTGTTGGACCTGGCAAAAGAAACCTGGGAGCAGGAGCCCACCCCCCATAAAAGTGTGATTGAACACATTTTAGGAATGCAGAACCGCATAAGCGCGGTCATGCCAATTGTGAAGGAGCATTTACAGGAGGCTCAGGCCGCGCAAAGCGGCCGCTACAATAGTCAAGCCACCGTGCGGACCTTTAAACCCGGGGATCGGGTGTTGGTATTGATCCCCACGGCGGAGAGTAAATTCCTGGCTCAGTGGCAAGGCCCCTACGAGATAAAGGAAAGAGTCGGGGTGGTCAACTATAAGGTATTGCAGCCCGGTAGGCGGAAACCTGAACAAATATACCATGTTAACCTATTAAAACCTTGGCAGGAACGGGAAAGCCTGATGGTTGATTTTCCCCCATCTCCCTCCTCTTCGGGTCGTTCAAACCCGGCTCCAGCAACCTCCGGAGAGGACGAACCGGAAGTAAGGATTGGAGAAGCCCTCACCAAGCAACAGAGGCGAGAGGCCAGACGGCTGGTTCAGCAGAACCCCGATGTCTTCTCCGAGTTGCCGGGTAGGACCAGTCTGATACGACATGACATTGTCACCGAGCCTCACCTGAAGGTACGCCTGAAGTCATACCGGGTGCCGGAGGCTCGAAGACAAGCCATATCAGAGGAAGTGAAGACAATGCTACGCCTGGGGGTCATCGAAAAATCCCGGAGTGAATGGGCTAGTCCTATTGTCCTAATACCAAAACCCGATGGCTCCTTAAGGTTCTGCAATGACTTTAGGAGATTGAACGAAATATCCAAGTTCGATCTATACCCCATGCCCCGGGTGGATGAGCTGATTGATAGGCTGGGACAGGCGCGATATTTTACCACGCTCGACCTGACCAAGGGGTACTGGCAGGTGCCACTGACGGAGTCCGCCAAGGAGAAAACCGCTTTTGTTACGCCGGAGGGTCTCTTCCACTATGTTGTCTTGCCTTTTGGGTTACATGGCGCTCCGGCCACGTTCCAGAGGTTGATGGACTTAGTGCTGGAACACCACCAGGCGTATGCATCAGCGTACCTTGATGACATCATTATTTACAGCTCCGATTGGCAGACCCACTTGGAACAGGTACAAGCGGTGGTGGACGCGCTTCGAACAGCCGGATTGACAGCCAATCCCAAGAAATGTGCGTTGGGACTCACGGAAGCCCGCTACTTGGGCTACGTAATAGGCCAAGGAGTGATTAAGCCCCAAATTAACAAGGTTGAGGCGATCCAGAAGTGGCCTAGACCCCTGACCACGAAGCAGGTTAGGGCCTTCCTGGGTATTGTGGGGTACTACAGGAGGTTTGTAAAAGATTTTGCGACCTTCTCAAAGGCAAGAAGTCCGTCATGGTGCGCTGGACTCCGCAGGCCGAGGACTCCTTCCGGGCCCTGAAGGGGGTCCTATGTGGACAGCCCGTTCTTGTAAGCCCTGATTTCCGGAAGGAGTTCATAGTACAGACTGACGCCTCGGAGGTCGGCCTGGGGGCAGTGCTGTCTCAGGTGGTTCAGGGGGAGGAACACCCCGTCACCTTCTTAAGTAGGAAGCTCACCCCTCCCGAGCGGAATTATAGCGTAGTGGAGAAGGAGTGCCTGGCGATTAAGTGGGCCTTGGAGTCCCTACGCTATTACCTGCTGGGACGTCAGTTTCGCTTGGTGACGGATCACTCTCCACTGGTCTGGATGAGGTCCGCCAAGGAACGGAATGCCCGGGTTACCCGGTGGTTCCTTTCTCTGCAGAACTTCAGGTTTACGGTTGAACACCGGGCCGGTAGGTTGCAGGGCAACGCCGATGCCTTGTCCCGCGGCCCGTGTTTGATGGCAGGAGTTCAACCCCGCTCGCTTGAACTGAGGGGGGGGGGTATGTGAGACTGTGACCGGGGTTATCTATGACGGCCGGTATGTCTCGCCCCGGTTGTGCTCACTCCATGATAGGAAGTAACTCCACTCCAGGGTTAATGCTGTTTCCCTACAGGCTTAAGGAAGGGTTAAAAGAAAACAGGAACGAGGGCAGGTGTGCCGGGTGTGAGGGAGTGATCACATCTCCCCGAGTTCTCTGCCGGAAAGGCTCATATGTACTATTGTGGACTTTTTCTTTGGATAATAAACCGTGTGCTGTGAACCTTGGTGCCTGGATCCCGTGTCTTCTGCAGCGCAGCCGACGACGCTACCTCACATAATGTATATATATATATATGTGTGTATATATGTGTATATATATATATATATGTATATATATATATGTGTATGTATAAGTGAAATATAGAGGAATTATAGGGGGTCTCACAAGTATAATATCAATATGATACATAAAGGTGGAAAACATGCATAAGTGAACAGTGAATATTCACAAAAATTGAAAAACTGGAAATCCACTAACTTATGTGAAATTAATTAAAATAATTCACATTTGTCATATTTTTATAAATATTTTAGAAAATACTATCCTGTCATGTCAAGAATTTTAAATGAATTGTTCGGTTTTATTATGTAGCAGTTCTGATGAATCTGACTATAGCTTCAACCATCTAGGTGTCATGTTTCCAATTACTAAGATAACGAGCATGTTTGTGCAGTGGTTTTAAAATCTCTCCCATGACTAACTTGTTATTACATCTTACAATAGTGTTTATTAATAATCAACTTGATCCTGTCTAAAACAAATGACTCTTGTATTCTACAGAAATACCTTGTAAAAGAATGCATCAGTTGTTTCTTATTACAGAAACGATTCTAGAAGTAACTGATGCAGGACTTCGTTCACATTTATTCATGATGACACGGACCTTTTCCATTAAACTTGATCTGGAGAACTTCTGAAAAGATCGTACTTCTGATGTCAGTTTGATCCAAAGGAATTCCCTTGTATTTTCTTATGAAAGAATGCATCAGTTGTTTCTCATTACAGAAACGATCTAAGAAGTAACTGATGTAGGACCTCGTTTACATTCATTCATGGTGATATGAACTTTTCTACTATACTTGGCTTGGAGAATTTCTGAAAATATTGCATTCGTGATGACAGTTTAATCCAAAGGAATTCCTCCTGTTTTTTCTAAACAACATGAACTGCTTTATCTTAATCATTATTGACTATTTGGATTATCCATTTGAAACTGATACACATAAGAAATGGAATTTGCCATAATGTTTGATGAATTTTATATACAATTTTTCATGCTTTCTAAAATATTTATAAAAAATATGACAAATGTGAATTATTTTGTTCAAATCAAAGTTTATTAGAATAGAAGAAGATAATCAAACAATTGCACAGCGCGCAGGCAGAGGGTATATATCCAAGCTAGCTGCTAAAAACACAACAGTTCTTTGACTACACCTGCGCCACTGGCGACCAAAAATAACAAGTACAATTCGTATGTGTTTGAAATAGGAAGAACAAGTTGAAAAAAAAAGAGATAAAGAAGAGGAGGTGGAAGAAGAATTTAGAGACAGTAAAGACAACAGAAACGTGGGAAAGTAAGATGAAAGGGGAAGGGTACAAAGAGTTCCCACCCAAGTGGACGCGCCCTCCTACATCAAAACCACATTTTCAAGGCTAACCTTCTAGGTACAGAAATAAGAGAATGGAAAATTACCTACGTACCTGCCCCCCCGTGAATCCATAGACCCATATCCGGCGAGTCCCTGAACATGATCCACGGGGCCCACGTAGCATCAACTTTGTCCTTGTTGCCGAGTGTCTGACCTATCAAGGTCTCCATCCTGAAGATCTCGTTGCACTCTGCTATGAATTCATCCCGTGATGGGATTCTAGTTTGCTTCCAATATCTTGGAATTAGGTTTCTGGCAGCTGTTAAAAAATGTCTTAATAAACCTTTCCTAAACCCTGAAGCAGAAACATTCCCGAGGGACAGGAGAGCTAACTCTTTTGTGGGCCGGATCTGCCTCAAGGAAAGTTTATTGAGTAACTGGAAAATGCTCTCCCAGAATGATCTCACTGGGGGACATGACCACCAGATATGAGTGAGGGTTCCCCTCTCCTTTTGGCATCTCCAGCACACATCAGAGGCTGATGGAAAGGCAGCATGGATACTCACAGGACACCTATACCACCTAGATAGGATCTTGTAGCACCTCTCCTGTGATATCACATTCAGCGAAGTTTTACCAATAAAGAGAAGGATTTTGGTCCGCTCCTCAGCCGAGAATGACCTCCCCCACTCTCTCTCCCATTTCCCAAAGTACCCAGGCAAGCCGTCCCTCGCACCTCTGCATCTGAGAAACAAGTCATACAAGGTCGAAATGGTATGGCCTGGAGGATCCTTCTCTAGGCAAAGGGCCTCAAAGGGTGTGAGTGCCCTATAGATGTCTACCCTCCTAGCCATAGACACTATAAAGCTTTTCAGCTGTTCGAAGAAGAACCACATATCTTGAGATTTGGTGATATCTGAAGAGTAATTATCTAGGGGTTTAATACCTGTGTCTGAGATAAAGTCACGAATAATAGGATGGTCACTCTTCCTTTTATGGAGGAATGTTGATCTATGGAAACCCGCCTGAAAATCTGAATTACTATGGACCGGTGTCAATGGGCCTGGAATGGAGGACAAGTCAAGATATTTATTACCTCGGGACATAAAATTCCGCAATTGCTTTGTGATAAAGGGTACTGTGATAGAGCTGGAGCTGGGTGGTGCTCTGGTCCAAATAACTACCTTCGGATCAACATCAGATTGCGCGCTTTCGGCTTCCACCCATCTTTTCGTTTCACCTGAGTTAAATAGATCCAGAACGCACGTCCCTAAAGAGGCGTAGCTATACAAAAGGAGATTAGGGAGTCCAGTTCCTCCCATATCCCTTGATCTACTCAATATTTTGTGGGAAATACGTGGGCGTTTATGTGCCCAGACAAATTTGGTTATGCTAGATTTCAGACGTGAGAAAAAAGAGGCCGGCAATACTAAGGGGATGGTTTGGAAGTAATAAAGCAGCTTCGGTAACAGGTCCATTTTGATCGCATTTATCCTCCCAAACCATGAAAGCTGGAGTTTGTTCCAGTTATTGAGGTCTAATTCTAACTTCCTGGAAATGTGGCGGTGATTTGATTTAAAGAGGTCAAGGGGATCTGCCGTCAGTTTAATTCCTAGGTATGTCAATGAATCCACCTGCCATTTGAAGGGGAGAGAGGCTTTGAGCTGAGTCACCAGTATTGGAGGAAGAGATATATTCAGTATTTCGGATTTATGAGTATTTATTTTAAAATTACTCAGAGATCCGAACCTCCGCAATTCAGCCATTATGTTGGGTAGACTAATGAGTGGAGAGGTAACGTACAGGAGCAGATCATCTGCGAATAAAGCTAATTTATGGTCCTGTTTGTGAAATGTAACCCCTTTAATTGATATATTGCTCCTCAATGCCACCGCCAGATGTTCCATGGTCAGAATATATAATAATGGGGAAAGGGGGCACCCTTGTCTTGTTCCATTACATATTGTAAAGGAATCTGAGAGGGAGCCATTTATTTTGATTTGTGCTGTGGGCGAAGAGTAGAGTGCTGTAACTCTGTTCATCATGTGCTCTCCCAACCCTATGTTTTTAAGGACCTGAAACATGAAACCCCAGTGCACCCTGTCAAACGCCTTCTCTGCATCTATCGACAGGATGCACATGGGGATCCTGTGACGTCTTGCGCCGTCAATCAGGGAGATGGTCCTCAGGGTGTTGTCCCTGGCTTCTCTTCTGGGCACGAAACCCACCTGGTCTGGATTTACCAGTCTGGGAAGAAGGTCTCGTAACCTATTTGATATCATTTTAGAATAAAGCTTGATATCTAGATTTATGAGCGAGATCGGTCTATAGTTGCAGCAAAGAGATGCGTCCTTCCCTGGTTTTGGTATAACTGTGATGTGGGCCATCAACGCCTGGGGAGGGAACGCACCCCCTGCAGATATATATCTACAGACCGATAGGAACAGAGGATTTAGAAGTTCTGAAAATTGTTTATAGAAACCCGCTGAGAACCCGTCTGGACCTGGGCTTTTCCCTGACTTCAAATCTGAGACTACCGCATTGACCTCCTCCAGGGAGAAGTCCTCTTCCAGCTCCAGTAAGGTATCATTTGAGATGGAAGGGAGATTATGGGATTTCAGGTAAGCTTTAACATCATCTTGAGTCCCATATGTCGCTGTGTGTCCCGATTGTCCCCTAATATCATAAAGCGCCTTGTAGTATGTGCGGAAGCCTGCTAAAATGTCCTGGTTGCTATGCAAATGACCATCACTTCCTGGGTCTTTTATGAAAGGGATGTAAGTATTCATGGAGCGGGGATGGAGGGCCCTTGCAAGAAGCTTCCCACTTCTATTTCCCAGTTGATAAAAGCGGCTTTTGAGACGTTCTCTTAAGCCCCTGGATTTCTGGTCTAATACCTCTAGTAATTTAAGTCTGGTTGTAGAGAGTTGTGCGTAGGTTGTAGGAGATGAGTCCCGTTTGTGTTTGCTCTCTAGTGAGGCAATCTGGTTAGATAACTGCGTTATTTCAATGGCTCTTTCTTTTTTCAGGCGGGTACCATGTGAGATCAAAATGCCCCTTAATACACATTTCAGTGATTCCCACTGGATTGCAGGAGAAGTGGTATCACATTCATGATCTCTAATAAAGTTATGAATTGACTGGGTAAGGTCCGCTTTGCATAACTGATCCTGTAATAGGTTTTCATTCAGTCGCCAGGTGAAATTTGATTTGACACGAGGCCCTAACTGAATCGATAAGTAAATGGGAGCGTGGTCTGACCATATTATATTACCTATGGTCGCTTCTACTGTCATGTCTAGGAGGGTATGAGAAATGTGGAAGGAGTCAATTCTGCTATAGACAGAATGGACCGAGGAATAGAAGCTGTAATCTTTGGTGTCCGGATGAAGAATCCTCCATATGTCCACCAATCTCAGACCATGCATGTGCTTTTTGACCCTTTGTATGACTGAGGCCGGATAGGACGACTTACCCGAGGACACATCGAGGGCCGGGTTCATTGGTAGATTAAAATCGCCTCCTAATATCACCGGAGAGGAGTCCGCAAAATCTTCCAGAATTTTCCTCCCGTCTGCACAGAATCTGTCCTGCCCCTGGTTAGGAAAGTACATGTTAGCAATAACAAAGATATTGGTTTTCCAAGAAAGCTTTAAGAAAATATATCTTCCCTTGGGGTCGATACAGGAGTCTAACACCTCTGGTATGAAGGACCTATGAAATGCCACGGAAACCCCCTTAGACTTAGCATCAGGATTCGAGCTATGGTGCCAAATCGGGTAGTAAGCCGAGGAACACTTAGGAATTGCATCTGACCTAAAGTGAGTTTCCTGAAGCATCAAGATGGCCACCCGTTGCTTATGACAGGAATATGCTATCTGTTTTCTTTTTTCAGGGACATTCAAACCTTTAACGTTGAAGGAGCAAAACTTGACACTATCCATAATGCAGGTCAGCTGGAAGCATGATGTGGTATCTGGGGGCTGGTCCAGTCAGGTGAGAGGGAAGGATAGAGAAGAAAGAAAGACAGAGAAAAGAAAGAGCAAGGTTTAGGTCAAGGGACCTAAAAGGTGGGTAAGGAACCCTAGTATTAAGTGGTGCAAAATTTCCATGGCAATGGATTGCCATTTGCACTAAGGGGGGTTAGAGGAAGCCAAGAACGGCAGCGAGTCCGTTCCTTACCCCCCGCCTCTAATACAATATGATATATCATTATAAAGCGCACTAACTATATGCTCCCGCTAAAACTTTATCATCTAAAGAAAAGTAAACATCATAACAGGCTATTATTCTAGGCATTGACCCCAATCAGCATTCCCGGTAGGTAAGCAAAGTGTTCAGATCAGGGACAAGATTCTAGTAATTGTAAAAAACAAGAAAATCACATGGGTCTCCCGGGCTTATTTCTCAAAAGGCCCAGATCTTCGCCTCTAGACGGTCCAGCCCCACAGGGTCCAGTCAGTAAAGGCTAGGGGAAGACACTCCCAACCAGGTCCACCAGGTGGAGGGTCCAAGTGGATCTATAACACAAACAGTTTACTGCTTCCTCCTATGAGGTTTAAGTAGTACTTGACCCAATGTCAGAACCTCTGATAACACCTGTGAAATAACACAATGCTAGTCTGGAAAGAAGCAATATTAGGTGACAGGAGAAAGACTTTCAACAAATCACAGTAACTTGCAACGATGCCTTTGATGCAGTTTCATGGAAAGGCCCTCCCCTGTGGCTCCAGGGATAATTGGCTATCATGCCGGAAGGGCCCATGAAGGTTATCCCCAGTAGGAAACAGGGATGCTACACAGGACCGCTACCCTGTCGGATTGCTCTTGTCAGGACCTCTTTGTCTCCCATGGCGACGGACTGGCTGCCATACTGGGGGTTCCACAGGGAGTTGGGGGCCTGAGGGCCAATCCGGCAGTGCTACCATAGGAAGCTCGAAAGTCCCCAAGAACTTAGCCAGATCTCCGAGTTTGCGAAAGATTGCTGATTTCCCATCCTTATGCGCTGTCAGCTGGAAGGGGAAACCCCATCTATATGGAATGTTTCTGTCCTGGAGGTGTTGGAGCAGGGGTTTTAATGCTCTTCGCAGCTGCAGAGTGCGTCTAGCCAGATCCGGTAATATCTGGACCTGGGACCCCTGGTAGTTGATGGATCCTGCCTGCCGCACCGCGGACATGATGGAGTCCTTTACCTTATAAAAGTGGACTCTACATATTATGTCCCTTGGACGTGAATCTGGAGGGGATTTGGGACCCAGGGCCCTATGTATGCGGTCTAACTCAATCGGCCCAGAGCTTTGTTCTCCCAGAATTTGAGCAAAGAGCTTCTGTGCCATGGCCTCCAGTTCAGGCGTGCCAATACTTTCAGGGATGCCACGGATACGGACATTATTTCGCCGATTGCGATTCTCTAAGTCCTCTTGCCCTGAAGTGAGCTCATCAATCTTTGCTGAGTGGCTAAGTAATATTTTCCTTTGTAGGGACAACTCAGCAGTGATGGCTTCCTGGGACTTCTCCACCTCCTCTACCCTGTATGTGAATTCAGACTTCAGTGCCTGCAGCTCTTTCTTATAAGTATTCTCAAGCCTGCTAGCAAATCTGTCCAGATCTTTTTTTGTAGGCAAAGCCTTGATAGATTTACTTATCTCATGTAGATTAGGCAGATCTCCCTCATTGTCCTCCTCGCTGGAGAAGTCCTGCTGTGATTTCCCCAGCTCCTGCTGTGTCTGTGTTTGACTTTCCCGGGGCTGTGAGTTTTCCATGAGGGAGGCAGACGCCATCATTGATCTAGTGTTCCTGACGGCTGCTGAGGTGCTCTGGCTGAGGAAACGATCCATGCTGCTCAATGTCTCCTTTATCTCACCTCGGTGTCGGGTGACTTTCCTGGATCTGCCCATAAGCAGGGAGATGTTAATGTGCTCTAATAGAGGCTAATGGGGGAAGTTCAGGACAGAGCTCCCAGCAAGTGCAGCTCACTCGGCCATCAGCAAGCCACGCCCCCAAATGTGAATTATTTTAATTAATTTCACTTAAGTTAGTGGATTTCCAGTTTTTCATTTTTTGTGAATATTCACTGTTCACTTATGCATGTTTTCCACCTTTATGTATCATATTGATATTATACTTGTGAGACCCCCTATAATTGCTCTATATTTCACTTATACATTATATATATCTATGTATATATATAATTGCCTTATTCTGTCTGTCTGTCTGTCTGTCTGTCTATCTGTCTGTCTGTCTGTCATGCTCCAAAATTGTGTCCTTACGGTGACACAAAGCTGATTGGCCGCTGGGCTCGCCATGGCCCCGCCCCCCCACACGGATTGGCCGCTCGCCCAGGCTGCGCCCCCACACGGATTGGCCAGCCGCTCGCCCAGGCTCCGCCCCCCCCCACAGATTGGCCTCTCGCCCCGGCACCCTGCAGGCATTGGCAATTCGGCCACGCCACGCCCCGCCCCCCTCACGCAATGCACGTTAGCTCTGGCCCCACCCCCTCCCTCCTCCCGCGCATTTCTCGAACTGACACGGCTGTCACGGAGGTGAGTACGGTACTCCCTGCCCACCCCCCCCCCCCCTCCCTCCCCCCCCGCCCCCGCCCCCCGCTCGCACAGGACTGGTGTGGATACGTTGCTAACCATGCTCGCATGGTTACAAGCGCTGTCACGGAGGTGAGTACTGTACTCCCTCCCCCCCCCCCTCCCCCCCCCGGCCCCCGCTCGCACGGCAGTGGTGGGAGTGGTGTGGATACGTTGGTATCAAGCCCATCAAGGTCCTGCTGCGCCAGAAGATCCACACGCACACACACAAACATACACACACATCAGATCACACTCACACTCACTCTTACACACACCTCACACACACCTCACACACACCTCACATCGCATCCACATACTCACAACATCCTGGGATATCGCTTGCTTCTCGGCGGCGAAAATGTGCTGTTGTGATCTTCCAGGACCTGACGGAGGATCACATGGCCAGAAGCATGTGATATCCCCGGATGTTGTGAGTATGAGCGCGTAAGTGCGATATCGTCAGTGTCTGTGTGTGTGAGTGGATGCGATCGGGTGTGTGTGAGTGGATGCGATCGGGTGTGTGTGAGTGGATGCGATCGGGTGTGTGTGAGTGGATGCGATCGGGTGTGTGTGAGTGGATGCGATCGGGTGTGTGTGAGTGGATGCGATCGGGTGTGTGTGTGAGTGGATGCGATCGGGTGTGTGTGTGAGTGGATGCGATCGGGTGTGTGTGTGAGTGGATGCGATCGGGTGTGTGAGTGTCGGCAGAGGACCAGGCCGTGCTGGAGGAGGCTGGGAACAGAGAGGCTGATCATGGGGAAGAGGGGAATGCTGATGCTGAAGGAGGCTGGGATGGGAAGGCTGGGAGGAAGGAGGCTGGGACGAGAGAGGCTGATCCTCAGGAAGGCTGAGGAGGGGAGGCTGATGCTGAGGGAGGCTGGAAGGAGAGAGGCTGAGCAAACGTGCTCCATCCGCCATACTGCGCACTCCCCATCGTGCTGCATCCCCCAT
Organism: Anomaloglossus baeobatrachus; assembly: GCF_048569485.1. NCBI lineage: Eukaryota > Metazoa > Chordata > Amphibia > Anura > Aromobatidae > Anomaloglossus > Anomaloglossus baeobatrachus. The sequence continues at coordinate 190,811,264 of NC_134361.1, forward strand.
GCTGCGCACTCCCAAACGTGGTCCATCCGCCATGCTGCGCACTCCCAAACGTGGTCCATCCGCCATGCTGCGCACTCCCAAACGTGCTCCATCCGCCATGCTGCGCACTCCCAAACGTGCTCCATCCGCCATACTGCGCACTGGAGCACGTTTGGGAGTGCGCAGCATGGCGGATGGAGCACGTTTGAGAATGCGCAGCATGGCGGATGGAGCACGTTTGGGAGTGCGCAGCATGGCGGATGGAGCACGTTTGGGAGTGCGCAGCATGCCGGATGGTGCACGATCGGGAGTGCGCAGTATGGCGGATGGAGCACGTTTGGGAGTGCGCAGCATGGCGGATGGAGCACGTTTAGAAGTGCGCAGCATGGCGGATGGACCACGTTTGGGAGTGCGCAGCATGGCGGATGGAGCACGTTTAGGAGTGCGCAGCATGGCGGATGGAGCACGTTTGCAAGTGCGCAGCATGGCGGGTGGAGCACGATGGGAGGTGCACACCTCCCCCCAACACACACACACACGCGCACTGCACAACACACACACACTAGGAATCACAAACAACGCCCTACACAGACACCCACACAGACAACGCTGCACACACAAATATACGCACATACTGCACAACACACACATTGCTCAAAACATACCTCCCCCCAAAACACACCACACCCACACAAACCGCACAACACACACACACACACACAACGCTACAGACACAGCGCTCCACAAACAACGCAACACACGCAACACACATACAACACCGCTCTCACCCCCCGCGACACTCAGAACATGTACAGCGCCCTACACAAACACTTGGTAACTACACACAACAACATCTATATATATATATAACAAAAATCATACATGAACTACACAATACGTAAATTCTAGAATACCCGATGCGTAGAATCGGGCCACCTTCTAGTATATATATAATTGCCTTATTCTGTCTGTCTTGCTCCAAAATTGTGTCCTTACGGGGACACAAAGCTGATTGGCCGCTGGGCTCGCCATGGCCCCTCCCCCCGCACGGATTGGCCGCTCGCCTCGGCTCCGCCCCCCCACGGATTGGTCGCTCACCTCGGCCTGGCCCCGCCCTCCGCATGGATTGGCCACTCGCCCCGGCCCTCCGCACGCATCGCCAGACATAACCTTGCGCTGCTGGGATCGTGACGGAGCCGGTGAACGCTGGTAACCATTATACACATCGGGTAACTAAGGTCCCTTAGTTACCCGATGTGTATCATAGTTACCAGTGTACACCGGCTCAGTCAGGATCCCAGCAGCGCCAGACATAACCTTGCGATGCTCTGATCGTGACGGAGCCGGCGAACGCTGGTAACCATTATACACATCGGGTAACTAAGGTCCCTTAGTTACCCGATGTGTATCATAGTTACCAGCGTACACCGGCTCCCGGTACACATGTGCAGGGAGCCGGCATTATACTCCTCTCCCCCCAGGACTACTCCTCCTATTATAGTCCTCCTATTATACTCCTCTCTGAGTATAATAGGAGAACTATTATAGCATGGGGGATGGAGCACGATGGGGGGTGTGAGGCATGGGGGATGTAGCACGATGGGGGGTGTGCAGCATGGGGGATGTAGCACGATGGGGGGTGCGCAGCATGGGGGATGTAGCACGATGGGGGGTGCGCAGCATGGGGGATGGAGCACGATGGGGAGTGCGCAGCATGGGGGATGGAGCACGATGGGGGGTGCGCAGCATCGGGGATGGAGCACGATGGGGAATGCGCAGCATAGGGGATGGAGCATGATGGGGGGTGGGCAGCATGGGGGATGGAGCACGATGGGGGTGCGCCGCATGGGGGATGGAGCACGATGGTGGTGCGCAGCATGGGGGATGGAGCACGATGCGGAGTGTGCAGCATGGGGGATGGAGCACGATGGGAGGTGCACACCTCCCCCCAACACACACACACACAACACACCACACACACACTGGGAACCACAAACACCGCCCTACACAGACACCCACACACACAGACAACGCCGCACACACACAACACCCAACACACAAACACCGCGGCATACATAAATATACGCACATACCGCACAACACACACATTGCACAAAACATACCTCCCCCCAAAACACCCCACACCCACACAAACCGCGCAACACACACACACACAACGCTACAGACACACAGCGCTCCACAAACAACGCAACACATGCAACACCCAGACAACACCGCTCTCACCCCCCGCCACACCCAGACAACACCCAGAACATGTACAGCGCCCTACACAAACACTTGGTAACTACACACAACAACATCTATATATATATATATATATATATATATAAATAAAACAAAAATCATACATGAACTACACAATACGTAAATTCTAGAATACCCGATGCGTAGAATCGGGCCACCTTCTAGTATATATATATATATATATATATATATATATATATATATATATATATATATATATATATATATATATATATATATAATTGCCTTATTCTGTCTGTCTGTCTTGCTCCAAAATTGTGTCCTTACGGTGACACAAAGCGGATTGGCCGCTGGCCTCGCCATGGCCCCGCCCCCCCGCACGGATTGGTCGCTCGCCCTGGCTCCCCCCCCCACACGGATTGGTCGGCCGCTCGCACAGGCTCCGCCCCCCACACGGATTGGCCTCTCGCCCCGGCACCCTGCACGTATTAGCAACTCGGCCACGCCCCGCCCCCCTAACGCAATGCACGCTCGCTCTGGCCTCGCCCCCCGCACGCATCCCCCGAACTGACACGGAGACACGACTCCCAGGTGAGTACTGTACCCCCGGGAGCCCACACCAGCATACGCCGCCAACCCAGCCGACACAAACCCTCGCATTGCTGGGGTTTGCCGCCGTATGCTGGTGTGGGCTCCCATGCGAGTGGGGGACGTGATGCGCTGGTAACCATGGTAGCATAGGTCCTGCAGCGGCGGAACATACACACGCACACACATAACAACAGACACACACACACACACATCAGATCGCATCCACACACTCACAGCATCCGGAGATATCGCTTGCTTCTCGGCCGCGATACTGTGCTGTGAGCTTCCAGGACCTGCCGGAGGATCACATGGCCAGAAGCATGTGGTATCTCCGGATGTTGTGAGTGTGAGCGCGTATGTGCAATATCGTCAGTGTATGTGTGAGTGTATGCGATCGGGTGGGTGTGAGTGTATGCGATCGGGTGGGTGTGAGTGTATGCGATCGGGTGGGTGTGAGTGTATGCGATCGGGTGGGTGTGAGTGTATGCGATCGGGTGGGTGTGAGTGTATGCGATCGGGTGGGTGTGAGTGTATGCGATCGGGTGGGTGTGAGTGTGTGAGTGTATGCGATCGGATCTGAGTGTCGGCAGAGGAGCACGGCGTGCTGGAGGAGGCTGGGAGGAGAGAGGCTGATCCTGGGGAAGGCTGAGAGCGGGAGGCTGATGTTGGGGGAGGCTGGGAGGGTGTAGGTTGATGCTGGGGGAGGCTGATGCTGGGGGAGGCTGGGAGGAGAGAGGCTGATGCTGGGGGGAGGCTGATGCTGGGGGTGGCTGGGATGAGAGAGGCTGATGCTGGGGGAGGCTGATGCTGGGGGAGGCTGGAAGGAGAGAGGCTGATGCTGGGGGAGGCTGATGTTGGGGAGGCTGGGAGGGTGTAGGCTGATGCTGGGGGAGGCTGATGCTGGGGGAGGCTGGGAGGAGAGAGGCTGATGCTGGGGGAGGCTGATGCTGGGGGAGGCTGATGCTGGGGGAGGCTGATGCTGGGGGAGGCTGATGCTGGGGGAGGCTGATGCTGGGGGAGGCTGATGCTGGGGGAGGCTGATGCTGGGGGAGGCTGATGCTGGGGGAGGCTGATGCTGGGGGAGGCTGATGCTGGGGGAGGCTGATGCTGGGGGAGGCTGATGCTGGGGGTGGCTGGGATGGGGGAGGCTGGAAGGAGAGAGGCTGATGCTGGGGAGGCTGATGCTGGGGAGGCTGATGCTGGGGGAGGCTGGGAGGGGGAGGCTGATGCTGGGGGAGGCTGGGAGGAGAGAGGCTGATGCTCGGGGAGGCTGGAAGGAGAGAGGCTGATGCTGGGGGAGGCTGATGCTGGGGGAGGCTGGGAGGGGGAGGCTGATGCTAGGGGAGGCTGGGAGGAGAGAGGCTGATGCTGGAGGAGGCTGGGAGGAGAGAGGCTGATGCTGGGGGAGGCTGGGAGGAGAGAGGCTGATGCTGGGGGAGGCTGGGAGGCGGAGGCTGCTGCTGGTGGAGGCTGGGAGGCGGAGGCTGATGCTGAGGGAGGCTGATGCTGGGGGAGGCTGGAAGGAGAGCGGCTGATGCTGGGGGAGGCTGAAGCTGGGGAAGGCTGGGAAGAGGGAGGCTGGGAGGAGAGAGGCTGATCCTGGGGAACGCTGGGAGGAGGGAGGCTGGGAGGAGAGAGGCTGATGCTGGGGGAGGCTGATGCTGGGGGAGGCTGAAAGGAGAGAGGCTGATGCTGGGGGAGGCTGATGCTGGGGGAGGCTGGAAGGAGAGAGGCTGATGCTGGGGGAGGCTGATGCTGAGGGAGGCTGGGAGGTGGAGGCTGATGCTGGGGAAGGCTGGGAAGAGGAAGGCTGGGAGGAGAGAGGCTAATCCTGGGGAAGGCTGGGAGGAGGGAGGCTGGGAGGAGAGAGGCTGATGCTGGGGGAGGCTGATGCTGGGGGAGGCTGGAAGGAGAGAGGCTGATGCTGGGGGAGGCTGATGCTGGGGGAGGCTGGGAGGGGGAGGCTGGGAGGAGAGAGGCTGATGCTGAGGGAGGCTGGGAGGGGGGAGGCTGAGAGAAGAGAGGCTGATGCTGGGGGAGGCTGAGGCTGGGAGGAGAGAGGCTGATGCTGGGGACAGAGAGGCTGATGCTGGGAGGAGAGAGGCTGATGCTGGGAGGAGAGAGGCTGATGCTGGGGGCAGAGAGGCTGATGCTGGTGCAGCATGGGGGATGGAGCACGATGGGGGGTGCGCAGCATGGGGGATGGAGCACGATGGGGAGTGCGCAGCATGGGGGATGGAGCACGTTTGGGAGTGCGCAGCATGGCGGATGGAGCACGTTTGGGATTGCGCAGCATGGCGGATGGACCACGTTTGGGAGTGCGCAGCATGGCGGATGGAGCATGTTTGGGAGTGCGCAGCATGGCGGATGGAGCACGTTTGGGAGTGCGCAGCATGGCGGATGGAGCACGTTTGGGATTGCGCAGCATGGCGGATGGACCACGTTTGGGAGTGCGCAGCATGGCGGATGGAGCACGTTTGGGAGTGCGCAGCATGGCGGATGGAGCACGTTTGGGAGTGCGCAGCATGGCGGATGGAGCACGATGGGGGGTGCGCAGCATGGGGGATGGAGCACGATGGGAGGTGCACAACTACCCCCAACACACACACACACACTTGGAACCACAAACACTGCCCTACACAGACACCCACACACACAGACAACGCTGCACACACACAACACCCAACACACAAACACCGCGGCATACATAAATATATGCACATACCACGCAACACACACACACACTGCACAAAACATACCTCCCCCCAAAACACACCACACCAATACAAACCGCGCAATACACACACACAACGCTACAGACACACAGCGCTCCACAAACAACGCAACACACGCAACACACATACAACACCGCTCTCACCCCCCGCCACACCCAGACAACACCCAGAACATGTACAGCGCCCTACACAAACACTTGGTAACTACACACATCTATCTATCTACAGTTAGGTCCAGAAATATTTGGACAGTGACACAATTTTCGCGAGTTGGGCTCTGCATGCCACCACATTGGATTTGAAATGAAACCTCTACAACAGAATTCAAGTGCAGATTGTAACGTTTAATTTTAAGGTTTGAACAAAAATATCTGATAGAAATTGTAGGAATTGTACACATTTCTTTACAAACACTCCACATTTTAGGAGGTCAAAAGTAATTGGACAAATAAACCAAACCCAAACAAAATATTTTTATTTTCAATATTTTGTTGCGAATCCTTTGGAGGCAATCACTGCCTTAAGTCTGGAACCCATGGACATCACCAAACGCTGGGTTTCCTCCTCCTTAATGCTTTGCCAGGCCTTTACAGCCGCAGCCTTCAGGTCTTGCTTGTTTGTGGGTCTTTCCGTCTTAAGTCTGGATTTGAGCAAGTGAAATGCATGCTCAATTGGGTTAAGATCTGGTGATTGACTTGGCCATTGCAGAATGTTCCACTTTTTTGCACTCATGAACTCCTGGGTAGCTTTGGCTGTATGCTTGGGGTCATTGTCCATCTGTACTATGAAGCGCCATCCGATCAACTTTGCGGCATTTGGCTGAATCTGGGCTGAAAGTATATCCCGATACACTTCAGAATTCATCCGGCTACTCTTGTCTGCTGTTATGTCATCAATAAACACAAGTGACCCAGTGCCATTGAAAGCCATGCATGCCCATGCCATCACGTTGCCTCCACCATGTTTTACAGAGGATGTGGTGTGCTTTGGATCATGTGCCGTTCCCTTTCTTCTCCAAACTTTTTTCTTCCCATCATTCTGGTACAGGTTGATCTTTGTCTCATCTGTCCATAGAATACTTTTCCAGAACTGAGCTGGCTTCATGAGGTGTTTTTCAGCAAATTTAACTCTGGCCTGTCTATTTTTGGAATTGATGAATGGTTTGCATCTAGATGTGAACCCTTTGTATTTACTTTCATGGAGTCTTCTCTTTACTGTTGACTTAGAGACAGATACACCTACTTCACTGAGAGTGTTCTGGACTTCAGTTGATGTTGTGAACGGGTTCTTCTTCACCAAAGAAAGTATGCGGCGATCATCCACCACTGTTGTCATCCGTGGACGCCCAGGCCTTTTTGAGTTCCCAAGCTCACCAGTCAATTCCTTTTTTCTCAGAATGTACCCGACTGTTGATTTTGCTACTCCAAGCATGTCTGCTATCTCTCTGATGGATTTTTTCTTTTTTTCAGCCTCAGGATGTTCTGCTTCACCTCAATTGAGAGTTCCTTAGACCGCATGTTGTCTGGTCACAGCAACAGCTTCCAAATGCAAAACCAAACACCTGTAAGCAACCCCAGACCTTTTAACTACTTCATTGATTACAGGTTAACGAGGGAGACGCCTTCAGAGTTAATTGCAGCCCTTAGAGTCCCTTGTCCAATTACTTTTGGTCCCTTGAAAAAGAGGAGGCTATGCATTACAGAGCTATGATTCCTAAACCCATATTATATATATATAATTGTATTTCTGAACATGTTTTTGTAAACAGCTAAAATAACAAAACTTGTGTCACTGTCCAAATATTTCTGGACCTAACTGTATCTATCTATCAATATATATATATATATATATATATATATATATATATATATATATATATATATATATATATATATATATATATATATATATATATATATATATATATATATATATATATATATATATATATATATATGCGGAGAATCGGGCCACCTTCTAGTATATATATATATATATATATATACACATACATACATACATAATTATATATATATATATATATATATATATTATATATATATAAAAATATTTTTTATAAAAATTAAATATAAGCATGAATCATAGACAGTATGAATTTAAGGTATATTTATTTGTAATCATACACAAAGTAATTCAGAACAATTCTTACATGAGTTCCCTGTTATTTTGATCAATTGGGACATATAATAATAGAGCATTTATATGTGGTCCTAACAAAGAAGGGAATTTTGTTTACTTACCGTAAATTCCTTTTCTTCTAGCTCCAATTGGGAGACCCAGACAATTGGGTGTATAGCTATGCCTCCGGAGGCCACACAAAGTATTACACTAAAAGTGTAAAGCCCCTCCCCTTCAGCCTATACACCCCCCGTGCTGCCACGGGCTCATCAGTTTTGTGCAAAAGCCAGAAGGAGGAAAAAATTATAAACTGGTTTAAAGTAAATTCAATCCGAAGAATATCGGAGAACTGAAACCATTTAACATGAACAACATGTGTATACAAAAACAGGGGCGGGTGCTGGGTCTCCCAATTGGAGCTAGAAGAAAAGGAATTTACGGTAAGTAAACAAAATTCCCTTCTTCTTTGTCGCTCCTAATTGGGAGACCCAGACAATTGGGACGTCCAAAAGCAGTCCCTGGGTGGGTAAATAATACCTCATAATAGAGCCGTAACGGCTCCGTCCTACAGGTGGGCAACTGCCGCCTGAAGGACTCGCCTACCTAGGCTGGCATCTGCCGAAGCATAGGTATGCACCTGATAGTGTTTCGTGAAAGTGTGCAGGCTCGACCAGGTAGCTGCCTGACACACCTGCTGAGCGTAGCCTGGTGTCGCAAGGCCCAGGACGCTCCCACGGCCCTGGTAGAATGGGCCTTCAGTCCTGAGGGAACCGGAAGCCCCGAGGAACGGTAAGCTTCGAGAATTGGTTCCTTGATCACCGAGCCAGGGTTGATTTGGAAGCTTGTGTCCCTTTACGCTGGCCAGCGACAAGGACAAAGAGTGCATCGGAGCGGCGAAGGGGCGCCGTACGAGAAATGTAGAGTCTGAGTGCTCTCACCAGATCTAACAAGTGCAAATCCTTTTCACATTGGTGAACTGGATGAGGACAAAACGAGGGTAAGGAGATGTCCTGATTGAGATGAAAAGGGGATACCACCTTAGGGAGGAAATCTTGGCGGACGTTGGTTTCCTAGCCTGTCTCATAGTGGCAATGACCTCTTGAGATAATCCTGAAGACGCTAGGATCCAGGGCTCAATGGCCACACAGTCAGGTTGAGGGCCGCAGAATTCAGATGGAAAAACGGCCCTTGAGATAGCAAATCTGGTCGGTCTGGCAGTGCCCACGGTTGGCCGACCGTGAGATGCCACAGATCCGGGTACCACGACCTCCTCGGCCAGTCTGGAGCGACGAGGATGGCGCGGCGGCAGTCGGCCCTTATCTTGCGTAACACTCTGGGCAACAGAGCCAGAGGAGGAAACACATAAGGAAGCTGAAACTGCGACCAATCCTGAACTAAGGCGTCTGCCGCCAGAACTCTGTGATCTTGAGATCGAGCCATGAATGTTGGGACCTTGTTGTTGTGCCGTGACGCCATTAGGTCGACGTCCGGCATCCCCCAGCGGCAACGGATCTCCTGAAACACGTCCGGGTGAAGGGACCATTCCCCTGCGTCCATGCCCTGGCGACTGAGAAAGTCTGCTTCCCAGTTTTCTACGCCCGGGATGTGAACTGCGGATATGGTGGATGCTGTGGCTTCCACCCACAGCAGAATCCTCCGGACTTCCTGAAGGCTTGCCGACTGCGTGTCCCACCTTGGTGGTTGATGTAAGCCACCGCTGTGGAGTTGTCCGACTGAATTCGGATCTGCTTGCCTTCCAGCCACTGCTGGAACGCTTTTAGGGCAAGATACACTGCCCTGATCTCCAGAACATTGATCTGAAGTGAGGACTCTTGCTGAGTCCACGTACCCTGAGCCCTGTGGTGGAGAAAAACTGCTCCCCACCCTGACAGGCTCGCGTCCGTCGTGACCACCGCCCAGGATGGGGGTAGGAAGGATTTTCCTTTCGATAATGAGGTGGGAAGAAGCCACCACCGAAGGGAAGCTTTGGTTGCTTGAGAGAGGGAGACGTTCCTGTCTAGGGACGTCGGCCTCCTGTCCCACTTGCGTAGGATGTCCCATTGAAGAGGACGCAGGTGAAACTGCGCGAAAGGAACTGCTTCCATTGCTGCCACCATCTTCCCCAGGAAGTGCATGAGGCGCCTCAAGGGGTGTGACCGACCTTGAAGGAGAGATTGTACCCCTGTCTGTAGTGAACGCTGTTTGTCCAGCGGAAGCTTCACTATCGCTGGAAGAGTATGAAACTCCATGCCAAGATATGTCAGTGATTGGACCGGTGTCAGATTTGACTTTGGAAAGAAGGGAATTTTGTTACTTACCGTAAATTCCTTTTCTTCTAGCTCCAATTGGGAGACCCAGACGATTGGGTGTATAGCTACTGCCTCCGGAGGCCACACAAAGCACTACACTAAAAAGTGTAAGGCCCCTCCCCTTCTGGCTATACACCCCCCGTGGGATCACGGGCTGCTCAGTTTTAGTGCTAAAGCAAGAAGGAGGAAAGCCAATAACTGGTTTAAACAAATTCAATCCGAAGTAACATCGGAGAACTGAAACCGTTCAACATGAACAACATGTGTACCCGAAAAAACCAAAAATCCCGAAGGAAACAGGGCGGGTGCTGGGTCTCCCAATTGGAGCTAGAAGAAAAGGAATTTACGGTAAGTAACAAAATTCCCTTCTTCTTCGGCGCTCCATTGGGAGACCCAGACGATTGGGACGTCCAAAAGCAGTCCCTGGGTGGGAAAATTAATACCCCCTCAAGTTTGAGCTGCAAAACAGCTCTCCCCTACGAGGAGGCAACCGCCGCCTGCAGGACTCTTCTACCTAGGCTGGCGTCCGCCGAAGCGTAGGTATGCACCTGATAATGTTTGGTGAAAGTGTGCAGACTCGACCAGGTAGCTGCTGGCACACCTGTTGAGCCGTAGCCTGGTGTCGTAATGCCCAGGACGCACCCACGGCTCTGGTAGAATGGGCTTTCAGCCCTGATGGAACCGGCAGCCCAGCAGAACGGTAGGCTTCAAGAATTGGTTCCTTGATCCATCGAGCCAGGGTGGATTTGGAAGCCTGCGATCCTTTGCGCTTACCAGCGACAAGGACAAAGAGTGCATCCGAGCGGCGCAGGGGCGCCGTGCGGGAAATGTAGATTCTGAGTGCCCTCACGAGATCCAACAAATGCAAATCCTTTTCAAACCGATGAACTGGATGAGGACAAAAGGAAGGTAAGGAGATATCCTGATTGAGATGAAAAGAGGATACCACCTTAGGGAGAAACTCCTGAACGGGGCGCAGCACTACCTTGTCCTGGTGAAAAACCAGGAAGGGAGCTTTGGATGACAGCGCTGCCAGCTCGGATACCCTCCGAAGAGACGTGACCGCTACCAGAAAGGCCACTTTCTGTGAGAGTCGAGAAAGTGAAACATCCCTCAGAGGCTCGAAGGGCGGCTTCTGGAGAGCAACTAGTACCCTGTTCAGATCCCATGGATCTAACGGCCGTTTGTACGGAGGGACGATGTGACAAACCCCCTGCAGGAACGTGCGTACCTGAGGAAGTCGTGCTAGACGCTTTTGAAAAAATACCGATAGCGCTGAGACTTGCCCTTTAAGGGAGCCGAGTGATAAGCCTTTTTCCAAACCAGATTGCAGGAAGGAAAGAAAAGTAGGCAATGCAAATGGCCAGGGGGACACTCCCTGTGCCGAGCACCAGGATAAGAAAATCTTCCACGTTCTGTGGTAGATCTTAGCAGACGTGGGCTTCCTAGCCTGTCTCATGGTGGCCACGACCCCTTGGGATAATCCTGAAGATGCTAGTATCCAGGACTCAATGGCCACACAGTCAGGTTCAGGGCCGTAGAATTCAGATGGAAAAACGGCCCTTGTGACAGTAAGTCTGGCCGGTCTGGTAGCGCCCACGGTTGGCCGACCGTGAGATGCCACAGATCCGGATACCACGACCTTCTCGGCCAGTCTGGGGCGACGAGCAGGACGCGGCGGCACTCGGACCTGATCTTGCGTAGCACTCTGGGCAAGAGTGCCAGAGGGGGAAACACATAGGGCTGCTGGAACTGCGACCAATCTTGCACTAAGGCGTCTGCCGCCAGAGCTCTGTGATCGCGAGACCGTGCCATGAAAATTGGGACCTTGTTGTTGTGCCGGGACGCCATTAGGTCGACATCCGGCCTTCCCCAGCGGCGACAGATTTCCTGAAACACGTCCGGGTGAAGGGACCATTCCCCTGCGTCCATACCCTGGCGACTGAGGAAGTCCGCTTCCCAGTTTTCTACGCCGGGGATGTGAACTGCGGAGATGGTGGAGGCCGTGGCTTCCACCCACATCAGAATCCGCCGGACTTCCTGGAAGGCTTGCCGACTGCGTGTCCCGCCTTGGTGGTTGATGTATGCCACCGCTGTGGAGTTGTCCGACTGAATTCGGATCTGCTTTCCTTCCAGCCACTGCTGGAAGGCTTGTAGGGCAAGATACACTGCCCTGATTTCCAGAACATTGATCTGAAGGGTGGACTCCTGCTGAGTCCACGTACCCTGAGCCCTGTGGTGGAGAAAAACTGCTCCCCACCCTGACAGACTCGCGTCTGTCGTGACCACCGCCCAGGATGGGGGTAGGAAGGACCTTCCCTGTGATAATGAGGTGGGAAGAAGCCACCATTGAAGAGAGTCCTTGGCCGTCTGGGAAAGGGAGACTTTCCTGTCTAAGGACGTCGACTTCCCGTCCCATTGGCGGAGAATGTCCCATTGAAGTGGGCGCAGATGAAACTGCGCAAACGGGACTGCCTCCATTGCTGCCACCATCTTCCCCAGGAAGTGCATGAGGCGTCTTAAGGGGTGCGACTGGCCTTGAAGGAGAGAGTGCACCCCTGTCTGTAGTGAACGCTGCTTGTCCATCGGAAGCTTCACTATCGCTGAGAGAGTATGAAACTCCATGCCAAGATATGTTAGTGATTGGGTCGGTGACAGATTTGACTTTGAAAAGTTGATGATCCACCCGAAAGTCTGGAGAGTCTCCAGCGCAACGTTCAGGCTGTGTTGGCATGCCTCTTGAGAGGGTGCCTTGACAAGTAGATCGTCCAAGTAAGGGATCACCGAGTGTCCCTGAGAGTGCAAGACTGCTACCACTGCTGCCATGACCTTGGTGAAAACCCGTGGGGCTGTCGCCAGACCAAATGGCAGGGCTACGAACTGAAGGTGTTCGTCTCCTATAACGAAGCGTAGAAAACGCTGGTGCTCTGGAGCAATCGGCACGTGGAGATAAGCATCTTTGATGTCTATTGATGCTAGGAAATCTCCTTGAGACATCGAGGCAATGACGGAGCGGAGAGATTCCATCCGGAACCGCCTGGTTTTCACGTGCTTGTTGAGCAGTTTTAGGTCCAGAACAGGACGGAAAGAGCCGTCCTTTTTTGGCACCACAAACAGATTGGAGTAAAAACCTTGACCTCGTTCCTGAAGAGAAACAGGGATCACCACTCCTTCTGCCCTTAGAGAGCACACCGCCTGCAGAAGAGCATCGGCTCGGTCGGGATGTGGGGAAGTTCTGAAGAACCGAGGCGGAGGACGAGAACTGAACTCTATCCGGTACCCGTGAGACAAAATGTCTGTTACCCACCGGTCTTTGACCTGTGGCAGCCAAATGCCGCAAAAGCGGGAGAGCCTGCCACCGACCGAGGATGCGGAGAGAGGAGGCCGAAAGTCATGAGGCAGCCGGCTTGGAAGTGGTTCCTCCGGCTGCTTTCTTTGGGCGTGAGTGAGTCCGCCAGGAATCTGAGCTCCTCTGCTCCTTCTGAGTCCTTTTGGACGAGGAGAATTGGGCCCTGCCCGAACCTCGAAAGGACCGAAACCTCGACTGTCCCTTCCACTGTTGAGGTTTGCTTGATCTGGGCTGGGGTAAGGAAGAGTCCTTACCCTTGGACTGTTTAATGATTTCCGCCAATTGCTCACCAAACAGTCTGTCTTGAGATAATGGCAAACTGGTTAAGCATTTTTTGGAAGCAGAATCTGCTTTCCATTCCTTTAACCATAAGGCTCTGCGTAAAACCACAGAGTTGGCGGACGCCATTGACGTACGGCTGGTAGAGTCCAAGACCGCATTGATAGCGTAAGTCGCAAACGCAGACATTTGCGAGGTCAAGGACGCCACTTGCGGCACTGATGGACGTATGACAGAGTCCACCTGCGCCAGACCAGCTGAAATAGCTTGGAGTGCCCACACGGCTGCGAATGCTGGAGCAAACGACGCGCCGATAGCTTCATAGACAGATTTCAACCAAAGGTCCATCTGTCTGTCATTGGCATCTTTAAGTGAAGCCCCATCTTCCACTGCAACTATGGATCTAGCCGCAAGCCTGGAGATTGGGGGGTCCACCTTTGGACACTGGGTCCAGCGTTTGACCACGTCAGGGGGAAAGGGGTAACGTGTATCCTTAAGACGTTTGGAGAAACGCTTATCTGGATAAGCATGGTGTTTCTGGACTGCTTCTCTGAAGTCAGCGTGGTCCAGGAAAGTACTCAATTTACGTTTGGGATACCTGAAATGGAATTTCTCCTGCTGTGCTGCTGCCTCCTCCGCTGGAGGAGAAATATCCAGCAGTCTATTGATGGCCGCTATAAGATCATTCACCATGGCGTCACCATCAGGGGTATCCAGGTTGAGAGCAGTCTCAGGATTAGACTCCTGATCACCTAGCTCTGTCTCATCATACAGAGAATCCTCTCGCTGAGACCCTGACCAGCGTGATGACGCCGAGGGTCTCTCCCAGCGAGCTCGCTTAGGCTGCCTGGGACTGTCGTCCGAGTCAGAGCCTTCAGCCTGTGATGTCTGGGACCCCCTTGGAGCACGGATTAGTTCCAACTGAGGGGGACCGGGGAACATTGAATCAGCAGTACCCATGGTCTGAGTGACCGGCCTGGACTGCAAAGTTTCTAGAATTTTTGTCATAGTCACAGACATCTTATCAGCAAAAACTGCAAACTCTGTCCCCGTCACCGGGGCAGGGTTCACAGGCGTCTCTGCCTGGGCCACTACTAGCATAGACTCCGGCTGACGAAGTGGCACAGGGACCGAACATTGCACACAATGGGGGTCAGTGGAACCTGCCGGTAGATCAGCCCCACATGCGGTACAGGCAGCATATGAAGCCCGTGCCTTGGCACCCTTGCTTTTTGCGGATGACATGCTGTTGTCTCCTCAGAGCAATATAGGGGTATAAGCCAAGAAGCGACCGTACAGTGCAATATATAGGTACAGACAAAAGTACACAAAACAACACTGTGGCACTAGTGGGGTCAGCACCTAGGTGCTGCTTACCGCCCGCTTAACAGCGGGTGTGTGGTCGCCAGAATCCCTTGTCTGGGTCTCCCAGGGCTATGTCCGTTCTCCAGCTCAGACTGCGTGCAGGAATGGCTGCCGGCGTCCTGTGAAGAGGGGCGGGCCGTGGGCGTGCTGCAGACAAAGAGCGGGAAACTGGCGTCCCACTGTGCCCAGTGAGAGGGCTGGAGTATGTAAATAAGACTCCAGCCCTCGGCGCTGACTATTGTACAGCGTCTCTCCCCTTCCCTGACTGACAGGGCTGGGGGCGGGAACGAAGCGTAACTAGGCCGCAGAAGCCGGGGACTAGATTTATAAGCGCTGCCGTCGTAAAAGCACGGTCGGCGCGAAGTCCCCGGCGCACCACAAGTCTCAGCCGCGCCGCAGTCACCATGGCGGCCGGCGCGGTAGTTCCCCACACATAAACTCACTCAGCAAAGCTGCAGTGAGTATAACCCAAGCGCGCAGCGCTACTGTCCCCGGCGCACTAGAACACCCAGCAATGCTGGAGTGTGTCTGTGCCTGTCTGTACGGGGACACAGAGTACCTGAATGTTGCAGGGCCTTGTCCCTGACGGTACCCAGCTCCGTATCCAGCAGGATCTCCGGGTCTGCGGATGGAGCCCGGCCTCAGAGTCTGGAGGCCGGTAAGATCCCACTTCACCAGAGCCCTTCAGGGGGATGGGGAAGGAAAACAGCATGTGGGCTCCAGCCTCCGTACCCGCAATGGGTACCTCAACCTTAACAAACACCGCCGACAAAAGTGGGGTGAGAAGGGAGCATGCTGGGGGCCCTAGTATGGGCCCTCTTTTCTTCCATCCGACATAGTCAGCAGCTACTGCTGACTAAAACAGTGGAGCTATGCGTGGATGTCTGACCTCCTTCGCACAAAGCATAAAACTGAGCAGCCCGTGATCCCACGGGGGGTGTATAGCCAGAAGGGGAGGGGCCTTACACTTTTTAGTGTAGTGCTTTGTGTGGCCTCCGGAGGCAGTAGCTATACACCCAATCGTCTGGGTCTCCCAATGGAGCGCCGAAGAAATTGATGATCCACCCGAAACTCTGGAGAATCTCCAGAGTAACGTTGAGGCTGTGTTGGCATGCCTCTTGAGAGGGTGCCTTGACCAGCAGATCGTCTAAGTAAGGTATCACTGAGTGACCCTGAGAGTGGAGGACCGCAACTACTGTAGCCATGACCTTGGTGAAAACCCTTGGGGCTGTCGCCAGGTCGAACGGCAGTGCCGCGAACTGAAGGTGTTCGTCTCCTATGGCGAAGCGCAAGAAGCGCTGATGCTCTGGAGCAATTGGTACGTGGAGATAAGCATCCTTGATATCGATCGATGCTAGGAAATCTCCTTGGGACATTGAGGCGATGACGGAGCGGAGGGATTCCATCCGGAACCGCCTGGTCCTTACGTGTTTGTTGAGCAGTTTTAGGTCCAAAACAGGACGGAAGGACCCGTCCTTCTTTGGAACCACAAACAGGTTGGAGTAGAAACCGTGACCCTGTTGCTGAAGAGGAACCGGGACCACCACTCCTTCTGCCTTCAGAATGCCCACCGCCTGCAGAAGAGCCTCGGCTCGCTCGGGAGGCGGAGATGTTCTGAAGAATCGAGTCGGAGGACGAGAGCTGAACTCTATCCTGTAACCGTGAGACAAAATGTCTCTCACCCAACGGTCTTTTACTTGTGGCAGCCAGGTGTCGCAAAAGCGGGAGAGCCTGCCACCGACCGAGGATGCGGTGTGAGGAGGCCGTAAGTCATGAGGAAGCCGCCTTGGTAGCGGCACCTCCGGCGGTCTTTTTAGGGCGTGATTTAGACCGCCATGCGTCGGAGTTCCTCTGATCCTTCTGAGGCCTTTTGGACGAGGAGAATTGGGACCTGCCCGTACCCCGAAAGGACCGAAACCTCGACTGTCCCCTCCTCTGTTGGGGTGTTTTTGGTTTGGCCTGGGGTAAGGATGTTTCCTTTCCCTTGGATTGTTTGATGATTTCATCCAATCTCTCACCAAACAAACGGTCGCCAGAAAATGGCAATCCAGTTAAGCACTTTTTGGAAGCCGAATCTGCCTTCCATTCCCGCAGCCACAAGGCCCTACGTATTGCCACCGAATTGACGGCTGCAACCGCCGTACGGGTCGCAGAGTCCAGGACAGCATTAATAGCGTAGGACGCAAATGCCGACGTTTGAGAGGTTATGGACGCCACCTGCGGCGCAGACGTACGTGTGAGTGCGTCAATTTGCGCCTGACCAGCTGAGATAGCTTGGAGTGCCCATACGGCTGCGAATGCTGGAGCAAAAGACGCGCCGATAGCTTCATAGATGGATTTCAACCAGAGCTCCATCTGTCTGTCAGTGGCATCCTTGAGTGAAGCTCCATCTTCCACTGCAACTATGGATCTAGCCGCCAGTCTGGAGATTGGAGGATCCACCTTGGGACACTGAGTCCAGCCCTTGACCACGTCAGGGGGGAAAGGGTAACGTGTATCCTTAAGGCGCTTGGAAAAACGCTTATCTGGACAAGCTCGGTGTTTCTGGACTGCCTCTCTGAAGTCAGAGTGGTCCAGAAACATACTCTTTGTACGCTTGGGGAACCTGAAACGGAATTTCTCCTGCTGAGAGGCTGACTCCTCCACTGGAGGAGCCGAGGGAGAAAAATCCAACATTTGATGTATGGACGCGATAAGATCATTCACTATGGCGTCACCATCAGGAGTATCAAGGTTGAGAGCGGCCTCAGGATCAGAATCCTGATCAGCTACCTCCGCTTCATCATACAGAGAGTCCTCTCGCTGAGACCCTGAACAATGTGATGAGGTCGAGGGGATTTCCCAGCGAGCTCGCTTAGTCGGTCTGGGGCTGCGGTCCGTGTCAGAGACCTCACCCTGGGATCCATGGGACACCCCGGGAAGACATTGCTGTTCCCACTGAGGGGAACCAGGGGACAATGATTCCACAGTGCCCCTGGCTTGAGATGCCGGCCTGGACTGCAAGGCTTCTAATATCTTAGCCATAGTCTCAGAAAGTCTTTCAGTAAAAACTGCAAACTCCGTCCCTGTCACCTGGACAGTGTTAGCAGAGGCTCCGGCTGAGAAAGTGCCACAGGGGCCGAGCGTTGCACACAATGAGGGTCAGTGGAACCTGCCGGCAGTGTAGCCGTACATGCTGCACAGGCAGCATAGTAAATCTGTGCTTTGGCACCCTTGCTATTTGTGGACGACATGCTGTTGTCTCCTCTGAGCAATACAGGAGGGTATATAGCCACAAATCAACAGTGCACCATACAGTGTAAAGTATAGACTATAATCATATAAACTATAAATACACTTCTGCACTAGTGGGGCCAGCACCACAGGTGCTGCTTACCGCCTGCGCAAAGCGTTTGTGTGGGCACCAGAATTCCTGCCTGGGTCTCTTTGAGCTTGTCTCTCCTCTCCAGCGTTAGCAGAGCTGAGAGGAATGGCTGCCAGCGTCCTGGGGAGAGGAGGGAGCCGTGGGCGTGACCCAGAAAAGTGCGGGAACTGGTGCCCCACTGTGCAGAGTGAGGGGGGTGGAGTATGCAAAGCATGCTCCAGCCCTCAGTGCTGCCGACCTGTACAGCGTCCCGCCCTTCCCCTGACTGGCAGGGCTGGGGGCGGGAAGAAAGACACAAACACACTCAGCGACGCTGAAGTGTATAGTGGCACAAATGCAGCCAGCGCTGCTGTCCCCGGTGCACTAGCACACCCAGCAATGCTGGAGTGTTGCTGTGCGCGGTCCCCACGGGGACACAGAGTACCTCCAAGTAGCAGGGCCATGTCCCTGAACGATACTCTGCTCCTATCCAGCAGGGTCCTCAGGAGCTGTGGATGGAGCACGGTCTCCTGTGCCTGGAGACCGATGGGATCCCACTTCACCCAGAGCCCTAATTGAGGGATGGGGAAGGAAAGCAGCATGTGGGCTCCAGCCTCCGTACCCGCAATGGATACCTCAACCTTAACAACACCGCCGACAAGAGTGGGGTGAGAAGGGAGCATGCTGGGGGCCCTGTTATGGGCCCTCTTTTCTTCCATCCGACATAGTCAGCAGGTGCAGCTGACTAAGCTGTGGAGCTATGCGTGGATGTCTGACCTCCTTCGCACAAAGCATAAAAACTGATGAGCCCGTGGCAGCACGGGGGGTGTATAGGCTGAAGGGGAGGGGCTTTACACTTTTAGTGTAATACTTTGTGTGGCCTCCGGAGGCATAGCTATACACCCAATTGTCTGGGTCTCCCAATTAGGAGCGACAAAGAAAGTATTTTTGACTTTATATGTTTTCTCACTTGTTCACTTCTATCTAATCCAGCTTTGTTTGCTGACACATATGTTCCCATTTCCGCTTAATTGCCCCAGATGGAGAGGGGAGTATATACCGGCACTGGCAACATTCACTAGTTGTTATGATTAAGGGCGTTAAGCCAGAAACGCGTTAACGTCTCTATGCATTGTCTGAACTGCACTGAATAGATCACCTGATCACTCAGCTGGATCACCTTCTTCATTTATCGTTGCTGTGCGGCCAGGGCAGGGCCGGATCCGAGTCTGAGGCACGGTGAGGTCAGACGTGGGTGAGCTGGATTCCTATACAAATTCCAGTAGTATGTACTTGGGTGTATAAAGACTTAGAAACACTGGACTACGTCTAATACTTACTAGAAAAGCACCACTCACCTCCTTTCAGTAGTGCAGCCTCTTCATCTTTCCTGGCCAGCTCCTCCTTCCTCAGAGTCATCTCTTGGGTGTTGCTGTTGATTAATGCCGTCACATCTGCCATCTGTCAGAGGACAAAGTGAAAAGTACATCACTACTGAAAAATCAACCATGATCTGGCCAGAAACGTTCTGGTAATCCCATACCTGCTGCTGGAGATCTTCCTTCTGCTTCCGGGTTTCCTCCAAAGCTTTGGCGATCTCGACGCTTACGGTCTCTCTACTACTCAGCTCCTCCTGCAAAGAGGACTTACTGTGAGTGAAGGTTTCCAGATAGACGTTTTACACGCAATGTTCCCTATAAACCTCTAAATGTGCCCAAATTGATGAAATCCAGTACAATATACCACGGGTATCATGAGACATATACTGACAAACAATAAAAGCGAATTGGATAAACACGTTGAAACTGCAATTACCTAACTTTATTTGCCTCTGTGGGGTTGGAGATACATGTACGTCTGCCTCCCCTAAATTAGACTTTATAGCCATGTCTGCTACTAAAGTCACTTTCTGTATATAAGAGATAATAGATGACCTCTAAAGATATGCTTTAAGTGTATTCAAAAAGAAATTATCCCCTTCACGACCGAGGACGTACTGGTACATCCTAAATCATAAAGGGGTGATCACTGCTGGATGCTGCAGTGATCCAGCAGCGATCCCCGCACATGTCTGCTGATTTGTTCAGCAGACATATGTGCCTGGCAGGCGCAGGTGGATCCGCAATCCACCTGCACCTGTTAACTCCTTAGAGTGCGCTGTCAAAATGTGACAGCGGGATTTAAATCACCGTAGCGGGTAACGCGCACTTACCTGCTCCCATCGGAAGCCCCGTGACGTGATCATGGGAAACCGATGGTTGCCATGGTAGCACAGGGTCATGTGAGGACTCCTGTTGCTATCATGACGTAGCTCCTGTTACAGCCAGCAGAGCGCTAGCGGCCTGGAACAGAAGATGAGCATTTCTGCTGATCAGAGCTGTGCTGCTCTGATCAAGAGAAATTAATGAGCGATCAGACTGCTGATCCTTATAGTCCCCTAGGACTATATCTCCGATTGATAAACCGCATAGTGGCAAAAAATTCCAATCGCCAAAATTACGTTTTACGCAAAATCCAATATGGGCTTTATCATGAAGCCGTCTCCAGAGCATGTGGATATAATCAGCTTGGAGAAACCTCACCAGTAATTCCCTCCGCAGCACACACTCCATATCCTCCCTCAGCTCCGGGATACGACACCAAGATGGCCACCGCTTCCTCTCCCACACGGGCCCAGTCAGATTTCTTCAGTGTCTACCAGGTCAGTGCCTGAAAACTGATGACCTGCAATCACCCAGCTTTGTCCACCTTTCTTTAAGGAGCATTTTAGTCATCAGATAGTCAGGAAAGGGATACAACCCTCAGGATGGCGTTCAGCAGCTGTACTCCAACATATCAGCTCAGTGCATGGGCATAACCATGACACCCTAGTTTCATGTATTCAGCGGAGAGCTCTTTGTGGTGCACTCTGACCCCCAATTTATGTTGTTGCCCCCCTCTCACAGAATGCAGTATTGCCCAAGAAAGATTATTATGGAGGGTCTAACATTTACCATTTACAGATCCTGCATGAAGCAACAAGGAGACTACAAATAGCCGGAGGTGACACCACTTTACCCCAATTACATATTTGGGAAGGGGGGGGGGTTGGTTTGTGGCAGCGGTGGTGTCCCAGAAACTGTCGGCGGTGTGCGCTTCAAAGAAATGTCACCCACATTTGGTGCATGCGCAGATTGAGCTCAATGACAAGACGAGATCTCATCTGCTTAAGTCCACTACTGGGAGATCTTGAGCAGAGAGCTCCATCTGCGCACTCGCCAACTTCGGGTGAAATTATTTGAAGCCCTCACTGTCCGCAGCCAAAGCACAGTGCCTGCAGCATTGCCCCTGCCTCCTGCTACCCCTCTCCACCACCTCCTGGTAAGCTACATTCAGATTATAAGATACACCCCTCATTTTCCTCCCAAATTTTGGGGAGGAAAAGTGCGTCTCATAATGCGTAAAATACGGTATGTTTATTTCAGTGCTCCAATAACATTATGGGCTTTGTGGTGTCCAACTTCTTCACGGACTTAGTTGGAGCCGCCCCACCGAGTTTACATTACAGCATGTATAGCGGCTCGTTGGCACGTACCTTCATCTTCTCCTGATCGGCTTCCAGGTTTTTCAGAGTAGTTTCCACATCTGTATTCCTTCTTTGTAGAGACTCCTTCTCTTGTTCTAACTGACTCTGTAGACCATTAAAAGACAGAAAAAAGAAGGGAATTTTGTTTACTTACCGTAAATTCCTTTTCTTCTAGCTCCTATTGGGAGACCCAGACAATTGGGTGTATAGCTTCTGTCTCCGGAGGCCACACAAAGTATTACACTTTAAAAAGTGTAACCCCTCCCCTCTGCCTATACACCCTCCCGTGCATCACGGGCTCTTCAGTTTTGGTGCAAAAGCAGGAAGGAGGAAAAACTTATAATTGGTCTAAGGTAAATTCAATCCGAAGGATGTTCGGAGAACTGAAACATGAACCAAAAGAACAATTCAACATGAACAACATGTGTACACAAAAGAACAACCAGCCCGAAGGGCACAGGGGCGGGTGCTGGGTCTTCCCAATAGGAGCTAGAAGAAAAGGAATTTACGGTAAGTAAACAAAATTCCCTTCTTCTTTGTCGCTCCATTGGGAGACCCAGACAATTGGGACGTCCAAAAGCAGTCCCTGGGTGGGTAAAAGAATACCTCGATAAAAAGAGCCGAAACGGCCCCCTCTTACAGGTGGGCAACCGCCGCCTGCAGGACTCGCCTACCTAGACTGGCATCTGCCGAAGCATAGGTATGCACCTGATAGTGTTTTGTGAAAGTGTGCAGACTAGACCAGGTAGCAGCCTGACACACCTGCTGAGCCGTAGCCTGGTGCCGCAATGCCCAGGACGCACCCACGGCTCTGGTAGAATGGGCTTTCCGCCCTGAAGGAAGCGGAAGCCCAGAAGAACGGTAGGCATCAAGAATCGGTTCCTTGATCCACCGAGCCAAGGTTGACTTGGAAGCCTGGGAAGCCTTACGCTGGCCAGCGACAAGGACAAAGAGCGCATCTGAACGACGCAGGGGCGCCGCGCGAGACACGTAGAAACGGAGTGCTCTCACCAGATCCAAAGAGTGCAAATCCTTTTCACATTGGTGAATTGGATTAGGGCAAAATGAAGGTAAGGAGATATCCTGATTGAGATGAAAAGGGGATACCACCTTAGGGAGAAATTCCGGGACCGGACGCAGAACCACCTTATCCTGGTGAAAAACCAGGAAGGGGGCTTTGCATGACAGCGCTGCAAGCTCCGACACTCTTCGGAGTGATGTACTGCCACTAGAAATGCCACCTTCTGCTAAAGACGTGATAAAGAGACATCCCGCAGCGGTTCGAAAGGTGGTTTCTGAAGAGCCGTTAGCACCCTGTTAAGGTCCCAGGGTTCCAGCGGACGCTTGTAAGGTGGGACTATGTGTCAAACTCCCTGCAGGAACGTGCGGACCTGCGGAAGCCTGGCCAGGCGCTTTTGAAAAAATACGGAGAGCGCCGATACTTGTCCCTTGAGAGAGCCGAGTGACAAACCCTTGTCCATTCCGGATTGGAGGAAGGAAAGAAAAGTGGGTAAGGCAAACGGCCAGGGAGAAAAACCATTATCAGAGCACCAGGATAAGAAGATCCGCCAAGATCTGTAATAGATCTTGGCGGACGTAGGTTTCCTGGCCTGTCTCATAGTGGCAATGACATCCTGAGATAATCCTGAAGACGCTAGGAGCCAGGACTCAATGGCCACACAGTCAGGTTGAGGGCCACGGAATTCAGATGGAAAAATGGCCCTTGTGACAGCAAGTCTGGGCGGTCTGGAAGCGCCCACGGTTGACCCACCGTGAGATGCCAAAAATCCGGGTACCACAATCACCTCGGCCAATCTGGAGCGACGAGAATGGCGCGACGACAGTCGGACCTGACCTTGCGTAACACTCTGGGCAGCATCGCCAGAGGAGGAAATACATAAGGCAGGCGAAACTGCGACCAATCCTGAACTAATGCGTCCGCCGCCAGAGCTCTGTGATCCTGAGACCGTGCCATGAAGGCCGGGACCTTGTTGTTGTGTCGTGACGTCATAAGATCGACGTCCGGCGTTCCCCAGCGGCGACAGATCTCTCGAAACACGTCTGGGTGAAGAGACCATTCCCCCGCGTCCATGCCCTGACGACTGAGAAAATCTGCTTCCCAATTTTCCACGCCCGGGATGTAAACTGCGGAGATCGTGGAGGCTGTGGCTTCCACCCACTGCAGAATCCGCCTGACTTCCTGGAAGGCCTGACGACTTCGCGTGCCGCCTAATTTGAGAATGCATGAGTGGATGTGTGCCTCCTTCCACACAAAGCATAAAACTGAGGAGCCCGTGATGCACGGGAGGGTGTATAGGCAGAGGGGAGGGGTTACACTTTTAAAGTGTAATACTTTGTGTGGCCTCCGGAGGCAGAAGCTATACACCCAATTGTCTGGGTCTCCCAATGGAGCGACAAAGAAAATAATCATTACACAATTGGCGGTAACGTAAAAGGACCCCAGACATTTCTTTTCATATAAACAAGTATATAGTGGACATATTAAGTCGCAACCCGACTGCAAATCTCATGATCTGGTATTGCCAGTATCATAGGCATATAGGATGCTGCTTTATCAAACCACAAAATGCATGGTCAGGCCAGGACTACAGGCTGTATTATAGAGAATATAGACATTATAATATTAAAGGGTACCTGTCACCAGATTTTGTCCTTCTAATGTAAAACTAGCACCATAAGCAGTGCCTGCTGCATTCTATAAAAGGTGCACGTTACCCCCTGATCCCATAGTAGACCCCTATAAAATCTCTAGCCACATATGGCGTCCTAATTTGTGCCTCCTGTCCCTCCTTTCGCCATCCTCTTGTGCTGACCGACGTGGATGAAACCTCAGAAGCCATCCACATAGGCAGGCAAAACTTCGCGCCTGCACAGAGATATTCCTGGCTTCCACAGACGCACTTCGCTCTGCCTTATTGTGGGCAGAGTAGAAAACATTGGTGCGCCTGCGCGAACTGGTGAGTTCTCTGCGCAGGTACGAGATTTTGCCCGATGATGTGGATGAAGCGGGTGATGTCATCCACATCGCCGGGCAAAATTTTGCGCCTGATCAGAGAAGTCACTGGTTCACACAGGCGCACCCATGCTTCAGCAACAGGAAGAGAGAAGTGCGCCTGCACAAGTCGGGAATAGGTTTGTGCAGGCGCAAGATTTTGCCTGCCTACGTGGATCGCACCGAAGGCATGATCCATGTCAATCGCCACAAGAGGACAGCAAAAGGAGGGACAGATTAGGACGATCACCGGACGATTTACTTACATGGAGGGAGATTTTCTTAAGGTATTTGTGGTGTCTACGGGGGGGGGGGGGGGGGTCAGGGGGTAGCTTGCCCCTATATAGAATGTAGCAGGCGCTGCTTATGGTGCTAGTTTTAGTTTAGAAGGCCAAAATCTGGTGACAGGTTCCCTTTAACTATTAGCCAGAGAGAATGGGTGTCACTTACTACTGAAGTTGTCCAATAGCTACTACCCTGCGGATGAGTATCTCTTTCCCTTGGGATCCCATACAGGCAATGAGTATCTATTCACTGGGGGTCCCATACAGGCAATGAGTATCTATTCACTGGGGGTCCCATACAGGCAATGAGTATCTATTCACTGGGGGGTCCCATACAGGCAATGAGTACCTATTCACTGGGGGGATCCCATACAGGCAATGAGTACCTATTCACTGGGGGGATCCCATACAGGCAATGAGTACCTATTCACTGGGGGGGATCCCATACAGGCAATGAGTATCTATTCACTGGGGGTCTCATACAGGCATTGAGTATTTATTCACTGAGGGTCCCATACAGGCAATGAGTATCTATTCACTGGGGGTCCCATACAGGCAATGAGTATCTATTCACTGGGGGTCCCATACAGGCAATGAGTACCTATTCACTGGGGGGATCCCATACAGGCAATGAGTATCTATTCACTGGGGGTCTCATACAGGCAATGAGTATTTATTCACTGAGGGTCCCATACAGGCAATGAGTATCTATTCACTGGGGGTCCCATACAGGCAATGAGTATCTATTCACTGGGGGTCCCATACAGGCAATGAGTATCTATTCACTGAGGGTCCCATACAGGCAATGAGTATTCACTGGGGGTCCCATACAGACAATGGGTATGTATTCACTGGGGGTCCCATACAGGCAATGAGTACCTATTCACTGGGGGGGTCCCATACAGGCAATGAGTACCTATTCACTGGGGGGGTCCCATACAGGCAATGAGTACCTATTCACTGGGGGGTCCCATACAGGCAATGAGTACCTATTCACTGGGGGGGTCCCATACAGGCAATGAGTACCTATTCACTGGGGGGGTCCCATACAGGCAATGAGTATCTATTCACTGGGGGTCCCCATACAGGCAATGAGTATCTATTCACTGGGGGTGTCCCATACAGGCAATGGAGTATCTATTCACTGGGGGTCCCATACAGGCAATGAGAATCTGTTCACTGAGGGTCCCATACAGGCAATGAGTATCTATTCACTAGGGGTCTCATACAGGCAATGAGTATTTATTCACTGAGGGTCCCATACAGGCAATGAGTATCTATTCACTGGGGGTCCTATACAGGCAATGAGTATCTATTCACTGGGGGGGTCCCATACAGGCAATGAGTATCTATTCACTGGGGGGGGTCCCATACAGGCAATGGAGTATCTATTCACTGGGGGTCCCTTACAGGCAATGAGAATCTGTTCACTGAGGGTTCCATACAGTCAATGAGTATCTATTCACTGGGGGTCTCATACAGGCAATGAGTATTTATTCACTGAGGGTCCCATACAGGCAATGAGTATCTATTCACTGGGGGTCCTATACAGGCAATGAGTATCTATTCACTGGGGGTCCCATACAGGCAATGAGAATCTATTCACTGGGGGTCCCATACAGGCAATGAGTACCTATTCACTGGGGGGGGGGGGTCCCATACAGGCAATGAGTATCTATTCACTGGGGGGTCCCATACAGGTAATGAGTACCTATTCACTGGGGGGTCCCATACAGGCAATGAGTATCTATTCACTGGGGGTCCCATACAGGCAATGAATATCTATTCACTGGGGGTCTCATACAGGCAATGAGAACCTATTCACTGAGGGTCCCATACAGGTAATGAGTATTCACTGGGGGTCCCATACAGACAATGAGTATGTATTCACTGGGGGTCCCATACAGGCAATGAGTATCTATTCACTGGGGGTCCCTTACAGGCAATGAGAAGGAAGGATCTGTGTCCTCTTTCATTTTGCACTAGTTGCACACATACCTGTCGCACACACAGCACCGTAGCTTTGAATGGAGCTTGGGTTGGGCATGCACATTACTGATTCATTTAAAGAGGACACTCAGGATCCCCTCCCTTATGATTGGGGGGGGGGGGGTCACGGCGGTCAGCGACTTATTTATTCTGTAGCACAATTCCCTTAAAGGGTTAGTCCTGTTCAGCTCACTTTTGCATTGAAAGGTGAGCAGGGCAGGTAACACCATAATGCTAGAACACATACAGTTAGGTCCAGAAATATTTGGACAGTGACACAATTTTGGCGAGTTGGGCTCTGCATGCCACCACATTGGATTTGAAATGAAACCTCTATAACAGAATTCAAGTGCAGACTGTAACGTTTAATTTGAAGGTTTGAACAAAAATATCTGATAGAAATTGTAGGAATTGTACACATTTCTTTACAAACACTCCACATTTTAGGAGGTCAAAAGTAATTGGACAAATAAACCAAACCCAAAAAAAAAATTTTTATTTTCAATATTTTGTTGTGAATCCTTTGGAGGCAATCACTGCCTTAAGTCTGGAACCCATGGACATCACCAAACGCTGGGTTTCCTCCTTCTTAATGCTTTGCCAGGCCTTTACAGCCACAGCCTTCAGGTCTTGCTTGTTTGTGGGTCTTTCCGTCTTAAGTCTGGATTTGAGCAAGTGAAATGCATGCTCAATTGGGTTAAGATCTGGTGATTGACTTGGCCATTGCAGAATGTTCCACTTTTTTGCACTCATGAACTCCTGGGTAGCTTTGGTTGTATGCTTGGGGTCATTGTCCATCTGTACTATGAAGCGCCGTCCGATCAACTTTGCGGCATTTGGCTGAATCTGGGCTGAAAGTATAGCCCGGTACACTTCAGAATTCATCCGGCTACTCTTGTCTGCTGTTATGTCATCAATAAACACAAGTGACCCAGTGCCATTGAAAGCCATGCATGCCCATGCCATCACGTTGCCTCCACCATGTTTTACAGAGGATGTGGTGTGCCTTGGATCATGTGCCGTTCCCTTTCTTCTCCAAACTTTTTTCTTCCCATCATTCTGGTACAGGTTGATCTTGGTCTCATCTGTCCATAGAATACTTTTCCAGAATTGAGCTGGCTTCATGAGGTGTTTTTCAGCAAATTTAACTCTGGCCTGTCTATTTTTGGAATTGATGAATGGTTTGCATCTAGATGTGAACCCTTTGTATTTACTTTCATGGAGTCTTCTCTTTACTGTTGACTTAGAGACAGATACAACTACTTCACTGAAAGTGTTCTGGACTTCAGTTGATGTTGTGAACGGGTTCTTCTTCACCAAAGAAAGTATGCGGCGATCATCCACCACTGTTGTCATCCGTGGACGCCCAGGCCTTTTTGAGTTCCCAAGCTCACCAGTCAATTCCTTTTTTCTCAGAATGTACCCGACTGTTGATTTTGCTACTCCAAGCATGTCTGCTATCTCTCTGATGGAATTTTTCTTTTTTTTCAGCCTCAGGATGTTCTGCTTCACCTCAATTGAGAGTTCCTTAGACCGCATGTTGTCTGGTCACAGCAACAGCTTCCAAATGCAAAACCACACACCTGTAATCAACCCCAGACCTTTTAACTGCTTCATTGATTACAGGTTAATGAGCGAGACGCCTTCAGAGTTAATTGCGGACCTTAGAGTCCCTTGTCCAATTACTTTTGGTCCCTTGAAAAAGAGGAGGCTATGCATTACAGAGCTATGATTCCTAAACCCTTTCTCTGATTTGGATGTGAAAACTCTCATATTGCAGCTGGGAGTGTGCACTTTCAGCCCATATTATATATATAATTGTATTTCTGAACATGTTTTTGTAAACAGCTAAAATAACAAAACTTGTGTCACTGTCCAAATATTTCTGGACCTAACTGTATATTGCATCAGTACCACTAAATGTTCTTTACAACAAATAGATCTTATAACAGTAGGTGATGAAGGACCGCCATGCTTACAATATTGTGCTGTGCAGACGTCCTATCGATTTCCCGAGCACTCTCCAGAGCGGAGACCTGGGCTTCCAGGCGATCCACCTTTTCCGCACATTGCTGTTTCACGTTGTGTAGCTGATGTGTTAGTTTATCAGTCTCGGACTTGAGCTCAGATTGCTTGACAAGAAAAACCAAAAATGTCACCTTGCAATAATAATCACATTTTTTGCTTTACAAATCTTGTATCTTAATAAAAATTCAGAAAAAAAAAAAAAAATAATAGCAGGACGAGATTAATAAAACAAGAAGATTTTTGGTACTCACTATAAAATCTATATGTCGAAACCTTTTTTTTAATAAATTAATATTGCACATGGAGGAGAATGAAAAGAAGGAGGCATCCTTGTCTAAGCAAATAATTTACATAATAAGTACATCCATTGGAGGCATAAGACTATACAGGCCAAATTAGCCCCATTGAAAATATTAACGTGGATTGTTACATAAGTAGCATATTGTATAGACGTACACATTAGCAAAATTACTCATAAGACCAGGCGGCCACCCTAACCTGACGCACGTTTCGCTATATATACTTCATCTGGGGGTGACTGTCTGTTCCAGAGAGATGATTTTTATATAACATAATACCCATTTGGAGATTGCATTGCAAGATGAAACACATGAATTTAATAAAAGGCTTATTTTTGTTTTAGGATTACTCTGCCATTAGAAGTTATTTTTCAAAATAAGTGCACCAGCCTCACCAGGTCTAAGAGATCTATTTAACAATGTACAGTCATATGAAAAAGTTTGGGCACCCCTATTAATGTTAACCTTTTCTTCTTTATAACAATTTGGGTTTTTGCAACAAATATTTCAGTTTCATATATCTAATAACTGATGGACTCAGTAATATTTCTGGACTGAAGTGAGGTTTATTGTGCTAACAGAAAAAATGGATTTTTGTGTACTCACCGTAAAATCGTTTTCTCTTAGCCATCATTGGGGGACACAGGACCATGGGTATTATGCTGCCTATCCATAGGAGGACACTAAGTAGATGCAAAAGACATTAGCTCCTCCTCTGCAGTATACACCCCCTGGCCGGGCAAGGCAACCTCAGTTTTAGTACACAAGCAGTAGGAGGAAAAAAAATAGTAAGAACTTATCTCAACGGAGGAACATGAGAAAAAAAAAAAGAGTCATAACCAAATAAGGTACTGAGAGAACCAAGGCCCAACAGGGCAACAGGGTGGGTGCTGTGTCCCCCAATGATGGCTAAGAGAAAACGATTTTACGGTGAGTACACAAAAATCCATTTTGCTCTGACGCCTCATTGGGGGACACAGGACCATGGGACGTCCTAAAGCAGTCCATGGGTGGGAAAAATAAAAGAAGACAACACAACCCAAGGATGAGGAACCAGTCTCAGACAGCCTGGAGCGCCTACTGAGAGAGGTGCTCTACTGCCGTTTGCAGAATTTTCCTACCCAGATTTGCCTCAGCTGAAACCTGGGTATGGACTCTGTAATGCTTTGAAAACGTATGTAGGCTAGACCAGGTCGCAGCCTTACACACCTGTTCCACTGAAGCCTGATGCCGAATGGGCCACGAAGCGCCAACTGCTAGCGTGGAATGAGCCCGCAGCCCACTAGGAATGGGCTTGAGTTGCAAGCGGTAGACTTCCTGGATCGCCGAGCGAATCCAGCGAGCCAGAGTTGCCTTTGAAGCTGCCTGTCCTTTCTTAGGCCCCTCAGGAATGACGAACAAAGCGTCCGTTTTCCTAAAGGGGGCTGTCCTGGATATGTAATATCTGAGAGCTCTGACGAGGTCTAACGAATGCAGAGACCTTTCCACCCTATGAACTGGGTGTGGACAAAAGGAAGGCAGAACAATGTCCTCGTTCAAATGAAACGGGGTAGGAACCTTTGGAAGGAAATTTGGAAGGGGGCGCAGAACCACCTTGTCCTGGTGAAAGATCAGAAAAGGCTTGTGGCAAGAGTGCTGCCAGCTCCGAAACCCGCCTGATGGACGTAATCACCACCAGGAATGCTACCTGCCAGGACAGAAGAGCAAGGGAGGATTCCTTGAGAAGTTCAAAGGGGGACCTCTGGAGACCGTCCAGAACGAGATTGAGGTCCCATGGGTCCAGCGGCCATTTGTATGAGGGAACTAGATGGGAAACGCCCTGGAGGAAGGGCTTGACTTGCGGTTTTTGAGCCAGGCGGAATTGGTAGAAGATTGAGAGCGCTGAGACCTGCCCTTTAAGGGAACTGAGAGCCAACCCAGCTTGCAAGCCAGACTGCAGAAAGTCGAGAATTCTGGGGATGGCCAGAGGCATAGGCTGGACGTTAGTTTCCCTGCACCATGAAAGGAAGATTTTCCACGTACGGTTGTAAATGCGGGATGAAGCAGGCTTTCGGGCGCTGATCATGGTGGAGATAACCGCGGGGGAGAATCTCGCTCTTGTTAATACCCAGGTCTCAATGGCCATGCCGTCAGCTTCAGGGCTCTGGAGTTCAGATGGGAAATGGGCCCTTGGGTCAGCAAGTCTTGGATGTCTGGAAGGCGCCACGGTATGTCTGCGAGCATTTGTACTAATTCGGCGTACCAGGCGCGCCTGGGCCAGTCCGGTGCTATCAGAATCACCGGAACACCCTCTGCCTTGATCTTCCTGATTACCCGCGGCAGCAGGGGTCGAGGTGGAAATATGTAAGGCAGGCGGAAGTGGTGCAAGGAGCAGACTAGAGCATCCGCGCCGATGGACTGCGGGTCGCGTGACCTGGCGATGAACGCGGGTACCTTTGCGTTCAACCTTGAGACCATTAGATCCACGTCTGGTGTACCCCAGTGAGTGCAGATGTGTAGGAACACTTCTGGGTGGAGAGACCACTCTCCGGCGGCCAGGCCTTGGCGACTTAGAAAGTCTGCTGCCCAGTTCTCTACTCCCGGTATGTGTACCGCTGATATCTCTGACCCAGTCGATTCGGCCCAGCTGAGGATCTTGTGGCCCTCGAGATAAGCCGCTTTTCTGCGGGTGCCCCCCCTGCCGATTGATATAGGCTACAGCTGTCGCATTGTCCGATTGGACTCGAATCTGACGACCCGCTAGCAGAGGGCAGAACGCTCTGAGCGCGAGGAAGATCGCGCGGATTTCCAGGATGTTTATGGGTAGGGAAGACTCCTGGGGCGTCCAACGTCCTTGAGCAGTGTGGTGCCGGTACACTGCTCCCCAGCCTAGGAGGCTGGCGTCCGTGGTCAGGACCAGCCAGTTCACTGGGAGAAAAGATCTCCCCTTCGATAGGGATGAGGACCGAAGCCACCGGCGGAGTGCATACCTGACTGACGGCGTCAGGTGAAGATGTTTGTCCAGGGAGAAGGGGCTCTTGTCCCAGGCAGCTAGAAGGGCTAGCTGCAGTGGGCGGAGGTGCAGTTGAGCAAAGGGTACTGCTACCATAGCCGCCACCATCCTGCCGAGCACCTTCATGCTGAATCGAATGGAGCGAGACGGAGGACGTAGAAGGCAGCGTACCGCTCGTTGAAGAGCGATCGCCTTGTCCTGAGGGAGAAGGATCAAGCCTCGATGGGTGTCCAGGGACATGCCCAGGAAGGTGATGGATCGTGATGGGACCAGGGATGATTTGTCTAGATTCAGTAGCCACCCTAAGCGGGATAGGGTGTCCACGGTGATCTGTACGCTGGTTGAGCAGTCGCGGAAGAAAGGAGGGGGCCTTGATGAGGAGGTCGTCCAAGTAAGGGAGAACGACTACTCCCCTGGCGTGAAGGACGCTCATGGCGGCTGCCATGACTTTGGTGAAGACCCTTGGTGCGGTGGCAAAGCCAAAGGGTAGGGCTACGAATTGAAAATGGGAGTCCTGAACTGCAAAGCGGAGGAACTTTTGGTGATCTGGGGCGATGGGTATGTGCAGGTACGCGTCCTTGATATCTATAGAGGTGAGGAATTCCCCTTCGACCATGGATGCCATAATGGATCTTAGGGACTCCATTCTGAATCTCCGTACGTGCACATGTTTGTTCAGGTGTCTGAGGTCCAGGATGGGTCGAACTGACCCATCCTTTTTGGGGACCACAAAGAGGTTGGAATAAAAACCCCTGAACTTCTCGTCGTCCGGGACAGGTATTATCACTCCTGCTGTTTGGAGCGAGTGGATTGCTGAGAAAAAAGCCTCGCGTCGTTTTCGAGTCTTTGAGGGGTTTCAGAGAAAGAACCGACTCGGGGGCCGGGTCCAAAATTCTGTGTGGTAACCGGAAGACACAAGGTCTCGCACCCATTTGTCGTCTGAGGCGGCAGCCCAGATGTGTTGAAAGAGCCGCAGTCGACCTCCTACAATGAGTGTGTCTTCCGGGGCGCCGAAGGAGTCATGAGGTGGGAAAACGTCGTGGACGAGTCTCCCTAGTCCTGGACTGTTTCGGCCTAGGCTGCCATGACGAAGTGGGTTTCGGGGAGAGCTGAGAAGGTCGGTCCCTGCGTAGTCCGCGGCTAGTGGTGGGGGCAGAGCGGGATGTCGACCAACCAAATGAGTTCCGAAAGGAGTGGAACGAGGACTGTGGACGTCGGGTGAAGGTCGTCCTGGACTTCAGCTGGGGGAGGGAGGTACTCTTTCCTCCCGTGGCGTCAGAAATGAGCTTGTCCAGACGTTCGCCAAACAATCGGTCTGGAAAAAAGGGAAGGGCCCGTGAGAGACTTCTTGGAGGCAGAGTCCGCTCGCCATTGTCGGAGCCAGAGAGCTCTATAGATGGCTATGGTATTTGAGGCGGCAAAAACTGCGCAGGTAGCAGCGTCAATGGAGGCCTGCATGAGGTACTCCGCCGCAGCGGCAATTTGAGCTGTTACCTCTGTGAAGGTATGAGGGAACTGGGATTCCTCAAGCGACGTGTTAAGGGATTCTGCCCAGACCGAGATCGCCTTTGCGACCCACACAAAGGCAAAGGAGGACGAGAGGGAGGAACCCGCAGTCTCAAAGGCAGAGCGGGCGACGTGCTCCACCTGTCTGTCTGGTCCTTGATGGAGGAACCATCGGGTAAAGACAGGAGCGTCTTTGTGGCAAGGCGGGAGACGGGGGGGGCAAGTGAGGCAAAAGGGTACCGGGACTCCATGAGTTTACGGTTACCGAAGCGCCTGTCAGGCTTCTCCCTTTGCTTTGTGAGGATATCCTGAAACTCTGGGTTATCAGCGAAAACCTTTTGGGGTTTCCTTGCCCTCTTAAAGGAGACCGCATGGTCAGTGATAGTGGATGGGGGATCCTCCACATGCAGAGTTTAGTTGATTTCTGCTATAAGGGAGTCTACTGCAGTTTGATCATCTGGGGAGGGTAAAACCAAGGAATCATCCTGGTACAAACAGCATTCTCCCTCCTCCGGCTCTTCAGAAGCCGTGGAGCGTGTGGGAGAGCCTGCCCTGTGTGCTCCTGAGGGAGAGCCATGGGGGCCATGAGAGAGTGCTGGAGACACCCGGCCGTGTGCTCTTTTTCTGATCCCTGCAACTGGTGAAGCATGGGCCCGGATTACCTCAGAAGGACCCTCCATAGGGGTATCCTAAGGCTGCGTTCCGTCCAGGGGCCCAGAAGGGTGTGGAGGACGACATTGCATAGCCAGCACCAGGTTCTGTGACAGTTTTTCCATGGATTGGGATAGAAACTGTAACCATTTCGGTGGGCTGGGAGCCCTAGGCTCTGGGCTGACGGTTGCGGCGGTGGTGACGGGGGGGGGTCTTGGGGGGCTATAGGGGCACAGGACTCACAGAGAGAAGAGGTGTGTTTACGTGGTAGCTCAGCGTGGCAGGCAGTGCAGGCTGAATAATAGACTATGTGGGCCTTAGCACTCTTAGTTCCCTTAGAATTCTGCATGTTCCTAATAGGAGTATGCCAGGAGGGGGACCAATGCTCAGCAGAACTACGTCTCCCCTTACCTGCTGCCGGCCGCAATGCGGAAGGAAGGAGGTGGGCGGGATGTTACGTCCTGCTCATCTCCGCCCCTCCGCTTTGATTTGCCGGCCGCTTAGTGACGTTGCGGTGACGTCGCTGTGATGTCGAACGTCCCTTCCCCTTGAAGGAGGGATTGTTCGGCAGTCGCAGCGACGCCGCCGACCAGGTAAGTACGTGTGACACTGCCATAGCGATAATATTCGCTACGGCAGCGATCACAAACAATTGCATGCGCGACGGGGGCGGGTACTTACACGCTCGATATCGCTAGAAATTGCTAGCGATATCGCTACCGTGTAAAGCCCCCTTTAGTACCCTTAGAATTCTGCATGTTCCTAATAGGAGTATGCCAGGAGGGGGAGCAATGATCTGCAGAGCCACAAGTGAAGCAGTGGGAAGCAAGGATTGTATTTGCTTCGGTGTACCTCACCAGAATCAGCCGATGGCTCTGCGTCCTCAGGAAGGAGTAAGCCCGCTCTGTGGAGATCTTCGTGCGCTTTCCTGGGGGAAGGGGGGTGGGTCTTAGCACTAAAAGAGCGCCAAGAAGAAGTCAGTGTGCCCCCCTGCAGTCGGTAGTAAAAAACGGCGGGAAGGGAGCTTCTGTGACAGTTTTTCTCCCCCTCCCTCCAGTCAGCACACAGCTCGCCACCGGTAGATTATCTCTGCAGGATTCCCTGCAATCAGCAAGGGACTTTCCCCTTCTCCAGCCAGCACGCAGCTATGGTGGGAATAAAGACTGTAAATTCAGTAGTCCTGGGAGCCTTCCCTGCACAGTCTTTCTCCCTTTGTCTGGGAAACCAGTCAGGGGGGGGATCTCACCTTAACACTGCCTCAGTCCAGGCAGTGGAATAGCAGAGTCAGCTTGCTGTGTCCGGCCACACAGGTGCAATGTATCAACTCAGAGCCTGCAAAAAGGAGCTGAGGAATTGTGCCTCTGCCCTGGGCTCTGGAAAATCGGTGTCTGTAGGAGCCGTCGTCCAGTAAAAGGCAGCCCAGGATCCAGCGTCGCAGGAGGGGGTACTCCGCGTTCCCGCCCATTGATGGTATTGGGAGATCGGTCCCTAGGGGAAGCCGTCGCCCTCAAAAAATAACAAAACCTTGAAAGGATGTGCCTCCTACAGACACTAAGCTAAAACTGAGGTTGCCTGGCCCGGCCAGGGGGTGTATACTGCAGAGGAGGAGCTAATGTCTTATGCATCTACTTAGTGTCCTCCTATGGATAGGCAGCATAACACCCATGGTCCTGTGTCCCATAATGAGGTGTCAGAGAAATGTGCAATCTGCATTTGAACAAAATTTGACCGGTGCAAAAGTATGGGCACCCTTATCAATTTCTTGATTTGAACACTCCTAACTACTTTTTACTGACTTACTAAACCACTAAATTGGTTTTGTAACCTCATTGAGCTTTGAACGTCATAGGCAGGTGTATACAATCATGAGAAAAGTTATTTAAGGTGGCCAAAAAAATGTTTTAAATTTATATACTGCCCGTAGGCAATTGTCAGCGCTTAACCTAATAACCCTTATACTCTTGCAGCTAGGTTAAATGACAAAAAGGCCCCTTCAATTTGCCTGATAGCACAAATTCTATAAATGGGATTTTTTTGTATAAAAAAATCCTCAAAAACCAGCGCTAGAAAAGGGTTATAACAAAAAACCTTTTTATTGACAATTTGTTGCTATCCTTGTTCTAGATAAGAACAATAAATCACAGTACATAGAACCATAAGAAATATAAATAATAAATAATAAAAATAAAAAATAAAAAATGAATGGAAGTGATTACAATATTAATATTAATATTTCAAATTAACACAGCAGGTTTTCTCCGGTTAGTCTGTTGTAATGCCCCGGCCGGTGGCAACAAGCAACTATAATAATATGATATAATGGTGATGTACTGCAGATACCATATAACACCGGATCAGACTACCGCTGTAATCTGTAAAGGGTCCAGAATTATTTAATAGCAGTGTGCAGTATATATATATAAAAAAACTTGCAAAGTTCCAGGTGCCTCCAAATAAAAGAGAGAGACTGCTCTCCGGACAGTCTAAGCCGGCAATGTATTCGGGAAATCAGAGAGAGTGAAATAAAGTGTAAGAATAAAGCTTCTCACCTTGCTGCAGCTGAAATTTCACTGTCTCAAGAGTCCCCAAAACTTCTTCCGAATAGGCTGGTTGGCCACGACTCCACGTTGGGCACCAAAAACTGTTGTAGCTGTTCTGTTTTGTCACAAGTCAGCTTATGGGATCACCAGTGAGGTCTTCTCAATTAGGCCTCTTCAGACCTAATCAAGATCGAGCGCTCGGAGAAAAAGACCAGCATCCATGTGGCCATGATCAATTTTCTGTTTATTTAACCAAAGTACACTTTATTTATACCATTTACAGATCAATGTGATATTGCAAATAAGGCTTCTAAGCTGGACTTTACAAGTTGCTCATATGACCTTTAAGTTTTAGCAAAGCAAAAATGTAGTCATGCATATGAGATAAGAAGAAGATAAGAAGAACATTTAGAGACAAAATAATCCTTGAGCCTGTCTCTTATTCCGAAGGCTCTGACTATGAACTACCACCAGATATACTTACTAATAACAATAAAATATCTTTAATGAAGAAATATAGAAACTATTAACCCTTCTATATCATAGGGCACCGGTTCGTACAGTTATTTCAACAAGGCTTTTTACCTGCACTTTAATTTGGGTAGGAATCCCCGCAGGTTTAGTTGCTGCACACACCTCCTTTGTTACTGGAGCCGTTTAAATGCAGGATTCCCCTGTCAGAGCTTCCAGGGCGAACAGTGCAGAGCCGGTGATCCACAATATAGTGCTGGCTCTGCAGCTTGATTTGGGCAGAAAACCCCTGCAGATTAGTTGCTGCACACACCTCCTTTGAAACCGGAGCCGTTATATGCAGGATCCCCTGTTATAGCTTCCAGAGCGAGCAATGCAGAGCCGGTGAACCGCAATATAGTGCTGGCTCTAGGGGGGTACAGATGGTACAGATGTCCCCTTTCACCGCTTCCAGAGCGTACTGAGCAGAGCCGGCAACGCTAAGCAGGGCTGGCTCTGAGGAAGGAAGTAAATTGAGCAGTCCAGGAGTTTCCTTTTTGCGCTTACAGAGCAAGCGAAGCAGAGCCGGTAAAGCACTTAGTACTAGTGCTGGCTCCAACAAGATTGAATTTAAGTGCAGATTGCAGCTTCTCCAGCTCTTCAAAGTGGCAGCCTAGGTAGTCACCTTATTAGGCTGATGTAATCCACATAAAGGAGAAGTCACTAGGAAGAGTGTCACCACACAACTTGAGCTGAGCAAGGACCAAGAGCTGGAGAAGCTGCAATCTGCACTTAAATTCAATCTTGTTGGAGCCAGCACTAGTACTAAGTGCTTTACCGGCTCTGCTTCGCTTGCTGTGTTAATTTGATATATTAATATTGTAATCACTTCCATTCATTTTTTATTTTTATTATTTATTATTTATATTTCTTATGGTTCTATGTACTGTGATTTATTGTTCTTATCTTATCTAGAACAAGAATAGCAACAAATTGTCAACAAAAAGGTTTTTTGTTATAACCCTTTTCTAGCGCTGGTTTTTGAGGATTTTTTTATACAAAAAAATCCCATTTATAGTATTTAAGGTGGCCACTTGCAAGTTGTTCTCCTATTTGAGTCTCCTATGAAGAGTGGCATCATGGGCTCCTCAAAACAACTCTCAAATGATCTGAAAACAAAGATTATTCAACATAACATACTTGTTCAGGGGAAGGTACAAAAAGTTGTCTGAGGAGATTTAAACTGTCAGTTTCCACTGTGAGGAACATAGTAAGGAAATGGAAGAACACAGGTACAATTCTTGTTAAGCCCAGAAGTGGCAGGCCAAGAAAAATATCAGAAAGGCAGAGAAGAAGAATGGTGAGAACAGTCAAGGACAATCCACAGACCACCTCCAAAGACCTGCAGCATCATCTTATCCTAGATAGTCCATGTTATCCCGGGACTTGACTCTGTACTTTTCTTCCTTAACCCTTATCATTTTTAACCTAGAATATAAATAGTATCCTGCCTCTCAAGGCTCTGCCAACAAGACACGTCTTTTCTTGTGTAATGAGCGCGGCACATAACCTGAGTTATACGGTCACAAGGTACCTAGTGAATGTCAATGCTCACTATTTTGATCATGTATCTTTGCGCATACCTTAGAGGTTTTTTCATTTTCTCATATAGTACCGAACCCTAGTGTTCGACGCGGTTGACTACTACACGTGTCATCCATTGGTGCATGTTCATTCTATTCTCTACAATTCTCTAGGTATGTCCAAATGTATTATTTACTAGTTACGGCACCCGTCCATGATATCATATGTTCATACATTGTCTGTATTTTTGTGTTATTTGTACTCCCTCTTCCAGGGTATGATGTGCATTTACAAAATATTTGCATCAGAAGATGTGTTTCATTATCATGTCGTGTTTTCCCTCAATCACCTTTGTATGATTCTCCTTGTGATGATACACTTATTTATTGTATACTCATTGATTGTTTTTGTTGTTTTTTCTTGTTCACTTTGTCAGTCTGATAGATCCCTTGATAAAGGTCAGGTGTAGACCGAAACGTTGGGACAGACTTCATTCCTTTGTTTAATAAAAACGTATTCAGCACCACCCAAGACTTTATACATTTTTTCTAAGGAGTGCCAGAGTTACATGTATTTTTCTGCAGTTGTTTTTGTTCTCCAGAGCACCCAACTAAGATAGTGAGCCAGGCTTGTTTTTTCTATTGGACTCTATTTGTCCTGTGCTCCTATCACCTACACGTTTTCAGTACCAATGTCGTTCAATACCTTATCATATGGACAAGATGAAGTAACTAGTATCCTTTCACGTGTGACCACACCTCGCTCATTCCTTTCAATTCCATCGGAAGAGATCCGCACCCGAGATTATGATAAAGAATTGAGGAGACATACCGCGTTGGATTTACATTGTGCCACCTTAGCGGAATATCACCGTGTACAGAAAATCCCAAGAGGCCTGAGGGTACCTCTACGTCCGACCTTGTTCGCAGATAACCCGGAGTACTGCACCAAATACGAAGGGATCCTAAATAAGTGCTCTATGGACATAATCATACTTACAATAGAATACCTGCAGAAGGAGGTCAATGAATTAGAACCGAAAATCAAATCCATAGAGGACCAGTTTAGCAATACCTTACCAAGTTCCGAGTGGGAAAAGCTAAAACAGAGGTCGAAGGACTCTATTGAAAGCTTCCAAAAAACACTTCAGGAACGCAAACGATTGAAATTTATCAGAGACCAGGAGGACTATGCCAAGGACCGCGTATATCGGTGGCGCTCTCTAGACTCTAACCAACAGCGCCGTCCAAATTATTACCGTTTTTCTGCATCTTCAGGTTCTGATAGCGACTCCCAATCTACTCACTCCTACCGTTTTTTAGAGCCACGAGTACCCGCAGGAGAAAGACGAGGAGGAGTCAGAGGAAGACCGGGTCCATCAACCAGAGCACAGACTCGTTCACAGGTATGACGGACGTAGCTGACAATCTTGTTTTTAACATTTCATCATACAATTTGACACCTCTCGAGTCGCAAGTGTTACAGAAAGGTCTTTCGTTCTGTCCAACCCCTAAATTTGACTCTTTTCTAGTTGACCAAGAGATGAGGCGTTTTTACAGGAACCTAAGACTCAAGGCCCACTTTGCCTCTTCTGATAACGATATCCGTTCTGATCATGTCACCCAGGACACTGGTACCTTCTCTTTACGTAATCTCAACCTAAGGGTCACCAGTACTTTCAATCCCCCTAGATTACATCATCCTATTGAGACATACATCTCTTTGGTCTCTAGGGACATAGATTCAACACTTAAGGAGATTGACAATGGCAATTTTAGGGTTAAGAACAACATCACCCCTGAAGAACACAGAGCTATTAAGGGACTTAAAGACAATAAGGACATCATCATTAAGCCAGCTGACAAAGGGGGCGCGGTGGTAGTTTTGGACAGGACCTATTATCTGTCAGAAATAGATCGACAGCTCAAAGACACGACCACATATCTTCCTGTCTCCAAAGACCCTTCTCCACTTATACGTGGATATATTAAGGACAAGGTAGATTACCATCTACAGCAGGGCACAATTGATAAGACCTTAGCAGAATTCCTGGTTAAATCCAATCCGGTGATTCCGTTTTTTTATGTATTGCCCAAAATACATAAGAACCTACAACGACCACCTGGGCGCCCCATTGTGGCTTCCACCGAGTCCATTTTGTCACCTCTTGCCATCACCCTAGACAAGATACTCACCCCATTAATTCCATTGATACCCTCTTATGTGAGGGACACTTCTGATTTTCTTTCTCATATCAAGGCACTTCCATCTTTACCCCCTGATTGTCTTCTTGTCACCTTACATGTCGATAGTTTATACACCAGTATACAGCACAGTGACGGCATTCAGGCCATCAACTGGTTCCTTGAAAAACATGGTACCATTTCCTCCTCACAACATACCTTTTGTATTGACTTGCTTCAACTGGTTCTTGGCCATAATTTTTTTTCTATTTGGTGACCAATTTTACATACAGCAACGAGGGACCGCTATGGGATCTAACGTAGCGCCTCCATACGCTAACATTTTCATGGCGCATTTCGAAGACATCTTTGTGTACAAACACCTCCTTTGGATCCGACATGCCAAGGTTTGGAAACATTATATTGATGACGTGTTTGTCATCTGGCAGGGTGACGTTGACTCTTTGAGTACCTTTGACAGTGATATCTCCTCTGCCCTACCCGGTCTCACATTTTCCATGCAACATGATCTCCGACAAATAAACTTTTTGGACACCCTAATCATTCTTGCATCCGATGGCAATATCTCTACTGACCTCTTTGTCAAATCCACTGACAAGAACAGTCTCCTATTATACTCAAGTTGCCATCCTTCTCACATGAAGAGATCTTTACCGATCTCACAACATAAGCGCATTGAGCGGATTGTTTCAGATCCCCAACTACAACTACTGCGATATAACGAGATGGGCAATAAATTTATTTCACGAGGCTACCCCTCCTCGGTAGCAATGAACCGTACACCTCGCCCTCAGAGACGTGACACCAATACACCTCGTATCTATTGCGTACAGACTTATCATCCCTTTTCCTCCATCTTTAAGGGAATTATCTCCAGGCATTGGCCACTTCTACACAAAGCCTATCCCTCCATTACAGAGTTCTCGACACCCCCGGTTTTTTGCCATAAAAGACCCAAGAACCTCAGAGACAGCCTGATCAGAGCCGATATAGGATCACCCAGTCCTGCCCGACAAACGTTTCTAGGTCCACCCAAAATGGGCAACTTCCCCTGTTTGCATTGTCTCCAGTGTAACAATCTGACCAAAGGGAATACATTCACACATCCCTACACAGGCAGGATCTTCAAGATCAGGGATTACTTTACCTGTGAGACTTCATTTGTCATTTATCTCATCAAGTGCCCGTGCGGTCTCGGATATGTTGGAGAAACCACCCAGCATATCCGAGACCGCATCAGCAAACACAAATCCACGATACGATGCGGACAACTCCTGTTACCTATTCCCCATCATTTTCATACAGCACACCACACTGTGGCTCAGCTACGATTCCAGGTCATAGAACACGTTCCATCTATGCGGAGGGGTGGTGACAGGATCCGCAGACTGAAGGATAGGGAAGCCTTTTGGATACACACATTGGGCAAGCTTGAACCAAGAGGATTAAACCGGGAATATGACGTTCATTTATAATCATATACATACTTTGAGGTCTTATAATCCATTTTGATGTGACTTCCAATTCTTGTAGACCCCAGTGGTTTTTAATGCTTGAGAGAGTCCCCTTTATATTGGTTAGCACATTGACTATTACCCCTGTGCATCTCATGGCAGATATATGCATGTTTGATCATATCACAGCATAACCTCTCCTTCTTCATTTTGATGTACTATGTCCTTTTTCCTCCTCTAGGCACTTTACACCACGTGATCACGAGGCCTTCACCTACCATCACCTTCGTTAGAAAAGGCACTTCCTCCCTAGCTGTCACTGGTGGATAGCACAACTTGAATATTACCTCCACTCACGAAGTTCCCCCACTGGTTTGATGTTTATGCTGCAATACCAATCGCCACCTGTCTTTCCATGTTTCCTATGCTACAGCACAGGCGCGACACAGCGCCGCAATACCACCATCCACCACCGACCTTTCCACTACGTGATGCACGGTGCGCATGCGCGGACCACGGCACGGTCTGCGCATGCGCCACCGAGCGCATCGCGTCACCACACTGCGTCCTCATAGATCAGGAAGTGGTGTCACCTGATTCCACTTCCCTGGTTCACGGCAGCTATATCAGGTCCGGCCCATCCACCCCACACTGAGCATCCGGTCCACACTGACCCACCCGGACACAGGTCTGTACATAACTATGTCTCCCTCCAGCCTTGCACCATAGCCTCCTGAATGTCTGCTTTCCTCACCACAGGCACAGTCCAGCGCTTGTCACAATAGCCCTGTCCCCCTGACGGTATGTGTAACCTTCCTTTGTCTCTTATGTAGCTGCTAATTTTACACACGGTTTTTACCGTTCCTGTTGCTATTAAAACATTATGTTCTCACTCCCTTTCACATAGTGTTCCCACAGGCATTACCCGATTAGACTTGCAGCTGTTCTGTCGCCCAGTACCAGGACATATGGTAAATCCCCCATAATGATACCACAATCCCTCTCTTCTCCCAGAGTACGGATAACCATCCTCCTTATATACATGCACTTCCACTTTTTTCTGTTAGATCCTTCTCCTGATGCCACCGAAGTCTTGCCATTGTGGCTTTCCACATTAAATATACTATTATCCCATGTGACAGGTACATTACTGTTTCCTATTTTTCATGATATATGTATGGCAGCTTTATTCAAGGGCACATGAACACACCAGTATCCCCTTTTAAGATGCTGTGTTTATTATCTTCTCATTTTTCCCCCTTTTGTCCCTTATCTTTCTTCTTTTCTCTTTCTCACCTAGAGAATAGTCATATTACCTTCTTTACTACCTGACCGAAAATACATGGTCTTTACCTCTAACTGATACTACAGTGAATGTGATTCCAACGCTGAGAAATCAGGTACTTCATTTTCCAGTACATAATCACTCTACGACAATATATGGAGAATGACATTAGTACATCTCACTACCTCTGCTTTTCCCATCAGGACGCATTTTTGGACATAACACCCTGTTCATTCCATTTGGTCCCCCCCCCCCCTTTCCCCTCTCTTCTTTTTTTCTGCCGAACAGCACATGCACAGGTATGATCCTAGATAGTCCATGTTATCCCGGGACTTGACTCTGTACTTTTCTTCCTTAACCCTTATCATTTTTAACCTAGAATATAAATAGTATCCTGCCTCTCAAGGCTCTGCCAACAAGACACGTCTTTTCTTGTGTAATGAGCGTGAGTTATACGGTCACAAGGTACCTAGTGAATGTCAA
This sequence comes from Anomaloglossus baeobatrachus, assembly GCF_048569485.1. Taxonomy (NCBI): domain Eukaryota; kingdom Metazoa; phylum Chordata; class Amphibia; order Anura; family Aromobatidae; genus Anomaloglossus; species Anomaloglossus baeobatrachus. The sequence goes on from NC_134361.1 coordinate 190,855,906, forward strand.
TGCTCACTATTTTGATCATGTATCTTTGCGCATACCTTAGAGCTTTTTTCATTTTCTCATATAGTACCGAACCCTAGTGTTCGACGCGGTTGACTACTACACGTGTCATCCATTGGTGCATGTTCATTCTATTCTCTACAATTCTCTAGGTATGTCCAAATGTATTATTTACTAGTTACGGCACCCGTCCATGATATCATATGTTCATACATTGTCTGTATTTTTGTGTTATTTGTACTCCCTCTTCCAGGGTATGATGTGCATTTACAAAATATTTGCATCAGAAGATGTGTTTCATTATCATGTCGTGTTTTCCCTCAATCACCTTTGTATGATTCTCCTTGTGATGATATACTTATTTATTGTATACTCATTGTTTGTTTTTGTTGTTTTTTGTTTTTTCTTGTTCACTTTGTCAGTCTGATAGATCCCTTGATAAAGGTCAGGTGTAGACCGAAACGTTGGGACAGACTTCATTCCTTTGTTTAATAAAAACGTATTCAGCACCACCCAAGACTTTATACATTTTTTCTAAGGAGTGCCAGAGTTACATGTATTTTTCTGCAGTTGCTTTTGTTCTCCAGAGCACCCAACTAAGATAGTGAGCCAGGCTTGTTTTTTCTATTGGACTCTTGTTGTCCTGTGCTCCTATCACCTACACGTTTTCAGTACCAATGTCGTTCAATACCTTATCATATGGACAAGATGAAGTAACTAGTATCCTTTCACGTGTGACCACACCTCGCTCATTCCTTTCAATTCCATCGGAGAACCACCTTGTCTTGATGAAAAACCAAAAAAGGTGACTCCGAAGAGAGCGCAGCCAAATCGGAGACTCTCCTGAGGGAAGTTATGGCCACTAGAAAGACCACTTTCTGTGAAAGCCGAAACAAAGAAACCTCCCTAAGAGGCTCAAAGGGGGGTTTCTGTAAAACCGTGAGAACCAAATTGAGGTCCCAGGGATCCAAGGGCCGCCGGTAAGGCGGAATGATGTGAGACGTGCCCTGCATGAAGGTGCGGACCTGAGCCAGCCAGGCGAGACGCCGCTGGAACAGCACTGACAGAGCTGAGACTTGTTCCTTGAGAGAGTTGAGGGACAGTCCCAGCTGCAGACCGGACTGTAGAAAGGACAGAAGGGTCGGCAAGGAAAATGGCCAAGGAGGATGGCCGGAAGAGCGACACCAGGACAGGAAAATTTTCCAAGTCCTGTGATAGATCTTGGTGGAGGAAGACCTACGGGCCAGAGTCATAGTGGAGATGACTTCAGGAGGGATACCAGAAGCCGTCAAGATCCAGGACTCAAGAGCCACGCCGTCAATTTGAGAGCCGCAGAATTCAGGCGGAAAAACGGACCTTGTGAGAGAAGGTCTGGACGGTCCGGAAGATGCCACGGCACCTCTACGGACAGAAGGAGCAGGTCTGGGTACCAAGCTCGCCTGGGCCAGACCGGAGCAATGAGAATGACTCGACGGCCCTCCATTCTGATCTTGCGCAGGACTCTGGGCAAGAGAGCTAGAGGGGGAAACACGTAGGACAGACGAAACTGGGACCAGTCTTGGACCAGAGCGTCCGCGGCGAATGCCTGAGGATCGTGGGAGCGAGCCACGTAAACGGGAACTTTGTTGTTGTGACGGGATGCCATTAGGTCCACGTCCGGAGTGCCCCATTTGCGGCAGATTAACTGAAAAACTGCCGGGTGCAGGGACCATTCGCCACTGTCCACGGTTTGACGGCTGAGATAATCTGCCTCCCAGTTTTCCACGCCTGGGATGTGGACTGCGGATATGGTGGACTTGGAGTCCTCCGCCCATTGAAGGATGCGTTGTACCTCCAACATTGCCAGGCGGCTGCGTGTCCCGCCTTGGTGATTGATGTAGGCAACCGCTGTCGCGTTGTCCGACTGGACTCGGATGTGCCTGCACGCCAGCAGATGGTGAAAAGCTAGGAGAGCCAGAAGCACGGCTCTGGTTTCCAGCACATTGATCGAGAGGGCTGATTCGGACGGAGTCCAAGTGCCCTGCGCTCAGTGGTGGAGACATACCGCTCCCCAGCCGGATAGACTGGCATCCGTGGTGAGGATCACCCAGGACAGGGCCAGAAAGGAGCGCCCCTGGGACAGAGAGAGGGGCCGAAGCCACCACTGAAGAGAGCTTCTGGTCTGTGGCGACAGAGGCACTAACCTGTGCAAGGAGGAAGGCCGCTTGTCCCAGCAGCGGAGAATGTCCAGCTGCAGGGGGACGCAGATGGAACTGGGCAAAGGGAACAGCCTCCATTGACGCCACCATCTGACCCAGCACCTGCATCAGGCGCCTGAGGGAATAACGGCGGGGCCTCAGCAGAGAGCGGACCGCCAGTTGGAGGGACTGCTGTTTGACTAAGGGCAACTTCACAAGTGCCGGCAAAGTCTCGAACTGCATCCCTAGGTACGTGAGACTCTGGGTCGGATTCAGAGTGGACTTGGGAAGATTGACAAGCCACCCGAATTGGGCTAGAGTGGCGAGAGTGAGCGAGACACTCTGCTGACAGTCCACGCTGGATGAAGCCTTTACCAGAAGGTCATCCAGGTAAGGGATCACTGCCAACCCCTGTAGGTGCAGGACCGCAATCACTGCTGCCATGACCTTGGTGAATACCCGAGGAGCTGTGGCCAACCCGAAGGGGAGAGCCACGAATTGGAAATGTTCCTCTCCGATTGCAAAACGTAGCCAACGCTGGTGTGAAACTGCAATTGGCACATGTAGATAGGCATCTCTGATGTCGATGGATGCCAGGAAATCCCCTTGGGTCATTGAGGCAATGACTGATCGCAGAGACTCCATGCGAAAATGCCGCACCTGAACATGCTTGTTGAGAAGCTTGAGATCCAGGATGGGCCGGAAGGAACCGTCCTTTTTGGGGACTAGGAAGAGATTTGAGTAGAAACCTCTGAACCGTTCCCGGGCGGGAACCGGTACAATTACTCCGTTGGCCTGCAAGGATGCCACGGCCTGTGAGAAGGCGGCGGCCTTGGAGCAGGGGGGACGTTGAGAGAAAAATCTGTTTGGCGGACTGGAAGAAAATTCTATCCTGTAGCCGTGGGAGATGATATCCCGCACCCACTGATCGGAGACGTGTTGAAACCACACGTCGCCAAGGTGGGAGAGCCTGCCACCGACCAAGGACGTTGCTGGCGCAGCTAGATAGTCACGGAGGAGGCTGCCTTGGTGGCAGCACCTCCTGCGGTCTTTTGTGGACGCGCTTTTGGGCGCCAGTTGGATTTCTGGTCCTTGGCTGAGTTAGTGGACGAGGCCGAGGGCTTAGAGGAGGACCAGTTGGAGGAACGAAAGGAACGAAACCACGACTGATTCCTGCCCTGGACAGGTTTCCTGGTTTTGAGTTTGTGGCATGGGAAGTACTCTTCCCGCCAGTAGATTCCTTGATAATTTCATCCCAAGCTGTTCACCGAACAGCCTGGACCCAGCAAAAGGAGGTCCAGCAAGGTACTTCTTTGAAGAAGCATCTGCCTTCCACTCTCGAAGCCACAAGATCCTGCGGATAGCGAGGGAATTAGCCGAAGCCACCGCAGTGCGGTGAGAAGCTTCCAGCATGGCAGACATGGCATAGGACGAAAAAGCTGAAGCTTGGGAAGTTAAGGAAACTATTTTGGGGCATAGATTCCCTGGCGAGGGAATGCATCCCCTCTAGAGAAGCAGAGATGGCTTTGAGAGCCCACACTGCTGCAAAAGTCGGGGAGAACGAAGCCCCCGCCGCTTCATATACGGATTTGGCCAGAAGATCAATCTGGCGGTCAGTGGAATCCTTAAGAGAGGTGCCATCAGCCACCGATACAACGGTCCGGGCTGAGAGTCTAGACACCGGGGGGGTCTACCTTTGGGGAATGAGCCCACTCCTTGATCACCTCAGGTGGAAAGGGAAAGCGGTCATCAGAACCACGCTTTGGAAAGAGTTTGTCAAAACAGGCCCTGGGCTTGGTCACAGCGGCCTGAAAACTGGAGTGGTTAAAGAACACACTCTTTGCTCTCTTAGGCGAGGTAAACTGGTGGCTTTTCTGCCAGAGAGGGTTGCTCCTCTGATACTGGGGGATTGAGATCCAGTACAGAATTAATGGACGCAATCAAATCACTAACATCTGAGTCAACTTTCGGACAGATCAATGGGGCACATGGAGTTAACCTCTGAGCCCCACTGTAAAGGCATCCTCCTCGCCCTGCGAGTCAGCTCCTGAATCAGAGCCGCGGGACGAGGAAGGAGAGGGAACCCTGCGTCTCTCTTCTTAGAAGGACGGGGTCTGGGGCCAGATGATGAATCCTCTGTGAGCTCCGGTCCTGAGAGACCCCTAGCAGCAGAGGCACCCTGTGAAAGGGGCTGATGCATGTTCAGCAAAGTCCTGGACAGAAGTCCCATGGAGTCAGCAAAAGACTGGGAGATAGACCTAGAAAAGGATTCTACCCAAGCCAGGGGTTCAGCCACAGGAACAGGGGCAGCCTGAGAGACCACTGGGGGTGAGACTCCAGGCTGAGGCACCGCCAGGTTAGAGCAGGCATCACAATGTGGGAATATGCTCGGTTCAGGCAGCAGGAGCTTACATGCAGTGCATACTGAATACAGCTTTAGAGCCTTGCTCCTCGTGTGAGACATGCTGCTGGAGTGAGGGCTCTGCCAGAGAAGGAACCCCAGAGAGTATAATCGGAGACCGGTTGTGGCTTACCAGACCGCTGGAGCGGTGTTGTGTGCCCTCCAGATCCCGAAGCCCGGACCCCCAAGCACAGCACCTCAGCAGAGATGCTGCAGACCAGCGCTTGCAGAGAGAACGCTGAGAAAATGGCCGCCGGAGCGAAGCGAGGGGGCGGGGCTTGCTGAGGAGCGGGAACTGGAGGGCTATAGAGACCTACCGGGGAGGAGGGACGCCCCAGCAGTGGGGAGTATCCAGAACGGCCGCCGGGCGGAGCCGAGCCTGTCCCTCTGCATGAGTGACATGCGAGGGCAGTGAAACCGAACTAGGCCTCCGGCAACAATAAAGTACAGGGACCCCCAATATATAAACGTCTCAGGTACTTAGCTTGCTGAGACGCAGGGTTCCAAGTCCCTGGGGATGAGTGCTCCGGTCTGGCAGGGTCCTGAAGGGCTGCGGATGGAGACCGGTCTCCTGCAAAGCATGGAGATCGTGCTGGCTCCCACTTCAAGCCAGAGCCCAGGAGGGATGGTGAAGGAGCGCGGCATGTAAGGCTCCAGCACTGGAAATCAACCTTAACAACACCGCCGACACAGTGGGGTGAGAAGGGACATGCCGGGAGTCCAGAATTGGACCCGCTTTTCTTCAAACTCTTTCCAAAAATCAAAAAATCAGATGAGAATGCATGTGTGGATGTATACCTCCTGACACAAAGCGATAAACTGGCTAGATCTGGTTCTCCAGGGGGTGTATAAGCTCAGAGGGAGGAGCTACACTTTTAAGTGTAGTACTTTGTGTGTCCTCCGGAGGCAGAAGCTAAACACCCATGGTCTGGGTCTCCCATAGGAACGATAAAGAAAAGCACTTGCTACCCACAGTAAAATTTAGTGGAGGTTCCATCATGCTTTGGGGCTGTGTGGCCAATGCCGGCACCGGGAATCTTGTTAAAGTTGAGGGTCGCATGGATTCAACTCAGTATCAGCAGATTCTTGACAATAATGTGCAAGAATTAGTGACGAAGTTGAAGTTACGCAGGGGATGGATATTTCAGCAAGACAATGATCCAAAACACCGCTCCAAATCTGCTCAGGCATTCATGCAGAGGAACAATTACAATTTTCTGGAATGGCCATCCCAGTCCCCAGACCTGAATATCATTGAACATCTGTGGGATGATTTGAAGCGGGCTATCCATGCTCGGCGACCATCAAACTTAACTGAACTGGAATTGTTTTGTAAACAGGAATGGTCAAATATACCTTCATCCAGGATCCAGGAACGCATTAAAAGCTACAGGAAGCGACTAGAGGCTATTATTTTTGCAAAAGGAGGATCTACAAAATATTAATGCCACTTTTATGTTGAGGTGCCCATACTTTTGCACCGGTCAAATTTTGTTTAAATGCGGATTGCACATTTTCTGTTATTACAATAAACCTCATTTCAATCCAGAAATATTACTGAGTCCATCACTTATTAGATATATGAAACTGAAATAGCTGTTGCAAAAACCCAAATTGTTATAAAAAAAAAAAAAAAGGTTAACATTAATAGGGGTGCCCAAACTTTTTCATATGACTGTATGTAGTCTGTATTGTGAAAACTAATGACAAATCCACTTTTATAGGTGCAAAAAGGTGCTGTTCCCCTTCACTTCTAATTTTATTGGCATCAAAATGCATAATATTCAAAGATGTTGGATAAGTTATTTTTCGACAGAAAATAATTTTAAGTGTGTGAAAAATATGTAAATGGAAATAAAAACAGGAAATCAGAAGGGAAACAGATCAGCAGCAAAAAATAAATATCTATCTAATATATATATATTAGTTTGGTTCTTGTCTACTACTGTATAGGGTTAGTAAAGAGGGATAGAGAGACTACTTTTAAAACTATGCAGTAACTGCTGATCAGCTATAGTGGTCGGATGTACTGTTGGAATAGACGACCATTAGTGATGGGCGAATAGTAACTTAGGCTATGTGCCCACGGGACTCTGTACCTGCGGATACATCTGCAGGTACGGCTGCAGGTTTTCCGCAGCTGATCCCCGGAATCCGCAGCTATCAATTGCTGCGGGATTCCAGCGAAATATCTGAGGTAAACCTGCGGACATTCATGCGACTTACCTGCGGACGTCCCGGCCTCTATCTCCATAGTGGAGAGGTGGGAATTCCGCAGGTATTTCCACAGTAATAATTGACCTGCAGTTATGTACGGCTGCGGGACATCCGCAGCAAATTCCGCAGCCGCACGTACTGCAGCATGGACACAGCACTCCCCATGTCCCATAGGATAACATGGGGAGTGTCTGTACTTGCTAAAACCTGCGGATTTATCTAGAAAATCCAGATAAATCCGCAGGTTTTCCGCGGCAAAATCCATGGGTACAGAGTCCCGTGGGCACAGGGCCTAAGTGTTCAGATTACTTGTAACAAATCCCAAAGTTCTATTCCGGTATTCGTCACAAATAACAAACCTAAAGCAAGTCACTGGGGAAAAAGTGCATTTTTCTTGCCGTGACGAAGACTACTAGTACTTGGTATTCAGTAAGCATTATCCGAACATGAATAGTTACCATTTGCCCATCACTAACAGCCACCATGTATAATCCCCCCTATTTGTTTAGCTGTATGATGTAGTGAAAAGCTGCAGTTGTTGTACGGATACATACACATGTAGCGATCAGCTTCTCTTTGTGCTTCAGCTCCTCGTCTCCGGCATGTAGCTGTTGTCTCACTGTCTGTAATGTCTGCTCTAGATCGCGGAGCTTAAAAATGGAAACAAAATGAAAAATCAGATTTTTGTGTACTCGCCATAAAATCTTTTTCTCTGGGCCTTCATTGGGGGACACAGCTCATGGTTTCCTGCGTCCCCCAATGAGGCAAGAGAGAAAATTAGATTTTTGTGTACTCACCATAAATCTTTCTCTGGGCATTCATAAGGGGACACATGAGCTGTGTCTCCCCAATGAGGTAAGAGATTCTAACTTGGTAATTTTATACCATTTGACCGCTGCCAACCATTAAATTAGTTTTACCAAGATTGAAGAGTATCTTACTGATTGCATGGGAGCCAAACCACTGGGACGCCTCCCAAAATTTTAACTCTGCAAAGCCCTGACTGAAAGGAGCAGATGTCAAGCATGCACACTTCTTTTCCATTCATTGGCTATGCTGAAGAAAGCTGCCAGCAGTGGCTTTGGCAATGAATGGAGTAAGGGTGCGGCGGCTCGACCTCCGATTCATTCAGTTCTCTGAATTCCTGGAATTCAGAAATCCTAAGCATAGGGGATAACTTTCTCTATTACTAATTGTCACAATTTTGCTCATTTGGGGCTACTCTCCAGTAAGAAGGACCCCACTCATTAATGCACTAAGGTGGCCATGCACAATGTCATGATCCAGGCCGGCTTTTCCCTGCTGCTGGTTACACTCAGGGCCTGGTCATAGCAGGAGTTCTGGATCCCAGGACGCTATATCTTGCCTCTCTACCTATGGATCAGTGCCAGTGATATTTCTGCCTTGCAGCGTGTATACTGGCTCTGGTGAGTGTTCCCGATCTGTCCTGCCTCCCTGCTACTGTGTCCTGGCTTGTACCCTTCCCCCGTTCGTCTGCCTGTCCCGGTCCCTGACTTCCCCTCCTGTCTGTTGTTTGTGTTTCCCTCTCCATACCTGATCTCCCGGCTTCCGACTCGGTTCTGTTTTCTGACTTTATTTTGATCCTCCCCTTGCAGGGACTTGACTTTTCTGGCTAGACCCTGACTGACTACTCTATTGCCCCCTGGTGGTCTGCCTGTTAACTGCCTGCTGATGTTACTCTGCTGTACTTCAGCTGCCTTTCCCTTACAGTGTTGCTTTGTCTCTCCTTCACTACTCTGCTGCCACCTAGTGGGGAATACACTGTACTACATCTTACTAGCCTTTGTACAGCATGACACACAGGAGATAAAACATCACGGTCTAGACCAGAGGTCTCAAACACGCGGCCTGCATGCGGCCCCTCAGGCTGCTTTGTGCGGCCCCCAGGCCCGTGCCCCCGTTCACTATCATGGCCGGTGCAGGGGCCGCAGCCCCTGTCTGTGCTTTATGTCAGATGAATGTTTTGCTGGCGCTGCGCCGGCAAAAAAGAGAATTTTGTTTACTTACCGTAAATTCTTTTTCTTATAGTTCCGTATTGGGAGACCCAGACCATCGGTGTTTAGCTTCTGCCTCCGGAGGACACACAAAGTACTACACTAAAAAGTGTAGCTCCTCCCTCTGAGCTTATACACCCCCTGGTGAGCAGACCCAGCCAGTTTAGTGCAAAAGCTGAAGGAGAATAGCCACCCACAAGTAGAACAGAGCAAGAGCCGGAACAACCGGAGACTCTGTCCACGACAACAGCCGGTGAGAACACGCGGAACAAGAAAAAATTGCCAACAGGCAACAGGGAGGGTGCTGGGTCTCCCAATACGGAACTATAAGAAAATGAATTTACGGTAAGTAAACAAAATTCTCTTTTTCTTTATCGTTCCTTTGGGAGACCCAGACCATGGGACGTTCCAAAGCAGTCCCTGGGTGGGAAATAAGCAGAATAAACTAAGAAGTAGGCAGAACCTAACTTCACAAATGGGCGACTCCATTGACGCCACCATTTGACCCAGCACCTGCATCAGACGCCTGAGGGTATAACGGCGGGGCCTCAGCAGAGAGCGCACTGCCAGTTGGAGGGACTGCTGTTTGACTAAGGGCAACATCACAAGTGCCGGCAAAGTCTCGAACTGCATCCCTAGGTACGTGAGACTCTGGGTCAGAGTCAGGGTGGATTTGGGAAGATTGACCAGCCACTCGAATTGGGCTAGGGTGGCGAGAGTGAGCGAGACACTCCGCTGACAGTCTGCGCTGGATGAAGCCCTGACTAGAAGGTCGTCCAGGTAAGGGATCACTGCCAACCCCTGTAGGTGCAGAACCGCAATCACTGCAGCCATGATCTTGGTGAATACCCGAGGAGCTGTGGCCAACCCGAAGGGGAGAGCCACAAATTGGAAATGATCTTCTCCGATTGCAAACCGTAACCAACGCTGGTGTGAGACTGCAATTGGCACATGCAGATAGGCGTCTCTAATGTCGATGGACGCCAGGAAATCCCCTTGGGTCATTGAGGCAATGACTGATCGCAGAGACTCCATGCGAAGGTGCCGCACCTGAACATGCTTGTTGAGAAGCTTGAGATCCAGGATGGGCCGGAAGGAACCGTTCTTTTTGGGGACTAGGAAGAGATTTGAGTAGAAACCTCTGAACCGTTCCCGGGCGGGCACCGGTACAATTACTCCGTTGGCCTGCAAGGATGCCACGGCCTGTGAGAAGGCGGCGGCCTTGGAGCAGGGGGGGGGTTGAGAGAAAAAATCACCTCCTGCCGTCTTCTGTGGACGCGCTTTTGGGCGCCAGTTGGATTTCTGGTCCTTGGCTTAGTTAGTGGACGAGGCCGAAGGCTTAGAGGACGACCAGTTGGAGGAACGAAAGGAGCGAAACCTTGACTGATTACTACCCTGGGCAGGTTTCCTGGCTTTGGTTTGTGGCATGGAAGTACTCTTCCGGCCAGTAGCTTCCTTAATAATTTCATCCAGCTGTTCTCCGAACAGCCGGGACCCAGCAAAAGGGAGCCCAGCAAGGTACTTCTTAGAAGAAGCATCTGCCTTCCACTCTCGAAGCCACAAGATCCTGCGGATAGCGAGGGAATTAGCCGAAGCCACCGCAGTGCGGTGAGAAGCCTCCAGCATGGCAGACATGGCATAGGATGAAAAAGCTGAAGCTTGGGAAGTCAAGGCAACCATTTCGGGCATAGATTCCCTGGAGAGGAAATGCATCTCCTCTAGAGAAGCAGATATGGCTTTGAGAGCCCACACTGCTGCAAAAGTCGGGGAAAACGAGGCCCCCGCCGCTTCATATACGGATTTGGCCAGAAGGGCATCACAATGTGGATAGGTGCTCGGTTCAGGCAGCAGGAGCTTACATGCAGCGCATACAGAGTAAAGCTTTGGAGCCTTGCTCCTCGTGTGAGACATGCTGCTGGAGTGGGGGCTCTGCCAAAGAATGAACCCCAGAGAGTATATACAGAGGTCCACAACCAGAGCCGGTTGTGGCTTACCAGACCGCTGCGCTGTGCAGAGCGGTGTTGTGTGCCCTCCAGATCCCGAAGCCCGGACCCCCAAACACAGCACCTCAACAGGGATGCAGAACGCAGACCAACGCTGAGAGAACTCTGAGAAAATGGCCGCCGGAGCGAAGAGAGGGGGCGGGACTTGCATAAAGAGCGGGATCTGGAGAGCCATAGAGACCTACAGGGGAGGAGACACGCACAGCAGTGGGGAGTGTCCCTCCCCTGTGCAGAATGGCCGCTGGGAGGAGCCGCGCTGTCCCTCTGCATGAGTGACATGCTAGGGCAGTGAAACGAAACTAGGCCTCCGGCGAAGCCAGGGCCTAAATTTGAGCGGAGAGGCCGACGCGCAAGCACCATCGGCGCGGTTCTCGGGCGACAGCTAGAGAACCCGCCGGAAATGTCAGAAAATACAATAAGCACACTCTCCCCCAACAATAAAGCACAGGGACCCCCAAATAAAAACGTCTCAGGTACTTAGCTGCTGAGACGCAGGGCCATGTCCCTGTGGATGAGTGCTCCGGTCCAGCAGGGTCCTGAAGGGCTGCGGATGGAGACCGGTCTCCTGCCAGGCATGGAGACCGTGCTGGCTCCCACTTCAAGCCAGAGCCCAGGAGGGATGGTGAAGGAGCACGGCATGTAAGGCTCCAGCCTAGGAAATCAACCTTAACAACACCGCCGACACAGTGGGGTGAGAAGGGACATGCCGGGGGTCCAGACGTGGACCCACAGTTCTTCAAACTCATTCCAAAAGGGAAAAATCATATGAGAATGCATGTGTGGATGTATGCCTCCTGAACACAAAGCGATAAACTGGCTGGGTCTGCTCACCAGAGGGTGTATAAGCTCAGAGGGAGGAGCTACACTTTTTAGTGTAGTACTTTGTGTGTCCTCCGGAGGCAGAAGCTAAACACCCATGGTCTGGGTCTCCCAAAGGAACGATAAACAAACATTCATCTGACGTAAATCACCGACAGGGGCTGCGGCCCCTGCACTGGCCGCGATAGTGAACGGGGGGCACGGGCCTGGGGGCCGCACAAAGAGATGAGGCAGCCGAGGGAACATGGGACAGATAAGAATAGTGCTTTTTTTTGTGTGTGTGTGTGAAGGACGGCACATTAACCCCTTAGCGATCTATGACGTACTGGGTACACCATAGCTCCCTGGTACTTAAGGACCCTTGACGTACCCTGTACGTCACGGCGAAATCGCGGCCCCGGTGGCTGCGATCGATTTGCAAATAACTTAGATTCGGGGAGGAGGGGATCTCAGGAGGGGTGGTGTCTCCTCCCCAGATCTATGGAGGCTGTGATTGGCTGACGAACGCCGCTCAGCCAATCACAGCCACTGTAATGTTTAGCCATTGAAAATGGCTGAAACATTGAAATCCAGCCCTGATCAGTGCAGCTATAGCCCTGATTGGCTGAAGCTGGGTGACCTCTGTTTTACCAGCCCCCAGCTCTGATTGGAGAGATAGGTCACAAGGCTGGTCTCTCCAATCACTGTGGATCTGGGGCCGGAGACCACTCCCCTCAGCTTCACTCTGGCGTCTGTGGAAGCTTATGGGAGCAATCGGTAAGTTATAGCGCCCCTATCCCCGCCCAAACCCCCCCTCCCTCTTCAGCCGCCACCACCACATTACTATCGGATGGGGACAAAGTGGGCACATTACTATTGGATGGGCACATGACTAAAGGATGGGGACAAGGCTGGGGACATTACTAAAGGATGGGGACATTACAAGGATGGGCACAATACTATTGGATGGGGACATTACTATAGAATGGGGACAAGGCTGGGGGCATTACTATAGGATGGGGACAAGGTGGGCACATTACTATAGGATGGGGACAAGGTGGGCACACTACTATAGGATGGGGACTAGGATGGGCACAGTATTACAGGATAGGGACATTACTACAAGGGGACAATGATGGGAAATATTACTATAGGATAGGGATAAGGCTGGGGACATTACTATAGGAAGGGGACATTACTATAGGATGGGGACTAGGATGGGCACAGTACTACAGGATGGGGACAAGGATAGGCACATTACTATTGGATGGGACATAACTACAGGATGGGGACATTACTATAGAATGGGACAACTATATGATGGGGACAGTACTAGAGGATAGGGACATTGCTACAAGGGGACAAGGATGGGGAACATTACTATAAGATGTGGACAAGGATGAACACATTACTGTAGATGGGGCACAATACTACAAGGGGACAAGCATGGGCACATTACAACAAGATGGGGAGCATAACTAAAAAATGTTGGCCAAAATTTCTACATAGTGCTAATTGTAACAGTTACAAGAAAGGGATAAAATGTAAAAAACAAAAACCCCAACTCAAAATAAGGCATGACTTTTTTTTTTACCATCAAATTTTTTTTTTTTATATACAGTATATTTAAACAAAGAATGTGCACATTTGTTATAATAAACAAGTGACAAGTGTTCAAAATCAGTGATCAAAAAGGTGTGTAAAAAATTAAATATATATATATATATATATGGTACCAATAAAAATGTCACTTTGACCTGCAAAGAATGCAGCCCCCCAAATTATTTTTTTTCCTCTGTGCGGCCCATACACCCAGCCGAGTTTGAGACCCCTGGTCTAGACTTTGCCCTGATGAGAGAAAGAAGGTTCTGGCAAGTTGGATTTCAACAGGTCAAATCTGTTGATCCCACAGGGGATAAGCTGCACAGAAACGTCTGGAAGAGGCTTATTCCCGTCTCCTCGTACAAAACGCAAGCAACCAAGCCTGGCACGCCAGTTTATGCTGGGCTCTGGAAGAATAGCATGCTCAATGTGTATGACCATGACCATAGTATTTGTATTACTATGTACACTGTGCATAGGCAGAAAGCTGCTAATCACCGGTGGTGGTGTAATTGGACTAGGAGACAGACACCTAGTCCTGTAGTGATAATCTTCTGCTGATAAAACACAGATTTTATTGAAACCGCAAAACACAGCCTAGTAAGTGACATCACTGGAATCATAGTTTCTGCCCCTGCATAATACTGTTCTCAAATTAGATAGCAAAAACCTGCTGACCGCGTCCTTTTTACTGTTATTATATAAAATAGTTATATTTCAATCTTTGGGTTGATAAAGATCCCCTTGTTTTGTCAACCAATAGAAACAACCTTCTAAGGCACAGCAAGTGGCGCAAACCAGCTAACCTTCAAGGAACTTTCATCTCGAAACCGGTTTATCTCCATGTCCTTCCGCTGTAATACGTCCTGCGTATCTTGTAACCTACTGTTCAGTTTTGCTGTCTGATGAAAAACAAAGATGCAAGTCTTCGGTAAATAGAACAAAATCACGAGTTCTCATAGCAAACAATAGGAGCTAGCCGAAGACGAACAGTCAATCTTGTGATCATCACTAAGAGGAGGACAGCATGGGAGGTGAACGCGAAAACAAGTCTGGGGCTCGTCTGCTCGTTACTACTGACAGAGAATGGAAATGAAGGGGATCGGCTTTTATTTGGGAGACTGAGCTTCTTGTGCTAAATGTAATCTACATTTGATAGTTTTATGTTTCTTCAGCCGGTGCACCAAAGATCCATTCTAAAACCCCTTTGGTGGACACAAGCTTTACCGAACCTGGCAGCAACATCGGCTCAGTCTCTCCTGCTCAGCATTAATTAGGGAAAACTATGCAGCCGCTTAGTTATCTCAGTGATAGGAGCACAACGCTTATGAATGCTCTACCCTATGATTTAAAGGGAACCTGTCAGGTCCAATATGCACCCAGAACCATGATCAGTTCTGGGTGCATATTGCTAATCCCTGTATCTGGTAGCATAGATAGAGATCTTTAGAAAAAGTATTTCTAAAGATCCTGTATGATATGCTAATGAGTACAAGGACTAGTCCCCTGGGCGTTATATCCCCCAACTAGCCACAGGGGCGTACCAACATGCTACTCAATGCTCATCTCTCAGTGTCATGTGTACCATGTCTGGTTTAGGCTTGGTGCGCATGATCAGAAATCACCGCACTTCGAAGCCGGGTGTAGTCCGGGGAAAATAAGATTTTTGTGTACTCACCGTAAAATCTTTTTCTCTGAGCCTACATTGGGGGACACAAGAAACCATGTGCTGTGTCCCCCAATGAAGTGACAGCGAAAAAAAGATTTTGGGTACTCACTGCAAAATCTCTCTCGGAGCCTTCATTGGGGGACACAGCACATGGTTTCCTGTATCCCCCAATGAAGTGACAGAGAAAAAGAGAATTTTGTTACTTACCGTAAATTCTTTTTCTTATAGCTCCATATTGGGAGACCCAGACCATGGGTGTTTAGCTTCTGCCTCCGGAGGACACACAAAGTACTACACTAAAAAGTGTAGCTCCTCCCTCTGAGCTTATACACCCCCTGGTAGCCAGTCCTAGCCAGTTTAGTGCAAAAGCTGAAGGAGAATAGCCACCCACAAGTAGAACCGAGTAAGAACCGGAACAACCGGAGACTCTGTCCACGACAATACCGTGAGGACCAAGTTAAGGTCCCAGGGATCCAAGGAACGCCGATAAGGCGGAATGATGTGAGACGCACCTTGCATGAAGCTGCGGACCTGAGCCAGCCGGGCGAGACACCGCTGGAACAGCACTGATAGAGCTGAGACTTGTCCCTTGAGAGAGTTGAGGGACAGTCCTAGCTGCAGACCGGACTGTAAAAAAGACAGAAGGGTCGGCAACGAGAATGGCCAAGGAGAATGGCCGGAACAGCGACACCAGGACAGGAAAATTTTCCAAGTCCTGTGATAGATCTTGACGGAGGAAGACTTACGGGCCTGAGTCATAGTGGAGATGACTTCAGGAGGAATACCAGAAGCCGTCAAAATCCAGGACTCAAGAGCCACGCTGTCAATTTGAGTGCCGCAGAATTCGGGCGGAAAAACGGACCTTGCAAGAGCAGGTCTGGACGGTCCGGAAGATGCCACGGCATCTCCACGGACAGTTGGAGCAGGTCCGGATACCAAGCTCGCCTGGGCCAGTCCGGTGCAATGAGGATGACTCGACGGCCCTCCATTCTGATCTTGCGCAGGACTCTGGGCAAGAGAGCTAGAGGGGGAAACACGTAGGATAGACGAAACTGGGACCAGTCTTGAACCAGAGCGTTCGCGGCGAAGGCCTGAGGATCGTGGGAGTGAGCCACGTAAACCGGAACCTTGTTGTTGTGACGGGATGCCATTAGGTACACGTCCTGAGTGCCCCACTTGCGGCAGATTGACTGAAACACTGCCGGGTGCAGGGACCACTCGCCACCGTCCACGGATTGATGGCTGAGATAATCTGCCTCCCAGTTTTCTACGCCAGGGATGTGGACTGCGGATATGGTGGACTTGGAGTCCTCCGCCCATTGAAGAATGTGTTGGACCTCCAACATTGCCAGGCGGCTGCGTGTCCTGCCTTGGTGATTGATGTAGGCAACCGCTGTCGCGTTGTCTGACTGGACTCGAATGTGCCTGCCCGCCAACAGGTGGTGAAAGGCTAGGAGAGCTAGAAGCACAGCTCTGGTTTCCAGCACATTGATTGAAAGGGCTGACTCGGACGGAGTCCAAGTGCCCTGTGCTCTGTGGTGGAGATGTACCGCTCCCCAGCCGGATAGGCTGGCATCCGTGGTGAGAATCACCCAGGACGGGGCCAGGAAGGAGCGCCCTTGGGACAGGGAGAGGGGTCGAAGCCACCACTGAAGAGAGCTCCTGGTCCGTGGCGACCGAGCCACTAACCTCTGTAAGGAGGAAGGCCGCTTGTCCCAACAGCGGAGAATGTCCAGCTGCAGAGGACGCAGATGGAACTGGGCAAAGGGAACCGCCTCCATGGAGGCCACCATTTGACCCAGCACCTGCATCAGACACGCCTGAGGGTATAACGGCGGGGCCTCAGGAGAGAGCGCACCGCCAACCGGAGTGACAGCTGTTTGTCTAAGGGCAACTTCACAAGTGCCGGCAAAGTCTCGAACTGCATCCCTAGGTACGTGAGACTCTGGGTCGGAGTCAGAGTGGATTTGGGAAGATTGACAATCCACCCGAATTGGGCTAGGGTGGCGAGAGTGAGCGAAACACTCCGCTGACAGTCTGCGCTGGATGTACCCTTGACCAGAAGGTCGTCCAGATAAGGAAGCACTGCTAACCCCTGGAGGTGCAGGACCGCAATCACTGCCGCCATGACCTTGGTGAATACCCGAGGGGCCGTGGCTAACCCGAAGGGGAGAGCCACGAATTGGAAATTATCCTCTCCTATCGCAAAACGTAACCAACGCTGATGTGACACTGCGATTGGCACATGTAGATAGGCATCTCTGATGTCGATGGACGCCAGGAACTCCCCTTGGGTCATAGAGGCAATGACTGATCGCAGAGACTCCATGCGAAAATGCCGCACCCGGACATGCTTGTTGAGAAGCTTGAGATCCAGGATGGGCCGGAAGGTACCGTCCTTTTTTGGAACTAGGAAGAGATTTGAGTAAAAACCTCTGAACCGTTCCTGAGCGGGAACTGGGACAATCACTCCGTTTGCCTGCAAGGACGCCACGGCCTGCGAGAAGGCGGCGGCCTTGGAGCAGGGGGGAGTGGAGAGAAAAGAAGGGAATTTTGTTTACTTACCGTAAATTCCTTTTCTTCTAGCTCTAATTGGGAGACCCAGACAATTGGGTGTATAGCTACTGCCTCCGGAGGCCACACAAAGTATTACACTTAAAAGTGTAAGGCCCCTCCCCTACTGCCTATACACCCCCCGTGGGATCACGGGCTCCTCAGTTTTAGTGCAAAAGCAAGAAGGAGGAAAGCCAATAAACTGGTTTAAGCACATTCAATCCGAAGGAATATCGGAGAACTGAAACCATTCAACATGAACAACACGTGTATACAAAAAAACAGGGGCGGGTGCTGGGTCTCCCAATTAGAGCTAGAAGAAAAGGAATTTACGGTAAGTAAACAAAATTCCCTTCTTCTTTGTCGCTCTATTGGGAGACCCAGACAATTGGGATGTCCAAAAGCAATCCCTGGGTGGGTAAAATAATACCTCGTGATAGGGCCATAAAAACGGCCCTTTCCTACAGGTGAGCAATCGCCGCCTGAAGGACTTGTCTACCTAGGCTGGCGTCCGCCGAAGCATAGGTATGCACCTGATAATGCTTGGTAAAAGTGTGCAGACTCGACCAGGTAGCCGCCTGGCACACTTGCTGAGCCGTAGCCTGGTGCCTTAATGCCCAGGACGCACCCACGGCTCTGGTAGAATGGGCCTTCAGCCCTGATGGAACCGGAAGCCCCGCAGAACGGTAGCTTTCAAGAATTGGTTCCTTGATCCACCGAGCCAGGGTGGATTTGGAAGCCTGCAACCCTTTACGCTGGCCGGCGACAAGGACAAAGAGTGCATCCGAGCGGCGCAGAGGTGCCGTGCGGGAAATGTAGATTCTGAGTGCTCTCACCAGATCCAACAAATGCAAATCCTTTTCACATTGATGAACTGGACGAGGACACAAAGAAGGTAAGGAGATATCCTGATTGAGATGAAAGGGGGATACCACCTTAGGGAGAAACTCCGGAATCGGGCGCAGAACCACCTTGTCCTGGTGAAACACCAGGAAGGGAGATTTGCATGACAGCGCTGCTAGCTCGGACACTCTCCGAAGAGACGTGACCGCTACTAGAAAGGCCACTTTCTGTGAAAGGCGAGACAGGGAAACATCCCTCAAAGGCTCGAAAGGCGGCTTCTGGAGAGCAATTAGAACCCTGTTCAGATCCCAGGGCTCTAACGGCCGCTTGTAAGGAGGGACGATATGACAAACCCCTTGCAGGAACGTGCGTACCTGAGGAAGTCGTGCTAGGCGCTTCTGAAAAAATACAGATAGCGCAGAGACTTGTCCCTTAAGGGAGCCGAGCGACAGACCTTTTTCCAACCCGGATTGCAGGAAGGAAAGAAAGGTAGGCAAAGCAAATGGCCAGGGAGAAACTTCCTGAGCAGAGCACCAAGTTAAGAATATCTTCCACGTCCTGTGGTAGATCTTGGCAGAGGATAGTTTCCTAGCCTGTCTCATGGTGGCAATGACCTCTTGAGATAGTCCTGAAGACGCTAGGATCCAGGACTCAATGGCCACACAGTCAGGCTCAGGGCCGCAGAATTCTGATGGAAAAACGGCCCTTGAGACAGCAAGTCTGGCCGATCTGGTATTGCCCACGGTTGTCCTACCGTGAGATGCCACAGATCTGGGTACCACGACCTCCTTGGCCAGTCTGGAGCGACGAGGATGGCGCGGCGGCAGTCGGACCTGATCTTGCGTAGCACTCTGGGCAACAGCGCCAGAGGTGGGAACACATAAGGCAGCCGGAACTGCGACCAATCTTGAACTAAGGCGTCCGCCGCCAGAGCTCTGAGATCGTGAGACCGTGCCATGAAGGCCGGGACCTTGTTGTTGTGCCGGGACGCCATTAGGTCGACGTCCGGCCTCCCCCAGCGGCGACAAATTTCCTGAAACACGTCCGGGTGAAGAGACCATTCCCCTGCGTCCATACCCTGGCAACTGAGGAAGTCCGCTTCCCAGTTTTCTACGCCCGGGATGTGGACTGCGGATATGGTGGATGCCGTGTCTTCCACCCACGTCAGAATCCGCCGGACTTCCTGGAAGGCTTGCCGACTGCGTGTCCCTCCTTGGTGGTTGATGTATGCCACCGCTGTGGAGTTGTCCGACTGAATTCGGATCTGCTTGCCTTCTAGCCACTGCTGGAAGGCTTGTAGGGCAAGATACACTGCTCTGATTTCCAGAACATTGATCTGAAGGGTGGACTCTTGCTGAGTCCACGTACCTTGAGCCCTGTGGTGGAGAAAAACTGCTCCCCACCCTGATAGACTCGCGTCTGTTGTGACCACCGCCCAGGATGGGGGTAGGAAAGACTTTCCTATTGACAATGAGGTGGGAAGAAGCCACCACTGAAGAGAATCCTTGGCCGCCTGAGAAAAGGAGACGTTCCTGTCCAGGGACTTCGACTTCCCGTCCCATTGGCGGAGAATGTCCCATTGTAATGGACGCAGATGAAACTGCGCGAAAGGGACTGCCTCCATTGCTGCTACCATCTTCCCCAGGAAGTGCATGAGGCGTCTCAAGGGATGCGACTGGCCCTGAAGGAGAGATTGCACCCCTGTCTGTAGTGAACGCTGTTTGTCCAGCGGAAGCATCACTATCGCTGATAGAGTATGAAACTCCATGCCAAGGTATGTTATCGATTGGGTTGGGGTCAGATTTGACTTTGAAAAGTTGATGATCCACCCGAAACTCTGGAGAGTCTCCAGCGCAACGTTCAGGCTGTGTTGGCATGCCTCTTGAGAGGGTGCCTTGACAAGTAGATCGTCCAAGTAAGGGATCACAGAGTGACCCTGAGAGTGCAGGACTGCTACTACTGCTGCCATGACCTTGGTGAAGACCCTTGGGGCTGTCGCCAGACCGAAAGGCAGGGCTACGAACTGAAGGTGTTCGTCTCCTATAACGAAGCGTAGAAAACGCTGGTGTTCTGGAGCAATCGGCACGTGGAGATAAGCATCTTTGATGTCTATTGATGCTAGGAAATCTCCTTGAGACATTGAGGCGATGACGGAGCGGAGGGATTCCATCCGGAACCGCCTGGTTTTCACATGCTTGTTGAGCAGTTTTAGGTCCAGAACAGGACGGAAAGACCCGTCCTTTTTTGGCACCACAAACAAGTTGGAGTAAAAACCGTGACCTTGCTCCTGAAGAGGAACAGGGATCACCACTCCTTCTGCCTTTAAAGAGCACACCGCCTGCAGAAGAGCATTGGCTCGGCCGGGAGGCGGAGAAGTTCTGAAGAATCGAGTTGGAGGACGAGAACTGAACTCTATCCTGTACCCGTGAGACAGAATGTCTCTCACCCAACGGTCCTTGACATGTGGCAGCCAAATGTCGCCAAAGCGGGAGAGCCTGCCACCGACCGAGGATGCGGAGAGAGGAGGCCGAAAGTCATGAGGAAGCCGCTTTGGTAGCGGTTCCTCCGGCTGCTTTCTTTGGGCGTGACTGGGCCCGCCAAGAATCTGAGCTCCTCTGATCCTTTTGAGTCCTTTTGGACGAGGAGAATTGGGACCTGCCCGAGCCTCGAAAGGAGCGAAACCTCGACTGTCCCTTCCTCTGTTGGGGTTTATTTGGTCTGGGCTGAGGTAAGGATGAATCCTTACCCTTGGACTGTTTAATGATTTCATCCAATCTCTCACCAAACAGTCTGTCACCAGAAAAAGGCAAACTGGTTAAGCACTTCTTGGAAGCAGAATCTGCCTTCCATTCCCTTAACCACAATGCTCTGCGTAAAACCACGGAGTTGGCGGACGCCACTGCCATACGGCTTGTAGAGTCCAGGACAGCATTAATAGCGTAAGACGCAAATGCAGACATTTGAGAGGTTAAGGACGCTACTTGCGGAACAGATGTACGTGTGACAGTGTCAATCTGCGCCAAACCAGCTGCAATAGCTTGGAGTGCCCATACGGCTGCGAATGCTGGAGCAAACGACGCGCCGATAGCTTCATAGATGGATTTCAACCAGAGCTCCATCTGTCTGTCAGTGGCATCTTTAAGTGAAGCCCCATCTTCCACTGCAACTATGGATCTAGCCGCAAGCCTGGAGATTGGGGGATCCACCTTTGGACACTGGGTCCAGCCTTTGACCACGTCAGGGGGAAAGGGATAACGTGTATCCTTAAGACGTTTGGAGAAACGCTTATCTGGATAAGCGTGGTGTTTCTGGACTGACTCTCTAAAGTCAGAGTGGTCCAGAAAAGTACTCAATTTACGCTTAGGATACCTGAAATGGAATTTCTCCTGCTGTGAAGCTGACTCCTCCACTGGAAAAGCTGTGGGAGAAATATCCAACATTTTATTGATGGACGCTATGAGATCATTCACCATTGCGTCCCCATCAGGTGTATCCAGATTGAGAGCGGTCTCAGGATCAGAATCCTGATCAGCAACCTCTGTCTCATCAAACAGAGAGCCTTCCTGCTGGGACCCTGACCAGTGTGATGAAGTCGAGGGTCGCTCATAGCGAGCTCGCTTAGGCTGTCTGGGACTGTCGTCCGTGTCAGAGCCATCACCCCGGGATGCATGGGACCCCCCCGGAGCACGGATGTGTTCCAAAAGAGGGGAACCAGGGAGCCTTGAATCAACAGTGCCCATGGTCTGAGTTACCGGTCTGGACTGCAAAGTCTCAAGGATTTTAGACATAGTCACCGACAGTTTATCAGCAAAAACTGCAAACTCCGTCCCTGTCACCTGGACAGTGTTCACAGGTGGTTCTCCTTGGGCCACCTCTAGCAGAGGCCCCGACTGAGCAAGTGCTACAGGGGCCGAACATTGCACACAATGGGGGTCAGTGGCACCTGCCGGTAGAACAGCCTTACATGCGGTACAAGTAGCATAGAAAGCCTGTGTCTTGGCCCCTTTGCTTTTTGCGGACGACATGCTGTTGTCTAGCAATCTAGGAGGGTATATAGCCAAGAATAGCGACCGTACAATGCAATGTATAGCATGCAAGCATAAAGTACAAATGAACACTGCGGCACTAGTGGGGTGAGCCCTCGAGGGCTGCTTACCGCCCGCTGAAAAGCGGGTGTGTGACCGCCAGAATCCCGTGCCTGGGTCTCCCAGAGCTCGTGTCCCTTCTCCACTCAGACTGCAAACAGGAATGGCTGCCGGCGTCCTGTGAAGAGGGGCGGGCCGTGGGCGTGCCCCAGACAAAGTGCGGGAAACTAGCGTCCCACTGTGCCTAGTGAGGGGGGTTGGAGTATGCTAAGCAGACTCCAGCCCTCAGCGCTGACGTTCTGACCAGCGTCCCGCCCTTCCCCTGACTGGCAGGCCTGGGGGCGGGAACGAAACGGAACTAGGCCGCAAAAGCCGGGGACTCGATTTATAAGCGCGGCCGTCGTATAAGCACGGCCAGCGCGGAAGTTCCCCGGCGCACCACACGTCCCAGCCGCGCCGCAGTGTAAAAAACCGCCAGCCGCGGCCGGCGCGGCAGTTCCTAATACAGAAAACTCACTCAGCAAAGCTGCAGTGAGTAAAGCACCAGCGCGCCGCGCTGCTGTCCCCGGCGCACTAACACACCCAGCAATGCTGGTGTGTGTGCGCGATCTGTACGGGGACCCAGAGTACCTTAATGTAGCAGGGCCCTGTCCCTGACGATACTCAGCTCCATGTCCAGCAGATTCCCAGGGGCTGTGGACGGAGCACGGTCTCCTGTGCTTGGAGACCGATAGGATCCCACTTCACCCAGAGCCCTAAGGGGATGGGGAAGGAAAGCAGCATGTCGGCTCCAGCCTCCGTACCCGCAATGGGTACCTCAACCTTAACAAACACCGCCAACAAAAGTGGGGTGAGAAGGGAGCATGCTGGGGGCCCTAGTATGGGCCCTCTTTTCTTCCATCCGACAAAGTCAGCAGCTGCTGCTGACTAAACAGTGGAGCTATGCGTGCATGTGTGCCTCCTTCGCACAAAGCATGAAAACTGAGGAGCCCGTGATCCCACGGGGGGTGTATAGGCAGTAGGGGAGGGGCCTTACACTTTTAAGTGTAATACTTTGTGTGGCCTCCGGAGGCAGTAGCTATACACCCAATTGTCTGGGTCTCCCAATAGAGCGACAAAGAAAATCTGTTTGGAGGGCTGGAAGAGAATTCTATCCTGTAGCCGTGAGATATGATGTCTCTCACCCACTGATCGGAGACTTGCTTTAACCAAGCGTCGCCAAAGTGGGAGAGCCTGCCACCGACTAAGGACGTGGCTGGAGCGGGCCGAGAGTCATGAGGAAGCTGCCTTAGTGGCAGAACCTCCTGCGGTCTTCTGCGGACGCGCTTTTGGGCGCCAGTTGGATTTCTGATCCTTGGCTGAGTTAGCCGACGAGGCGGAAGGCTTAGAGGATGACCAGTTGGAGGAACGAAAGGAACGAAACCTCGATTGATTCCTACCCTGGGCGGGTTTCCTGGTCTTGGTTTGTGGCATGGAAGTACTCTTCCCGCCAGTAGCTTCTTTAATGATTTCATCCAGCTGTTCCCCAAACAGCCGTGAACCAGCAAAAGGAAGCCCAGCAAGAAACTTCTTGGAAGAAGCATCTGCCTTCCACTCTCGAAGCCACAAAATCCTGCGGATAACAAGAGAATTAGCTGAAGCCACTGCAGTGCGGTGAGCAGCCTCTAGCATGGCAGACATGGCATAGGATGAAAAAGCTGAAGCCTGAGCAGTTAAGGTAACCATCTCAGGCATAGATTCCTTGGTGAGGGAATGCATCTCCTCTAGAGAAGCAGAGATGGCTTTGGGAGCCCACACTGCTGCAAAAGTCGGGGAAAACGCGGCCCCCGCAGCTTCATACACAGATTTGGCCAGAAGGTTAATCTCACGGTCAGTGGAATCCTTAAGTGAGGTGCCGTCAGCCACCGACACAACGGCCCGGGCTGAGAGCCTAGACACCGGAGGGTCTACCTTTGGGGAGTGAGACCACTCCTTGACCACCTCAGGTGGAAATGGAAACCGGTCATCAGAACCACGCTTTGGAAAGCGTTTGTCAGGCCAGGCCCTGGGTTTGGTCACAGCGGTCTGAAAACTGGAGTGGTTAAAGAGCACACTCTTCACTCTCTTAGGCGAGGTAAACTGATGTTTTTCTGCCAAAGAGAGTTGCTCCTCTGACACTGGCGGATTGAGATCCAGCACAGAATTAATAGAAGCAAACAAATCACTAAGATCTGAGTCACCCTCAGAGAAATCGATGGGATACATAGCCTCCGAGCCCCCAGTGAGGGCATCCTCCTCATCTTGAGAGTCAGCTCTTGAGACAGTATATAAGAATAAGGCTGCACATCAAACTTAGATAATGGTATAATGCCTCAAGCATATGGAAAAATATTGGAATATACAATGAAAAATGCTACTTGCTAATTTGAACATGTGAATAATGAATTGCATACCTGCTATGAATATTAGGAAAAAGGAGATATTTAGCAATCGCATTGATCAATGTAACTGAGCCCCAAGGCCTCGTCAAGGCATATCTCTATATTGGGGTCCCTAGCTCTGTGACCCTAACTGTGTGTCATCTCATTGCAATTAAAAACTGCTATGGGTAGAGAGGGGTAACTAAGGACTTTCTTATATAGGAGATGGAAAAAACATGGCCGAAAGGGGCGGAGCTGTGTTCACATTCAGAAAAAAAAAAACTACATATAACTGAATAGGATAACTGAAGTGAGCACTAATATATATATATATGAGTGCAAGCCAAAAATACATACTATATATAAGAATAAGGCTGCACATCAAACTTAGATAATGGTATAATGCCTCAAGCATATGGAAAAATATTGGAATATACAATGAAAAATGCTACTTGCTACTACTACTTGTGACCCTATTCTTATATATAGTATGTATTTTTGGCTTGCACTCATATATATATATATTAGTGCTCACTTCAGTTATCCTATTCAGTTATATGTAGTTTTTTTTTTTTTCTGAATGTGAACACAGCTCCGCCCCTTTCGGCCATGTTTTTTCCATCTCCTATATAAGAAAGTCCTTAGTTACCCCTCTCTACCCATAGCAGTTTTTAATTGCAATGAGATGACACACAGTTAGGGTCACAGAGCTAGGGACCCCAATATAGAGATATGCCTTGACGAGGCCTTGGGGCTCAGTTACATTGATCAATGCGATTGCTAAATATCTCCTTTTTCCTAATATTCATAGCAGGTATGCAATTCATTATTCACATGTTCAAATTAGCAAGTAGCATTTTTCATTGTATATTCCAATATTTTTCCATATGCTTGAGGCATTATACCATTATCTAAGTTTGATGTGCAGCCTTATTCTTATATATAGTATGTATTTTTGGCTTGCACTCATATATATATATTAGTGCTCACTTCAGTTATCCTATTCAGTTATATGTAGTTTTTTTTTTTCTGAATGTGAACACAGCTCCGCCCCTTTCGGCCATGTTTTTTCCATCTCCTATATAAGAAAGTCCTTAGTTACCCCTCTCTACCCATAGCAGTTTTTAATTGCAATGAGATGACACACAGTTAGGGTCACAGAGCTAGGGACCCCAATATAGAGATATGCCTTGACGAGGCCTTGGGGCTCAGTTACATTGATCAATGCGATTGCTAAATATCTCCTTTTTCCTAATATTCATAGCAGGTATGCAATTCATTATTCACATGTTCAAATTAGCAAGTAGCATTTTTCATTGTATATTCCAATATTTTTCCATATGCTTGAGGCATTATACCATTATCTAAGTTTGATGTGCAGCCTTATTCTTATATATAGTATGTATTTTTGGCTTGCACTCATATATATATATTAGTGCTCACTTCAGTTATCCTATTCAGTTATATGTAGTTTTTTTTTTTTTCTGAATGTGAACACAGCTCCGCCCCTTTCGGCCATGTTTTTTCCATCTCCTATATAAGAAAGTCCTTAGTTACCCCTCTCTACCCATAGCAGTTTTTAATTGCAATGAGATGACACACAGTTAGGGTCACAGAGCTAGGGACCCCAATATAGAGATATGCCTTGACGAGGCCTTGGGGCTCAGTTACATTGATCAATGCGATTGCTAAATATCTCCTTTTTCCTAATATTCATAGCAGGTATGCAATTCATTATTCACATGTTCAAATTAGCAAGTAGCATTTTTCATTGTATATTCCAATATTTTTCCATATGCTTGAGGCATTATACCATTATCTAAGTTTGATGTGCAGCCTTATTCTTATATATAGTATGTATTTTTGGCTTGCACTCATATATATATATTAGTGCTCACTTCAGTTATCCTATTCAGCTCTTGAGACAGAGCCGTGGGATGGGGAGGGGGAGGAAACCCTGCGCCTTCTCTTAGAACAGGGGTGGGCAATTAATTTTTCCATGGGGCCGCATGAGAAATTGGGATGGTTTTAGAGGGCCGGACTAATATAATTAACTCAGTTTTACCCAATACTGTATACAGTATATATACTATCCCTTCATATACAAACAGTAAGTTACGGACTGTGTGACCCCTCGTGGCCCTGCACGCACACATGTCCGTTTTTTTCTCCGGCAGCACGGGTGTCACACAGATCGCACACTGATGTGATCTGTGTGACATCAGTGTGACAAATACCAGAGAAAACACGGGTCTTTTTAATAAAATGATTTTCTATATTTACCTCTCTCCAGCGCTGCTGTCTCTGGCTCTGCTGCCTCCCGCTCCTTATCGCTGGTAATTATACTCACTGAATATTCACTGCAGTGAGCAGCTGGAAGCAGGGACAGCGCTGGGGACCGCATCGCTGGGTAAGTATACAGGTGTGTGTGTGTGTGTTGAGAACCTAGAAGCCGGAGCATCTCGGGGACTAGTCACAGTTCCCAATGAACTCTGATGAACCCATGAAGCTGTAGCGTGGGTGTCGCAGGGGGGTCATCAGAGTTCATTGGAAACTCTGATGACCTCCTGGAGGTCACTGTGCTTGCAGAATACTCACCTGTCCCTGCGGTGATGTCCTCAACGGTGCTGTGCCCGGTGCTGTCATCGCGATGCTCCGGCTTCCAGGTCTTGAGTGCGGTGAATAATCAATGAATGAGCGGTGGTCAGGAGCGGGAGGCAGCAGAGCTGAAGAAAGCAGGTAAATATGGAAAATCTTTTTATTTCACAGACTCGTGTTTTCTCCGGTACCTGTCACATGTATGCAAACAGGTACCGGAGAAACGCAATCAGGCCCTGTAATGGCGGTATGGCGCTGCAGGGGGCGGGGAGAGAGCACGTGGTACCCGATGTAACTCCAGTACCACTCGCAGTTACGGGTTTTCTCTCTCATATATTATATATATATATATATATATATATATATATATGTAATATACATCACTACACCCCTATATACACCTGTAATATACATCACTACACCCCCATATACACTTGTAATATACATCACTACACCCCCATATACACCTGTAATATACATCACTACACCCCCATATACACCTGTAATATACATCACTACACCCCCATATACACCTGTAATATACATCACTGCACCCCCATATACACCTGTAATATACATCACTGCACCCCCATAGACACCTGTAATATACATCACTGCACCCCCATATACACCTGTAATATACATCACTACACCCCCATATACACCTGTAATATACATCACTGCACCCCCATATACACCTGTAATATACATCACTACACCCCCATATACACCTGTAATATACATCACTGCACCCCCATATACACCTGTAATATACATCACTACACCCCCATATATACCTGTAATATACATCACTACACCCCCATATATACCTGTAATATACATCACTACACCCCCATATATACCTGTCATATACATCACTACACTCCTATATACACTTGTAATATACATCACTACACTCCTATATACACTTGTAATATACATCACTACACCCCTATATACACCCGTAATATACATCACTACACCCCTATATACACTTGTAATATACATCACTACACCCCTATATACACTTCTTATACATCACTACACCCCTATATACACTTCTTATACATCACTACACCCCTATATACACTTGTAATATACATCACTGCACCCCCTTATACACCTGTAATATACATCACTACACCCCCATATATACCTGTCATATACATCACTACACCCCTATATACACCTGTAATATACATCACTAAACCCCTATATACACCTGTAATATACGTCACTGCACCCCCATATACACCTGTAATATACATCACTACATCCAGATATACATCACTAGACCCCTATATACTACACCTGTAAAACTACATTGCCATATACTACATCACTACACCCAAATATTACTCACCAGTTACACCCCCCCCCTCCCCTCCATTCCCCCCATTGTCCCCTCAGGTTACTAGTCACCACTCACCTTTCCCTCCTCAGGCACCTCCGTACGGGCTCCCGCTGACATCCTCTTCTCTTGTACGGCTCCCCGCTGAGCTGCTTCCTCTCTCCGTACGGGCTCCGGCTGCTGCATCATCTTCTCCTGCCGGGCGGGAACTTTTCATTTTCAAATGACACACACGCGCGCGCCGTACTGACGACATCAGGGCGCGCGTGTGTGTCACAGAGAAAGTGCCGGCAGGAAACAGAGGACAGATTCCTGCGTTCCGCTGCTGCACTATCTGTCCTCTGTTCCCTGCCGGCACGCAGCGTGTGATGAGGGCAATCTGACCACGGGCCGCCCGGAGCCTGGAGCTCCGGACAACAGGTCAGATTGCCCTCATCAGTGACCGGCCAGCAAGGACGCCCGGAGCCAGGCGGGCCGGTCACAGAGAGTAGGCGGGCCGGATGTGGCCCGCGGGCCGCCCCTTGCCCAGGTCTGTCTTAGAAGGACGGGGTCTGGGATCAGATGATGAATCCTCCGTGAGCTCCGATGGACGGAGGTCAGAGGATAGGAGTCCTCTGTCAAGAGTATTAGAGGCACCCTGTGAGGGGGGCTGATGCATATTCATCAAAGTCCTGGACAAAAGCCCCATGGACTCAGCAAATGACTGGGATATGGACCTAGAAAAGGACTCTACCCAGGCCGGGGGTTCAATCACAGGTGCAGCAGCAGCCTGAGAGACCACTGGGGGTGAGACTCCAGGCTGTGGCACCGCCAAGTTAGAGCAGACATCACAATGTGGATAGGTGCTCGGCTCAGGCAGCAGGAGCTTACATGCAGTGCATGCAGAATAAAGCTTTGGAGCCTTGCTCCTTGTGTGAGACATGCTGCTGGAGTGGGGGCTTTGCAGAGAATGAACCCCAGGGAGAATATACAGAGGTCCACAACCGGAGACCGGCTGTGGCTTACCAGACCGCTGAGCGCGGTGTTGTGTGCCCTCCAGATCCCGAAGCCCGGTCCCCCAGTCGCAGGACCTCAGCAGAGATGCAGAATGCAGGATGTCCCAGAGCAGAGTGAACTCTGCCTGAGAAGAGGGCGTTCCTATAAAAGAGCGGGAACTGGAGGGCTATAGAGACCTGCAGGGAAGGAGGGACGCCCCAGCAGTGGGGAGTGTCCCTCCCCTGTGTAGAACGGCCGCCGGGAGGAGCCGAACCTGTCCCTCTGCATGAGTGACATGCGCGGGCAGGAAAATGAAACTAGGCCTCCGGCGAAGCCGGGGCCTAAATTTAAGCGGCGAGGCCGACAAGCAGGCACCATCGGCGCGGTTCTCAGGCAAAAGCTAGAGAACCCACCGGAAAAGTTAAAACAATCACATACAGCATACTCTCCCCCATACAATAAAGAACCGGGACCCCCAACATAAACGTCTCAGGTACTTAGCTGCTGAGACGCAGGGCCATGTCCCTGGGGATGAGTGCTCCGGTCCAACAGAATCCTCAAGGGGCTGTGGATGGAGACCGGACTCCTGCCAGGCATGGAGACCGTGCTGGCTCCCACTTCAAGCCAGAGTCCAGAAGGGATGGTGAAGGAGCGCGGCATGTAAGGCTGCAGCCTTGTAAATCAACCTTAACAAGACCGCCGACACAGTGGGGTGAGAAGGGACATGCCGGGAGTCCAGACATGGACCCGCTTTTCTTCAAACTCTTTCCAAAAGTCAAACAAATCAGATGAGAATGCATGTGTGGATGTATGCCTCCTGACACAAAGCAATAAACTGGCTAGGACTGGCTACCAGGGGGTGTATAAGCTCAGAGGGAGGAGCTACACTTTTAAGTGTAGTACTTTGTGTGTCCTCCGGAGGCAGAAGCTAAACACCCATGGTCTGGGTCTCCCAAAGGAACGATAAAGAAATAAGATTTTTGTCTACTCACCGTAAAATCTGTTTCTCTGAGCCTTCATTAGGGGACACATATATGGTTTCCTGTGTCCCCCAATGAGACGAGAGAGAAATATGGCAATAATGCGGCCAACACCCCCATATAGAGCAATAATGCCTCCTTATAAAGTAATAAGGTCTGGCGTGTCCCATTTTAAAGTAAGAAATGTCTCTAATAAAAGAACTAATGCCATGAGCACACCCTTAAAAATTATAAGGCCACAAATGCCTTCCTTAAAACCAATAATGCCCAAATGTCAATGTTACAAAAGTAATGATGCCCCCACAATTGTCCCCTTAAAAAGTAGTAATGACCTGACCGGGGTTCCGTGTATATTGTAATAATGCCCAAGTGTTCCCATAATAATGCCCCTCCCGGTATATGACAATACAGATGAGAGCAGCACTCCCCTAAGCAGACAAGGGTCCCGCAAGCTACTGTTGTGGACCCCCCGCTCTAGGAGGTGCTGGCACTAAGCAGCACAGTGTATGATCATAACCCTGGGGAAACGTCTATTCTCCTTCCCCATTGTCTGATTACAATTTTTTTTATATTCTGCAAAAAGAAGATTTTTGTGTACTCACCGTAAAATCTCTTTCTCTGAGCCTTCATTGGGGGACAGAGGACCATGTGCTGTGTCCCCCAATAAGGCGAGAGAGAAATGTGATTGTTACATTAGGAATTGGAGAATAGGATTGTCTTCCAATTCCAAGAGTAAGCAGAATTGTGAGTGCAGCTCTGGAATACATTACAGATGATAATGTTGGAGGAGTATAAGAAAAATAATGTAATAGGGTTACAAAAATTAGTTACTGCTTCTAAAATCTGCCTAGAAGAGATACTGTAGATACAGGTAGGAGAACGTACAGGAACCCCTGATTGTCAGGTATATACCTGTGATTCCATCTGAGTGACTGCATCCATATGTAGAGTCCTGGTCTCCAAAAGTTGTTGTCTTGTCTCATCCAGTCTCAGTTCTAGGGCAGCTTTCTGCATAAAATAACAAGAACTCTGTGTTATACCAGGCAAGTAATCTGGATTATGTTATAATCATCTCATATTTAACTTTTTTAACTCCAATATGGAGCATCTACACACCGGTCACCAGGAGGTCTAGACGATGAGCTCACCTCCTTAAGAAGTTCCTGTAGACCTTCCTCTCCAGAGAACGTTCCTTCAAGCGTCTTCTCCAGTGAACTGACTTTTTCTTGCAGACGAACTATTAAGGCATCTTTTTCTTCAGCCTCTACCGCCATCTAGTGTAAAATAGCGATGTCAGTATCGGGATGAGGTTCTAGTAGCCATGGCATAATTTCACCACGAAGCCAGATTTCTTAAAGAAAGCAGAAGGTCCCCCAACTGGCGATGCGCGTCAGTGCGCTTTTTATTGTTTTATACTAATTCGACAATGGGGGGGTTCAGGTGCTGTACTGCCGCAATCACCGTCGGGTGACCAGCTGAACTGACAGCCGGGACTCGGCTCTCGCTGTCAGGACCAGTGCTTGCGCCGCTCCCGGCAGTTTAATCCCAAAATCGGACAGGGTCAAAGGTGCGAATCTCCCGGGAAGCGTGAAGGCTCATTCCACCCGAGCGGTGGGAGCTTCTTGGGCTGTTCGCCATCAAGCCTCGGCTATTCAACTTTGCAAAGCAGCTACCTGGGCCAGCGTCCATACGTAGGCCTGGGGAGACAAGTTCTGCAAGCGGCGGTGGCTCACCTCTGACTCACAGGGACTCCATTTTCAGTTACAACCTTTATAGCTAATGGTCCGTTGGTTTGTCTGACCTTAATAGTTGTTAATGTTTTTGTTCCCACCCAGGGACTGCTTTGGGACGTCCCATGGTCCTGTGTCCCCCAATAAGGCAAGAGAGAAAGGAAGATTTTAGTGTACTCACCGTAAAATCTTTTTCTCTGAGCCTTCATTGGGGGACACAGGACCATGTTTTTTGCTGTGTCCCCCAATAAGGCGAGAGAGAAAAAGGAAGATTTTTGTGTACTCACCGTAAAATCTTTTTCTCTGAGCCTTCACTGGGGGACACAGCACCCGCCCTGTTTGGATTGGTAATTTCTAATTTCTTTATCGCTTCATTGGGGGACACAGAGACCATGGGTTGTATGGTCTCTGTGTCCCCCAATGAAGGCTCCAAGAAAGAGATTTTACGGTGAGTACCCAAAATCTACTTTTCTTGAATGACTACAGCTACTACTTGTGCACTAAAATGGCTTGGTTCCTAGTCGGTCACAGGGTATACACTGCGGAGGAGGAGCTAACTTTTTTCCTTATTAGTTTGCATAGTGTCAACCTCCTGGCAACAGCAGCATACACCCATGGTCCTGTGTTCCCCAATAAGATGAGAGAGAAATGTCTGCGGACACTGGCTATGTGGCCTAGGTGCAGTGAATTCCGGTGATGTCACAAGGTGAACCGAGTTCATGGCGGCGGATCTACAAGAAACCCCGGTGATCCACCGGCATGAACTAGATTCACCTTGTGACATCACCGGAGTTCCCTGCAGCAAGGTCCCACAGTAAAGACTGCGAGATGAGAAAATGGCTGAAGGGAACCCTAGTGACGTCAAAAGGCAGATTTTTGTGTACTCACAGTAAAATCTTGTTCTCAGCCTTCATTGGGGCATGGTCCTGTGTCCCCCCAATAAGACGATAGAGAAAAAAAGCAATGTGTGCACTATACATGTGTTTTTTCCTGACTCCATTAAAGTCAATTGGTAAAAAAAAAGCAGGAAAAAACCCAGAAGCAATTGACACGCTGCTTCTTTTTTCAGCAACAAAAACAGCAAAGAAAAAAGAAGCAGCGTGTGAACAGCAAGTTAGGATTTTCAGACTTTGCTGGGATGCTTTTTTTCTTGCTGTTATTGATTAAAAGAAGCAAGGAAAAAAAGCATGAAAAAAAAGCAACGTGGGCTCGAGGCCTAAACCCTTCAGCTTTTCCACTGCCGATTACCACTTTAGCGCCAATATGCTGATAATTGGCCAGTGATTAAAGCAATTAAAAAGCAGCCGGTCATTGGCTTAGTGTAATATTTGTAGGGAACGAGGAGACGACATACCTTGGATTTCAACTGTTCATGCTGCAGTTTTAGAGCGTCATACTCATCCCGAATCTCAATCAGTCTCTTCTCACTGCTAGAGGCTCCGGACTGGGCCTAAGTACAAGGCAAGACAGTAGAAGCTAGATAGCAGACAATGCCGTTCTTAAATATAATAGTTCTATTCTTGCGTATGTAATGAGAGGTTTAAGATGAGTTTGGTTTTTTTTAAGCAAATCGTTTAGAATTAAACTCTAAGGAAAAGCAACTGCCCCATTGATCATCTTTTATCCCATATACAACATACGGTGGCAACTCGGATGCCTAACCATCGTTCCATTCCTTCTCTATGGGGCAGTCAGAAAAACCTGAGCTCAACACTTTGGAAATTAATGGATTGGCAGTCAGGTATGAGCATTCATGCTCCATTCTACCAAGAATAAAAGTGCCCCCTTCTCCCGATCGCTGCGGGGCCAAGCTTGCGAATCCCAGAGCGGATCACCCATCTTTTTTTTATCACTGGCCAATCGCTTTAAAAGGTCCAAGTGGTAATTCAGAGACTCCTTTTACGCCACACAACGCCAGGCAGATTTAAATTGAATCTGGCACCCTTTTGTTATTATTTGTTGTTCGTCTGCAAGACGAAGCATATCGGTGCGAAACGCGCGTCGGGTGAGGCGGGACCCTGCTGTTCTATACTGTACTTTGAATGAATGGGGTTTAAATATATGGAGTATTTTTTGGTCAATGAGCATGTATCTTAAATATATAATTATAATAAACGGATTTTTGTGTACTCAACGTAAAATCGTTTTCTCTTAGCCATCATTGGGGGACACAGGACCATGGACCATGGGTGTTAGTGTCCTCCTATGGATAGGCAGCATAAGTAGACGCAAAAGCATAGCTCCTCCTCTGCAGTATACACCCCCTGGCCGGGCCAGGCAACCTCAGTTTTAGTACACAAGCAGTAGGCGAAAAAGCCAGTAAAAACTTACCTCAACAGAGGAACATGAGGAAAAGGAAAAAAAAAAAAGAGTCATAACCAAATAAGGTATTGAGAGAACTAAGGCCCAACAGGGCAACAGGGTGGGTGCTGTGTCCCCCAATGATGGCTAAGAGAAAACGATTTTACGGTGAGTACACAAATACGTTTTTCTCTGACGCCTCATTGGGGGACACAGGACCATGGGACGTCCTAAAGCAGTCCATGGGTGGGAAAAATAAAAGAAAGACAACGCAACCCAAGGACTAGGAACCAGTCCCAGACAGCCTGGAGCACCTACTGAGAGAAGGTGCTCTACTGCCGTTTGCAGAATTGTCCTACCCAGATTTGCCTCAGCTGAAACCTGGGCATGGACTCTGTAATGCTTTGAAAACGTATGTAGGCTAGACCAGGTCGCAGCCTTACACACCTGTTCCACTGAAGCCTGATGCCGAATGGCCCACGAAGCGCCAACTGCTCGCGTGGAATGAGCCCGTAGCCCACTAGGAATGGGCTTGAGTTGCAAGCAGTAGACTTCCTGGATCGCAGAGCGAATCCAGCGAGCCAGAGTCGCCTTTGAAGTTGCCTGTCCCTTCTTAGGCCCCTCAGGAATGACGAACGAAGAGTCAGTTTTCCTAAAAGGGGCTGTCCTGGATATGTAATATCTGAGAGGTCTAACGAATGCAGAAACCTTTCCACCCTATGAACTGGGTGTGGACAAAAGGAAGGCAGAACAATGTCCTCGTTCAAATGAAACGGGGTAGGAACCTTTGGAAGAAAATCCGGAAGGGGGCGCAGAACCACCTTGTCCTGGTGAAAAATCAGAAAAGGCTCGCGGCAAGAGAGTGCCGCTAGCTCCGAAACCCGTCTGATGGACGTAATTGCCACCAGGAACGTTACCTTCCAGGACAGAAAAGCAAGGGAGGATTCCTTGAGAGGTTCAAAGGGGGACCTCTGGAGACGGTCCAGAACGAGATTGAGGTCCCATGGGTCCAGCGGCCATTTGTACGGGGGAACTAGATGGGAAACGCCCTGGAGGAAGGTCTTGACCTGCGTTTTTTGAGCCAGGCGGCATTGGTAGAAGATTGAGAGCGCTGAGACCTGCCCTTTAAGGGAACTGAGAGCCAACCTGCAGAAAATCGAGAATTCTGGGGATGGCCAGAGGCAGAGGCTGGACGTTAGTTTCCCTGCACCATGAAAGGAAGATTTTCCACGTACGGTGGTAAATGCGGGATGAAGCAGGTTTCGGGCGCTGATCATGGCGGAGATAACCGCGGGGGAGAATCCTGCTCTTGTTAATACCCAGGTCTCACTGGCCATGCCGTCAGCTTCAGGGCTCTGGAGTTCTGATGGGAAATGGGCCGTTGTGTCAGCGAGTCTGGGATGTCTGGAAGGCGCCACGGTACGTCTACGAGCATTTGTACTAATTCGGCGTACCAGGCGCGCCTGGGCCAGTCCGGTACTATCAGTATCACCGGGACTCCCTCTGCTTTCATTTTCCTGATTACCCGCGGCAGCAGAGGTAGGGGTGGAAATATGTAAGGCAGGCGGAAGTGGAGCCAGGAGCAGATTAGAGCATCCGCGCCGATGGACTGCGGATCGCGTGACCTGGCTATGAACGCGGGTACCTTTGCGTTCAACCTTGAGGCCATTAGATCCACGTCTGGTGTACCCCAGCGAGTGGAGATGTGTAGGAACACTTCTGGGTGGAGAGAGCACTCTCCGGCGGCCAGGCCTTGGCGACCTAGAAGTCTGCTGCCCAGTTCTCGCTCCCGGTATGTGTACCGCTAATATCACTGACCCTGTCGATTCGGCCCAGCTGAGGATCCTGTGGGCCTCGAGATAAGCTGCCTTGCTGCAGGTATACCCCTTGGCGATTGACGTAGGTTACAGCTGTCGCATTGTCCGATTGGACTCGAATCTGATGACCCGCTAGCAGAGGGCAGAATGCCCTGAGCACGAGGAAGATCGCGCAGATTTCCAGGAGGTTTATGGGTAGGGAAGACTCCTGGGGCGTCCAACGTCCTTGAGCAGTGTGGTGCTGGTAAAATGCGTGGTCAGGAGCAGCCAGTTCACTGGGAGAAAAGATCTCCCCTTCGATAGGGATGAGGACCGAAGCCACCAGCGGAGTGCGTACCTGACTGAAGGCGTCAGGTGAAGATGTCTGTCCAGGGAGAAGGGGCTCTTGTCCCAGGCCGCTAGAAGGGCTAGCTGCAGTGAGCGGAGGTGCAGTTGAGCAAAGGGTACTGCTTCCATAGCCGCCACCATCCTGCAGAGTACCTTCATGCTGAATCGAATGGAGCGAGATGGAGGACGTAGAAGGCAGCATACCGCTCGTTGAAGAACGATTGCCTTGTCCAGGGGGAGGTAGATCAAGCCCCGACGGGTGTCCAGGGACATGCCCAGGAAGGTGATGGATCGTGATGGGATCAGGGATGATTTGTCCAGATTCACTAGCCACCCTAAGCGGGATAGTGTGTCCACAGTGATCTGTACGCTGGTTGAGCAGTCGCGGAAGGAGGGGGCCTTGATGAGGAGGTCGTCCAAGTAAGCGAGAACGACTACTCCCCTGGTGTGAAGGACGCTCATGGCGGCCGCCATGACTTTGGTGAAGACCCTTGGTGCGGTGGCAAGGCCGAAGGGTAGAGCTACGAATTGAAAGTGGGGGTCCTGAACTGCGAAGCGGAGGAACATTTGGTGATCTGGGGTGATGGGTATGTGCAGGTACGCGTCCTTGATGTCTATGGAGGCGAGGAATTCCCCTACGACCATGGATGCAATAATGGACCTTAGGGACTCCATTCTGAATCTCCGTACGTGCACATGTTTGTTCAGGTGTTTGAGGTCCAGGATGGGTCGAACTGACCCATCCTTTTTGGGAACCACAAAGAGGTTGGAATAAAGAGAATTTTGTTACTTACCGTAAATTCTTTTTCTTATAGTTCCGTATCGGGAGACCCAGACCATGGGTGTTTAGCTTCTGCCTCCGGAGGACACACAAAGTACTACACTTAAAAGTGTAGCTCCTCCCTCTGAGCTTATACACCCCCTGGTAGCCAGTCCTAGCCAGTTTAGTGCAAACCTGAAGGAGAATAGCCACCCACAAGTAGAACCGAGTAAGAACCGGAACAACCGGAGACTCTGTCCACGACAACAGCCGGTGATAACACACGGAACAAGAAAATTGCCAACAGGCAACAGGGAGGGAGCTGGGTCTCCCAATACGGAACTATAAGAAAAAGAATTTACGGTAAGTAACAAAATTCTCTTTTTCTTTATCGTTCCTTTGGGAGACCCAGACCATGGGACGTTCCAAAGCTGTCCCTGGGTGGGAATAAACAGAAAAAACTAAGAATTAGGCGGAGCCTAACTTCACAAGTGGGCGACAGCCGCCTGAAGGATGCGTCTGCCCAAGCTCGCATCTGCCGAAGCATGAGCATGCACTTGGTAGTGCTTCAAAAAGGTATGCAGGCTAGTCCAAGTGGCAGCCTGACAGACTTGTTGAGCCGTAGCCTGGTGCCTAAAAGCCCAAGAGGCACCGACAGCTCTGGTCGAGTGTGCTTTGATCCCCGGCGGGGGAGGCACCCGAGTACTCTGGTAGGCGTCCGAAATGGTCGATCTAATCCAACGGGCCAAGGTCGGCTTAGAAGCAGAGAGACCCTTGCGCCGCCCTGTGGTTAGCACAAAAAGAGAGGTGCACCGCCTAAGTGCAGCGGTGCGAGACACATAGATCCGGAGAGCACGCACCAGATCTAGAGTATGCAGCGCTTTCTCAAAGCGATGAACAGGGGCCGGACAGAAGGAAGGCAAGCAAATATCCTGGTTAAGGTGGAAGGGAGAGACCACCTTAGGAAGAAAGTCCGGGGTCGGACGGAGAACTACCTTGTCTTGGTGAAAAACCAAAAAAGGTGACTAAGAGGAGAGCGCAGCCAAATCAGAGACTCTCCTGAGAGAAGTTATGGCAACTAGAAAGGCCACCTTTTGAGAAAGACGATACAAAGAAACCTCCCTAAGGGGCTCGAAAGGGGGTTACTGCAATACCGTGAGGACCAAGTTAAGGTCCCAGGGATCCAAGGGCCGCCGATAAGGCGGAATGATGTGAGACGCACCTTGCATGAAGGTGCGGACCTGAGCCAGCCGGGCGAGACGCCGCTGAACAGCACTGATAGAGCTGAGACTTGTCCCTTGAGAGAGTTGAGGGACAGTCCTAGCTGCAGACCGGACTGTAAAAAAGACAGAAGGGTCGGCAACGAGAATGGCCAAGGAGAATGGCCGGAAGAGCGACAACAGGACAGGAAAATTTTCCAAGTCCTGTGATAGATCTTAGCGGAGGAAGACTTACGGGCCTGAGTCATAGTGGAGATGACTTCAGGAGGAATACCAGAAGCCGTCAAAATCCAGGACTCAAGAGCCACGCTGTCAATTTGAGTGCCGCAGAATTCGGGCGGAAAAACGGACCTTGCGAGAGCAGGTCTGGACGGTCCGGAAGATGCCACGGCATCTCCACGGACAGTTGGAGCAGGTCCGGATACCAAGCTTGCCTGGGCCAGTCCGGTGCAATGAGGATGACTCGACGGCCCTCCATTCTGATCTTGCGCAGGACTCTGGGCAAGAGAGCTAGAGGGGGAAACACGTAGGACAGACGAAACTGGGACCAGTCTTGAACCAGAGCGTCTGCGGCGAAGGCCTGAGGATCGTGGGAGCGAGCCACGTAAACCGGAACCTTGTTGTTGTGACGGGATGCCATTAGGTCCACGTCCGGAGTGCCCCACTTGCGGCAAATTGACTGAAACACTGCCGGGTGCAGGGACCACTCGCCACCGTCCACGGATTGACGGCTGAGATAATCTGCCTCCCAGTTTTCTACGCCAGGGATGTGGACTGCGGATATGGTGGACTTGGAGTCCTCCGCCCATTGAAGAATGCGATGGACCTCCAACATTGCCAGGCGGCTGCGTGTCCCGCCTTGGTGATTGATGTAGGCAACCGCTGTCGCGTTGTCTGACTGGACTCGAATGTGCCTGCCCGCCAACAGGTGGTGAAAGGCTAGGAGAGCTAGAAGCACAGCTCTTGTTTCCAGCACATTGATTGAAAGGGCTGACTCGGACGGAGTCCAAGTGCCCTGTGCTCTGTGGTGGAGATGTACCGCTCCCCAGCCGGATAGGCTGGCATCCGTGGTGAGAATCACCCAGGACGGAGTCAGGAAGGAGCGCCCTTGGGACAGGGAGAGGGGTCGAAGCCACCACTGAAGAGAGCTCCTTGTCCGTGGCGACAGAGCCACTAACCTCTGTAAGGAGGAAGGCCGCTTGTCCCAACAGCGGAGAATGTCCAGCTGCAGAGGACGCAGATGGAACTGGGCAAAGGGAACCGCCTCCATGGAGGCCACCATTTGACCCAGCACCTGCATCAGACACGCCTGAGGGTATAACGGCGGGGCCTCAGGAGAGAGCACACCGCTAGCTGGAGTGACAGCTGTTTGTCTAAGGGCAACTTCACAAGTGCCGGCAAAGTCTCGAACTGCATCCCTAGGTACGTGAGACTCTGGGTCGGAGTCAGAGTGGATTTGGGAAGATTGACAATCCACCCGAATTGGGCTAGGGTGGCGAGAGTGAGCGAAACACTCCGCTGACAGTCTGCGCTGGATGTACCCTTGACCAGAAGGTCGTCCAGATAAGGAAGCACTGCTAACCCCTGGAGGTGCAGGACCGCAATCACTGCCGCCATGACCTTGGTGAATACCCGAGGGGCCGTGGCTAACCCGAAGGGGAGAGCCACGAATTGGAAATGATCCTCTCCTATCGCAAAACGTAACCAACGCTGATGTGACACTGCGATTGGCACATGTAGATAGGCATCTCTGATGTCGATGGACGCCAGGGACTCCCCTTGGGTCATAGAGGCAATGACTGATCGCAGAGACTCGATGCGAAAATGCCGCACCCGGACATGCTTGTTGAGAAGCTTGAGATCCAGGATGGGCCGGAAGGTACAGTCTTTTTTTTTGGAACTAGGAAGAGATTTGAGTAAAAACCTCTGAACCGTTCCTGAGCGGGAACTGGGACAATCACTCCGTTTGCCTGCAAGGACGCCACGGCCTGCGAGAAGGCGGCGGCCTTGGAGCAGGGGGGAGTTGAGAGAAAAAATCTGTTTGGAGGGCTGGAAGAGAATTCTATCCTGTAGCCGTGAGATATGATGTCTCTCACCCACTGATCGGAGACTTGCTTTAACCAAGCGTCGCCAAAGTGGGAGAGCCTGCCACCGACTAAGGACGTGGCTGTAGCTGGCCGAGAGTCATGAGGAAGCTGCCTTAGTGGCAGAACCTCCTGCGGTCTTCTGCGGACGCACTTTTGGGCGCCAGTTGGATTTCTGATCCTTGGCTGAGTTAGCGGACGAGGCGGAAGGCTTAGAGGATGACCAGTTGGAGGAACGAAAGGAACGAAACCTCGATTGATTCCTACCCTGGGCGGGTTTCCTGGTCTTGGTTTGTGGCATGGAAGTACTCTTCCCGCCAGTAGCTTCTTTATCCAGCTGTTCACCAAACAGCCGTGAACCAGCAAAAGGGAGTCCAGCAAGAAACTTCTTGGAAGAAGCATCTGCCTTCCACTCTCGAAGCCACAAAATCCAGCGGATAACAAGAGAATTAGCTGAAGCCACCGCAGTGCGGTGAGCAGCCTCTAGCATGGCAGACATGGCATAGGATGAAAAAACTGAAGCCTGAGCAGTTAAGGTAACCATCTCAGGCATAGATTCCTTGGTGAGGGAATGCATCTCCTCTAGAGAAGCAGAGATGGCTTTGAGAGCCCACACTGCTGCAAAAGTCGGGGAAAACGTGGCCCCCGCAGCTTCATACACAGATTTGGCCAGAAGGTCAATCTGACGGTCAGTGGAATCCTTAAGTGAGGTGCCATCAGCCACCGACAACGGTCCGGGCTGATAGCCTAGACACCGGAGGGTCTACCTTTGGGGAGTGAGACCACTCCTTGACCACCTCAGGTGGTAATGGAAACCGGTCATCAGAACCACGCTTTGGAAAGCGTTTGTCAGGGCAGGCCCTGGGTTTGGTCACAGCGGTCTGAAAACTGGAGTGGTTAAAGAACACACTCTTTACTCCCTTAGGCGAGGTAAACTGATGTTTTTCTGCCAAAGAGAGTTGCTCCTCTGATACTGGCGGATTGAGATCCAGCACAAAATTAATAGAAGCAATCAAATCACTAAGATCTGAGTCACCCTCAGAGAAATCGATGGGATACATAGCCTCCAAGCCCCCAGTGAGGGCATCCTCCTCATCTTGAGAGTCAGCTCTTGAGACAGAGCCGTGGGATGGGGAGGGGGAGGAAACCCTGCGCCTTCTCTTAGAAGGACGGGGTCTGGGATCAGAAGATGAATCCTCCGTGAGCTCCGATGGACGGAGGTCAGAGGATAGGAGTCCTCTGTCAAGAGTATTAGAGGCACCCTGTGAGGGGGGCTGATGCATATTCACCAAAGTCCTGGACAAAAGCCCCATGGACTCAGCAAATGACTGGGATATGGACCTAGAAAAGGACTCTACCCAGGCCGGGGGTTCAATCACAGGTGCAGCAGCAGCCTGAGAGACCACTGGGGGTGAGACTCCAGGCTGTGGCACTGCCAAGTTAGAGCAGACATCACAATGTGGATAGGTGCTCGGCTCAGGCAGCAGGAGCTTACATGCAGTGCATGCAGAATAAAGCTTTGGAGCCTTGCTCCTTGTGTGAGACATGCTGCTGGAGTGGGGGCTTTGCAGAGAATGAACCCCAGGGAGAATATACAGAGGTCCACAACCGGAGACCGGCTGTGGCTTACCAGACCGCTGAGCGCGGTGTTGTGTGCCCTCCAGATCCCGAAGCCCGGTCCCCCAGTCGCAGCACCTCAGCAGAGATGCAGAATGCAGGATGTCCCAGAGCAGAGTGAACTCTGCCTGAGAAGAGGGCGTTCCTATAAAAGAGCGGGAACTGGAGGGCTATAGAGACCTGCAGGGAAGGAGGGACACCCCAGCAGTGGGGAGTGTCCCTCCCCTGTGTAGAACGGCCGCCGGGAGGAGCCGAACCTGTCCCTCTGCATGAGTGACATGCGAGGGCAGGAAAATGAAACTAGGCCTCCGGCGAAGCCGGGGCCTAAATTTAAGCGGTGAGGCCGACAAGCAGGCACCATCGGCGCGGTTCTCAGGCAAAAGCTAGAGAACCCGCCGGAAAAGTTAAAACAATCACATACAGCATACTATCCCCTTACAATAAAGAACCGGGACCCCCAACATAAACGTCTCAGGTACTTAGCTGCTGAGACGCAGGGCCATGTCCCTGGGGATGAGTGCTCCGGTCCAACAGCATCCTCAAGGGACTGTGGATGGAGACCGGACTCCTGCCAGGCATTGAGACCGTGCTGGCTCCCACTTCAAGCCAGAGCCCAGAAGGGATGGTGAAGGAGCGCGGCATGTAAGGCTGCAGCCTTGTAAATCAACCTTAACAACACCGCCGACACA
Source organism: Anomaloglossus baeobatrachus (assembly GCF_048569485.1). Taxonomy (NCBI): domain Eukaryota; kingdom Metazoa; phylum Chordata; class Amphibia; order Anura; family Aromobatidae; genus Anomaloglossus; species Anomaloglossus baeobatrachus. The sequence continues at coordinate 190,899,114 of NC_134361.1, forward strand.
ATGGGGTGAGAAGGGACATGCCGGGAGTCCAGACATGGACCCGCTTTTCTTCAAACTCTTTCCAAAAGTCAAACAAATCAGATGAGAATGCATGTGTGGATGTATGCCTCCTGACACAAAGCAATAAACTGGCTAGGACTGGCTACCAGGGGGTGTATAAGCTCAGAGGGAGGAGCTACACTTTTAAGTGTAGTACTTTGTGTGTCCTCCGGAGGCAGAAGCTAAACACCCATGGTCTGGGTCTCCCAAAGGAACGATAAAGAAAATAAGTTTTATTTATATAGCGCCAACATATTCCACAGCGCTTTACAATTCAGAGGGGACATGTACAGACAATGTGAGACAATACAAAATAACAAAATTAAGATACCAAGAAGAGTGAGGGCCCTGCTCTTAAGCTTACAGTCTAATATATATATGTTTTAAGAGGATAGTCTGGTTTCGGATATTCTCTTTACACAAAGATATTAATATATCCCTTATATATATATTATAGTCACTGTGAGCATACATATTTTGTGTAGTATATATTAACCCCCTTATGTACCGTATTTTTCGGACCATAAGATGCCCTTTTTTCCCCCAATTGTTGGGGGGAAAGTGGGGGGTGCGTCTTATGGTCTGAATATAGGGCTGCGGCCGGGAATAAGGGTGCTGCGGTGGAGCGGGTCATCGGCAGCACGAGCAGGCTGTAGCAGCGCCTGCCGTGCCCACTTGGGCCCAATTATTACATATGCACGCCCATCCTCCCTCAGCGCTGAAGCCGGCGCTGACAGGTGGGCGGGATGATGGGGGGGTGCACGCATAGTAAACAGCCGGCCGTGATCACCCCTGGCAACTACAGCCTGGAGTGATCACGTGCGGCTGTATTCACTGCTCCCCGCGCATCATCATCATCAGCGCGGGGGGGGGGGCAGTGAATAAGTACGGTATACTCACCGTTCCCCTGCAGCTTCGCGATGTCCTCCCGTCTGCCGGTCAGCTGATCTGTGTATGAGCGGTGAGCACAGCGATGACGTCATCGCTGTGCGCGACGCTAGTCACGCAGGTCAGCTGACTGGCAGACAGGAGGACGAGCGGTGCTGCAGGGAAGTGACCAGTGACGGCTCCACACTCCAGCGGCGCTGCTGCCGCCACAGACGGGGGGGGGGGTAACAGGTAACAGTGCTGCATGGAGCGAGGAAAGGTGAGTATAAACGTTTATTTTTTTTGTGTGATACAGGCCATATAGCAGGATGGATGGGGTTATATAGCAGGATGGATGGGGTTATATAGCAGGATGGATGGGGTTATATAATAGGATGGATGGGGTTATATAGCAGGATAAGGGCATATACCAGGATGCCAGTATATACCAGGATGCCAGTATATACCAGGATGCCAGTATATAGCAGGATGCCAGTATATAGCAGGATGCCAGTATATAGCAGGATGCCAGTATATAGCAGGATAAGGGCATATACCAGGATGGGGTACATATACAAGACAGGAGGATCATTACCAGGATGGGGTACCTTAGTAGAGAATTTGGGGACATTACCCCCATAACAGTGTCAGCAGCAGATTCTTGCCCCATAACAGTGTGTCATGACCACATTTTTTGCTTAAAATTTTATTTTCCTATTTTCCTCCTCTAAAACCAGGGTGCGTCTTATGGTCCGGTGCGTCTTATAGTCCAAAATATACGGTACTTATATTATCAAATTCCTTATTTCACCTATTTATTAGGTCAGGGGTCCGCTTGCTATTTTTATGTTCTATGTGTCTGGGGTCTCTTCCCTATTTGTTTATATATTAATGATTTAAGAATAGGAATTTAATATTCTACTATTTGGGCTTGTATTTTTTCCTTTTTTGATGTTGGTTATTAATATGGGCATACAGGTGAAATTAGCCATACTTGTATGCCTCCTGGGTGATGGGTCATTTGGCAAATATCCTGTTTTATATTTTTTGGGCAATGATGCATGTGCTGCCCAGAAGATAAGACGGCCTCCAGTTTTCATTATATAGGATTGATAACTTTTTGTGAGTAGTGTATATTCAGCAATAGTAGATATGTTAAAGTTTGATATCAGACCTTCTGCAAGTCCAGGGACAGCCGCTGGATAAAGTCCTGCAGTTCTTGTTGTCTCTGTTCCAGCTCCGTAATCTTCTTCTCTGCCCCTTCCTGAGCTGCTGCCAGTTCTGCCCTGTACAACCAGAACAAGCCATGCTGAACTGAGAGTTATGTAGGAAAAAGCAGTGCGGTTTTATTACTGTGAGCAACTATACGGTATTTTCCCTGTAACAATCTTTCAGACACATAAAAGGGGAGTCATTTCTCTTGGATCTTACCTGTGCTCTGCCAACTCGGCGTTTTCTTCCTGGAGCCGCTGAAGGTCTTCCTCGAGTTTATCCGATCTGTGCCGACTGTCCTGCAGTTCTGCCCGGGATGTCTCCGCGTCTCTCCGTTTTAGCTCTAAGTCTTTTTCAGCTTTGCTCAGCAATTCTTCCTTCTTTAACAGCTGAAATGTTGGCCCAGAAGCAAAATTTCTAGTTAAGACCAAAGCCTCAATGCAATGACGTGGAGCCATAACAAAAATATTCTCAGTACAGAAAAAAAAAAAAAGTCAGTTTTTGGAACAGTACAACCTCTACAATGTTAATGCTGAGAGACTAAAAATTTGCGGGGTTCATAAAAAATGTCCAAAAAAAGGAAGATTTTTGTGTACTCACCGTAACATCTTTTTCTCTGAGCCTTCATTGGGGGAAACACAGGGCCATGAGTCTCAGTGCTGGCAGGCAGATTCCCGGCACAGGAAGGGTGTTTCACAAGGGTGGGGGCCTTTTCATTCATGAGCCCGCAGCCCAAGCCTCCTGAGCAAGGAGCGCTTACCCTGTTCAGATCCAGAATCAGAAGCTGCTGGCTGTGTCTCTCGGGCAGAACAGAGTTTTCCCAAGATGGCGCTGCTGTGAGGATTGCGATCGTGGGCGTAGCCTAGGCTTAGGGGCACTTTGCACACTATGACATCGCAAGCCGATGCTGCGATGCCATGCGCGATACTCCCCGCCCCCGTCACAGCTGCGATATCATGGTGATAGCTGCCGCAGCGAATATTATCGCTACGGTAGCTTCACATGCACTCACCTGCCCTGCGACGTCGCTCTGGCCGGCGAACCGCCTCCTTATTAAGGGGGCGGGTCGTGCAGCATCATAGCGACGTCACACGGCAGGCGGCCAATAGAAGTGGAGGGGCGGAGATGAGCGGGATGTAAACATCCCGCCCACCTCCTTCCTTCCGCATAGCTGACGTGAGCCGCAGGACGCAGGTAGGAGATGTTCCTCGCTCCTGCGGCTTCACACACAGCGATGTGTGCTGCCGCAGAAACGAGTAACAACATCGTAACATCGGTCATTTCCAAATTATGGAAATGCCGGACCCTACACCAATGATACGATAACGACGCTTTTGCGCTTGTTAATTGTATCAAAAAGGATTTACACACTACGATATCGACTGCGACGCCGGATGTGCGTCACTTTTGATTTGACCCCACCGACATCGCAGCTGCGATGTCGTAGTGTGCAAAGTACCCCTTAGGGCAGACCTGGGCAAGGGGCGGCCAGCGGGCCACATCCGGCCCGCCTACTCTCTGTGACCGGCCCGCCTGGCTCCAGGCGTCCTTGCTGGCCGGTCACTAATGAGGGCAATCTGACCTGTTGTTCGGAGCTCCAGGCTTCGGGCGGTCCGTGGTCAGATTGCCCTCATCACACGCTGCGTGCCGGCAGGGAACAGAGGACAGATACTGCAGCACCGCACAGTGCAGCAGCGGAACGCAGGAATCTGTCCTCTGTTTCCTGCCGGCACTTTCTCTGTGACACACACGCGCCCGCCCTGATGTCGTCAGTACGGCGCGCGTGTGTCATTTGAAAAGTTCCCGCCCCGGCAGGAGAAGAAGATGCAGCAGCCGGAGCCCGTACGGAGAGAGGAAGCAGCTCAGCGGGGAGCCGTACAAGAGAAGAAGGATGTCAGCGGGAGCCCGTACGGAGGTGCCTGAGGAGGGAAAGGTGAGTGGTGACTAGTAACCTGAGGGGACAATGGGGGGAGTGGAGGGGGGGGGGGGGTAACTGGTGAGTAATATTTGGGTGTAGTGATGTAGTATATGGCAATGTAGTTTTACAGGTGTAGTATATAGGGGTCTAGTGATGTATATGTGGATGTAGTGATGTATATTACAGGTGTATATGGGGGTGTAGTGATGTATATTACAAGTGTATATAGGGGTGTAGTGATGTATATTACAGGTGTATATAGGGGTGTAGTGATGTATATTACAGGTGTATATAAGGGTGTAGTGATGTATATTACAGGTGTATATGGGGGTGCAGTGATGTATATTACAGGTGTATATGGGGGTGCAGTGATGTATATTACAGGTGTATATTGGGGTGTAGTGATATATATTACAGTTGTATATAGGGGTGCAGTGATGTATATTACAGGTGTATATAGGGGTGTAGTGATGTATATTACAAGTGTATATAGGGGTGTAGTGATGTATATTACAGGTGTATATGGGGGTGCAGTGATGTATATTACAGGTGTATATGGGGGTGCAGTGATGTATATTACAGGTGTATATAGGGGTGTAGTGATGTATATTACAAGTGTATATAGGGGTGTAGTGATGTATATTACAGGTGTATATGGGGGTGCAGTGATGTATATTACAGGTGTATATGGGGGTGCAGTGATGTATATTACAAGTGTATATAGGGGTGTAGTGACGTATATTACAGGTGTATATAGGGGTGTAGTGATGTATATTACAGGTGTATATAGGGGTGTAGTGATGTATATTACAGGTGTATATAAGGGTGTAGTGATGTATATTACAGGTGTATATGGGGGTGCAGTGATGTATATTACAGGTGTATATGGGGGTGCAGTGATGTATATTACAGGTGTATATTGGGGTGTAGTGATATATATTACAGTTGTATATAGGGGTGCAGTGATGTATATTACAGGTGTATATAGGGGTGTAGTGATGTATATTACAAGTGTATATAGGGGTGTAGTGACGTATATTACAGGAGTATATAGGGGTGTAGTGATGTATATTACAGGTGTATATGGGGGTGCAGTGATGTATATTACAGGTGTATATGGGGGTGCAGTGATGTATATTACAGGTGTATATGGGGGTGTAGTGATGTATATTACAGGTGTATATGGGGGTGCAGTGATGTATATTACAGGTGTATATGGGGGTGTAGTGATGTATATTACAAGTGTATATAGGGGTGTAGTGACGTATATTACAGGAGTATATAGGGGTGTAGTGATGTATATTACAGGTGTATATGGGGGTGCAGTGACGTATATTACAGGAGTATATAGGGGTGTAGTGATGTATATTACAGGTGTATATGGGGGTGCAGTGATGTATATTACAGGTGTATATGGGGGTGCAGTGATGTATATTACAGGTGTATATGGGGGTGTAGTGATGTATATTACAAGTGTATATAGGGGTGTAGTGATGTATATTACAGGTATATATGGGGGTGTAGTGATGTATATTACAGGTGTATATAGGGGTGTAGTGATGTATATTACAGGTGTATATGGGGGTGTAGTGATGTATATTACAGGTGTATATAGGGGTGTAGTGATGTATATTACAGGTGTATATGGGGGTGCAGCGATGTATATTACAGGTGTATATAGGGGTGCAGTGATGTATATTACAGGTATATATGGGGGTTCAGTGATGTATATTACAGGTGTATATGGGGGTGCAGTGATGTATATTACAGGTGTATATGGGGGTGTAGTGATGTATATTACAGGTATATATGGGGGTGAAGTGATGTATATTACAGGTGTATATGGGGGTGTAGTGATGTATATTACAGGTGTATATGGGGGTGTAGTGATGTATATTACAGGTATATATGGGGGTGTAGTGATGTATATTACAGGTATATATGGGGGTGAAGTGATGTATATTACAGGTGTATATGGGGGTGTAGTGATGTATATTACAGGTGTATATGGGGGTGTAGTGATGTATATTACAGGTGTATATGGGGGTGTAGTGATGTATATTACAGGTGTATATGGGGGTGTAGTGATGTAGTATATGGGGATTGTTTGTGTATATATGTATATAGCGTGTGCGTGTGTGTATGTATGTGTGCGTGCGTGCAGAGAGAAAAGCCCGTAACTGCGAGTGGTACTGGAGTTACATCGGGTACCACGTGCTCTCTCCCCGCCCCCTGCAGCGCCATACCGCCATTACAGGGCCTGATTGCGTTTCTCCGGTACCTGTTTGCATACATGTGACAGGTACCGGCGAAAACACGAGTCTGTGAAATAAAAAGATTTTCCATATTTACCTGCTTTCTTCAGCTCTGCTGCCTCCCGTTCCTGACCACCGCTCATTCATTGATTATTCACCGCACTCAGGACCTGGAAGCCGGAGCATCGCGATGACAGCACCGGGCACAGCACCGTTGAGGACATCACCGCAGGGACAGGTGAGTATTCTGCAAGCACAGTGACCTCCAGGAGGTCATCAGAGTTTCCAATGAACTTTGATGACCATCCTGCGACACCCACGCTACAGCTTCATGGGTTCATCAGAGTTCATTGGGAACTGTGACGAGTCCCCGAGATGCTCCGGCTTCCAGGTTCTCAACATACACACACACCTGTATACTCACCCAGCGATGCGGTCCCCAGCGCTGTCCCTGCTTCCAGCTGCTCACTGCAGTGAATATTCAGTGAGTATAATTACCAGCGATAAGGAGCGGGAGGCAGCAGAGCCAGAGACAGCAGCGCTGGAGAGGGGTAAATATAGAAAATCTTTTTATTAAAAAGACCCGTGTTTTCTCTGGTATTTGTCACACTGATGTCACACAGATCACATCAGTGTGCGATCCGTGTGACACCCGTGCTGCCAGAGAAAAAAAGGACATGTGTGCGTGCAGGGCCACGAGGGGGGTCACACAGTCCGTAACTTACTGTTTGTATATGAAGGGATAGTATATATGCTATATACAGTATTGGGTAAAACTGAGTTAATTATATTAGTCCGGCCCTCTAAAACCATCCCAATTTCTCATGCGGCCCCATTGGAAAATTAATTGCCCACCCCTGCCTTAGGGTTACAGAGCGGGAAAACAGCCCACTCAACTGTGAAACTTCAATTGGAAAAAGGGATTCAGGGCACTACTCAGCACTCAATATGTCCAATGTAATAACCGTCCTATACAGAAGGCAAAAATCAGCGCAGCTCCAGGGTGCATATAGTAACAGAAGTAGATGTCATCCAATGTAAAAGACAAAAAATGCACTCACCAGATCTTTTTGCTGTGCTATGTGCGATTTATTCAATCGTGGAGGTTACATGAGTGGAGAGGGCTGGTAGGGGAGGGAGCACACGCCAAAACATGTCAAACAACGGCCGTTTCGCACTTTCACAGTGCTTCAGCTGGTCTGATTAAGTGTGACATCGTGTCCTTTTTATCCACAACACACCATGTGGCTGATGTCAAACAATTAAAAAATGTTAAAAACAACAAGTATAAACAAATCTTGATAAAATAACAGCAATATATATATATATATATATATCTCAAAAATATTGTCAGGACAGGCTCTAGGCTTGGTCACAGTAGCCCGAACACTGGAGTGGTTAAAGAACACACTCTTTGTCCTCTTAGGCAAGGTAAACTGGTGCTTTTCTGCCAGAGAGGGTTGCTCCTCTGATACTGGCGGATTGAGGTCCAGTACAGAATTAATGGACGCAATCAAATCACTAACATCTGAGTCACTTTCGGACAGATCAATGGGGCACATGGAGGCCGCCTCCGAGCCCCCAGTAACGGCATCCTCCTCGTCCTGCGAGTCAGCCCTTGAATCAGAGCCGCGGGACGAGGAAAGAGAGGGAGCCCTGCGTCTCCTTTTAGGAGGACGGGGTCTGGGACCAGATGAAGAATCCTCTGTGAGCTCCGCTGAGAGAGCCCTAGCAGCAGAGGCGCTCTGTGAAGGGGGCTGATGCATGGTCAGCAAAGTCCGGGACAGCTGTCCCATGGAGTCGGCAAAAGACTGGGAGATTGACCTGGAGAAGGATTCTACCCAAGCCGGGGGTTCAGCCACCGAAGCCGGAGCAGCCGGAGGGACCACTGTGGGTGCGATTCCAGGCTGAGGCATTGTCAGGTTAGAGCAGGCATCACAATGTGGATATGTGCTCGGTTCAGGCAGCACGAGCTTACATGCAGTGCATATTGAGTACAGCCTTGCAGCCTTGCTCCTTGTGTAAGACATGCTGCTGAAGCGGGGGCTCTGAGCCAGAATGACCCCCAGAGAGTATATAAACAGGTCCACAACCGGAGGTTGTGGCTTACCAGACCGTTTGTGTGCCCTCCAGATCCCACAGCCCGAACCCCCAGACAGATTAGCAGGGATGCTGCAACCAGCGCCGATCGCTGAAAGAACGCTGATAAAATGGCGCCGGAGCGAGGAGAGGGGGCGGGACCTACTCTGAGAGCGGGATCTGGAGGGCCAAGGAGATTTACAGGGGAGGGGACATTTACTCAGAGAGGAGTGTCCCTCCCCTGTGCCGAACGGCCGCTGGGCGGAGCCGCACTGTCCCTCTGCATGATTGACATGCAAGGGCAGTGAAATCGAAACTAGGCCTCAGGCGAAACCGGGGCCTAAATTTAAGGGATGCGGCTGGCGCGCAGGCTCCATCGGCGCGGTTCTCAGGTGACAACCAGAGAACCGGCCGGAAATGTCAGAACAGTTACACAGCACACTCTCCCCAACAATAAAGTACAAGGGACCCCCCGAACATGAACGTCTCAGATACTTAGCTTGTGAGACGTAGGGTTTCAAGTCCCTGGGGATGAGTGCTCCGTCCAGCAGGATCCTGAAGGGCTGCGGATGGAGACCGGTCTCCTGCCAAGCATGGAGAACCGTGCTGGCTCCCACTTCAAGCCAGAGCCCGAGGGATGGTGAAGGAGTGCGGCATGTAAGACTCCAGCCTTGGAATCAACCTTAACAACACCGCCGACACAGTGGGGTGAAAAGGGACATGCCGGGAGTCCAGGCTTGGACCCGCTTTTCTTCAAAAACTTTCCAAAAATGAAAAATCAGATGAGAATGAATGTGTGGATGTATGCCTCCTGAACACAAAGCAATGAACTGGCTAGATTTGGTTATCCAGGGGGTGTATATGCTCAGAGGGAGGAGCTACACTTTTTTAGTGTAGTACTTTGTGTGTCCTCCGGAGGCAGAAGCTATACACCCAATGTCTGGGTCTCCCATAGGAACGATAAAGAAATATTAAATAGATCAACCTAGAAATACACTTAGATCGTTTTTTTCATTTAATCCCAACGGGCCAGTGGCATTAAATTGCATGATATATTCAGCCTCTCTCCTAAGTAACATTTTCTGGGTGTCACCACCTCTAGAAGTGGGCTTAATCAGATCTATGCCCGCAAAAGACAAAACATTACTGTCAGCATTGTGATATTCATGTATATGGTTAATTAACCTTGTGGCTCCTATTCCACTCACAATGGAGTTTTTATGCTCTCTGAATCTCACAAATAATTGACGTATAGTTTTACCGATGTAAAAATATTGGCAAGGACAGAAAATTACGTACACCACCATTTTGGTCCTACAGGTAATCAAATGCTTTACTAAATGTGAATGGTCACCAATTTTAAAGGTTCTGCCAGTCATATGAATGAAGTTGCCGCATCTGTAATTACCTATAGGACCATCTTGCTGTAACCAAGTTTTGGGCGGTATGTGTCGTTTTTTTACTATTATGTCACCAAAATTCCTACATCGTCTGTGTGTCACCAATGGTTTTTGAGGGCCATTTCTCTGAGTTCAGTAATTCCTTCAATTATATGCCAATTTTTGTTTATGACTGTTTTTATCATTTGGTCCATAGGGCCGTATTTGAAATTAAAAACAAAACGATTTAGTTCTTTTTTGGCATGTGGTTTAACCAGATTTTTACTAGAAGGATTGTTTTCATGCAGAATTTTCTCCTCAGCCTGTTTTTGCATCGAATTAATCAGATTCAAGGGGTAACCACTAGTAAATCACTATAACACAAAATCTCAAACCTGGCTGAAAAGGAGATCTCTCTCTTTTTTGGTCGGCACAATCATTGCGTTCCTACAAAGACTGTAAACGTGTCCCTAGAGGACTCAGGGTTATGAAAGCAATTTCATTTTACCAAGAAGACGCTGAGTTTAAACACCTATAGAATGAGGTCCAAACGGAGTGTTCCCTCAAGTTTCTGAATTTGGTGCTACAAATAAAAATAAACAAGAGCACATAAAAATAACTGAATTAATCAGATTGAGGAAAGAGTTGGAAACACGCCTTTCAAAAGAACAGTGGAACAGATTTTTGCAGAATTTGGATAATAAACTAATCCCTTACCAGTCCATAGTAAAAGAACACAAAAAAGACAAATTTTTAAGGGATAAGGCGGATGATGATTCTAATAACGTGTTTAAATGGAATAAAAATCAGGACTTTCCTTCCTTTTTCAAAAAAAAGGGAATTTTGTTTACTTACCGTAAATTCCTTTTCTTCTAGCTCCTATTGGGAGACCCAGACAATTGGGTGTATAGCTTCTGCCTCCGGAGGCCACACAAAGTATTACACTTTAAAAAGTGTAACCCCTCCCCTCTGCCTATACACCCTCCCGTGGATCACGGGCTCCTCAGTTTTGGTGCAAAAGCAGGAAGGAAAAAACTTATAAATTGGTCTAAGGTAAATGCAATCCGAAGGATGTTCGGAGAACTGAAAACCATGAACCAAAAGAACAATTCAACATGAACAACATGTGTACACAAAAGAACAACCAGCCCGAAGGGAGCAGGGGCGGGTGCTGGGTCTCCCAATAGGAGCTAGAAGAAAAGGAATTTACGGTAAGTAAACAAAATTCCCTTCTTCTTTGTCGCTCCATTGGGAGACCCAGACAATTGGGACGTCCAAAAGCAGTCCCTGGGTGGGTAAAAGAATACCTCAATAAAAAGAGCCGAAACGGCCCCCTCTTACAGGTGGGCAACCGCCGCCTGAAGGACTCGCCTACCTAGACTGGCGTCTGCCGAAGCATAGGTATGCACTTGATAGTGCTTCGTGAAAGTGTGCAGACTAGACCACGTAGCTGCCTGACACACCTGCTGAGCCGTAGCCCGGTGCCGCAATGCCCAGGATGCACCCACGGCTCTGGTAGAATGGGCTTTCAGCCCTGAAGGAAGCGGAAGCCCAGAAGAACGGTAGGCTTCGAGAATCGGTTCCTTGATCCACCGAGCCAAGGTTGACTTGGAAGCCTGCGAACCATTACGCTGGCCAGCGACAAGGACAAAGAGCGCATCTGTACAACGCAGGGGCGCCGTGCGAGACACGTAGAGTCGGAGTGCTCTCACCAGATCCAAAGAGTGCAAATCCTTTTCACATTGGTGAATTGGATTAGGGCAAAATGAAGGCAAGGAGATATCCTGATTGAGATGAAAAGGAGATACCACCTTAGGGAGAAAATCCGGGACCGGACGCAGAACCACCTTATCCTGGTGAAACACCAGGAAGGGGACTTTGCATGACAGCGCTGCCAGCTCAGACACTCTCCGGAGTGATGTAACTGCCACTAGAAAGGCCACCTTCTGCGAAAGACGTGATAAAGAGACATCCCGCAGCGGCTCGAAAGGTGGCTTCTGAAGAGCCGTTAGTACCCTGTTAAGATCCCAGGGTTCCAGCGGACGCTTGTAAGGTGGGACTATGTGGCAAACTCCCTGCAGGAACGTGCGGACCTGCGGAAGCCTGGCTAGGCGCTTTTGAAAAAATACGGAGAGCGCCGATACTTGGCCCTTGAGAGAGCCGAGTGACAAACCCTTGTCCATTCCGGATTGAAGGAATGAAAGAAAAGTGGGTAAGGCAAACGGCCATGGAAGAAAACCGTTATCAGAGCACCAGGATAAGAAGATTTGCCAAGACCTGTAATAGATCTTGGCGGACGTTGGCTTCCTGGCCTGTCTCATGGTGGTGGCAATGACATCCTGAGATAACCCTGAAGACGCTAGGAGCCAGGACTCAATGGCCACACAGTCAGGTTGAGGGCCACGGAATTCAGATGGAAAAACGGGCCTTGAGACAGCAAGTCTGGGCGGTCTGGAAGCGCCCACGGTTGACCCACCGTGAGATGCCACAGATCCGGGTACCACGACCGCCTCGGCCAGTCTGGAGCGACGAGCATGGCGCGACGGCAGTCGGACCTGATCTTGCGTAACACTCTGGGCAGCATCGCCAGAGGAGGAAACACATAAGGCAGTCGAAACTGCGACCAATCCTGAACTAACGCGTCCGCCGCCAGAGCTCTGTGATCCTGAGACCGTGCCATGAATGCCGGGACTTTGTTGTTGTGCCGTGATGCCATGAGATTGACGTCCGGCGTTCCCCAGCGGCGACAGATCTCTCGAAACACTTCTGGGTGCAGAGACCATTCCCCCGCATCCATGCCCTGACGACTGAGAAAATCTGCTTCCCAGTTTTCTACGCCCGGGATGTGAACTGCGGAGATGGTGGAGGCTGTGGCTTCCACCCACTGCAGAATCCGCCGGACTTCCTGGAAGGCTTGACGACTGCGAGTGCCGCCTTGGTGGTTGATGTAGGCGACGGCAGTGGCGTTGTCCGACTGGATACGGATCTGCCTGCCCTCCAGCCACTGATGGAAAGCCAATAGGGCTAGATACACTGCCGTTATCTCCAGAACATTGATCTGAAGGGAAGACTATCGGAGTCCAGGTTCCCTGAGCCCTGTGGTGGAGAAAAACCGCTCCCCACTCTGACAGGCTCGCGTCCGTGGTGACCACAGCCCAGGTTGGGGGTAGGAAGGATTTTCCCTGCGATAGAGAATTGGGAAGGAGCCACCACTGAAGTGACGTCTTGGTTGCAAGGGAAAGAGAGACGTTCCTGTCGAGGGAAGCGGACCTCCTGTCCCATTTGCAGAGAATGTCCCATTGGAGTGGCCACAGATGGAATTGCGCGAACGGCACTGCCTCCATTGCTGCCACCATCTTCCCCAGGAAGTGCATGAGGCGCCTTAAGGGGTGTGACTGACCCCGAAGAAGTGATTGCACCCCTGCCTGCAGAGAAAGCTGTTTGTCCCGCGGTAGCTTGACTACCGCTGACTGTGTATGAAACTCCATCCCGAGGTAAGTCAGTGATTGGGTCGGTGTCAACTTGGATTTCGGGAAGTTGATGATCCACCCGAACTGCTGGAGAGTCGCCAGAGCGACGGTAAGGCTGTGTTGACACGCCACCCGAGAAGGGGCTCTGACTAGGAGATCGTCTAAGTAGGGAATCACCGAGTGGCCCTGAGAGTGTAGGACCGCCACAACGGATGCCATGACTTTGGTGAAAACCCGTGGGGCTGTCGCCAAGCCGAAAGGCAATGCCACGAACTGAAGGTGTTCGTCCCCGATGGCGAAACGCAAGAAGCGTTGATGTTCGGGTGCGATCGGCACGTGGAGATAAGCATCCTTGATGTCGATCGATGCTAGGAAGTCTCCTTGTGACATCGAGGCGATGACCGAGCGGAGAGATTCCATCCGAAACCGTCTGGTTCTCACATGTCTGTTGAGTAGCTTGAGGTCCAGAACGGGATGGAATGATCCTTTTTTGGCACCCCGTTGCTGAGGTCTCTTAGGTTTGGACTGGGGTAAGGAGGAGTCCTTTCCCTTGGATTCCTTAATAATCTCATCCAATCGTTCGCCAAACAAGCGGTCGCCAGAAAACGGCAAACCAGTTAAGAACCTCTTGGAGGCCGAGTCTGCCTTCCATTCGCGCAGCCACATGGCCCTGCGGACTGCCACAGAGTTAGCGGATGCCACAGCTGTACGGCTAGCAGAGTCTAGGACTGCGTTCATGGCGCAGGAAGAAAAAGCTGACGCTTGAGAAGTCAAAGACGCAACTTGCGGAGCAGAATTGCGTGTGATAGCATTAATCTCAGCCAGACAAGCTGAGATAGCTTGGAGTGCCCACACGGCTGCAAAGGCCGGGGCATAAGACGCGCCCGTGGCCTCATAGATGGACTTCACCAGGAGCTCTATCTGCCTGTCAGTGGCATCCTTTAGCGATGAGCCATCTGCAACCGATACCACGGATCTAGCCGCCAATCTAGAGACTGGAGGATCCACCTTGGGACATTGAGCCCAACCCTTAACGACTTCAGAGGGGAAGGGGTAACGCGTGTCAGTGAGGCGCTTAGTAAAGCGCTTGTCCGGAACCGCTCTGGGCTTCTGGACAGCATCTCTGAAGTTAGAGTGATCGAAAAACGCACCACGTGTACGTTTGGGGAACCTAAACTGGTGTTTCTCCTGCTGAGACGCCGACTCCTCTACAGTAGGAGGCGGGGGAGAAAGATCCAACACCTGGTTGATGGACGAGATAAGATCATTCACTAAGGCGTCCCCTTCAGGTGTATCAAGGTTAAGGGCGACGTCAGGGTCAGAGCCCTGAGCTGCGACGTCCGCCTCGTCCTCCAGAGAGTCCTCAAGCTGGGAACCCGAGCAGCGTGAAGAAGTCGGGGAAGATTCCCAGCGAGCTCGCTTAGCCTGTCTAGGACTGAGGTCCGGGCAGGAGTCCTCCACGTGAGACCTAGGGCCCAACCTGGGAGCGCGCTGCGGCGCAGACCGAGAGGGGCCTGGAGGCGACGATCCAACAGGGGCCGGGGCCTGTGTAAGGACCGGTCTGGACTGCAAAGCTTCTAGCAGCTTGGCAGACCATTTGTCCATAGACTGAGCCATGGATTGTGAAAGTGACTCAGAGAGTTTCTCAGCAAAAGAGGCGAACTCTGTCCCTGCCGCCTGGACAGGGGGAGCAGGGGGGTCTACATGAGCCGAGGGGCCCACTAGTGACCGAGGCTCCGGCTGAGCAAGCGAAACAGGGGTTGAGCATTGCTCACAGTGAGGGTAGGTGGAACCCGCAGGTAACATAGCCCCACAAGAGGTACAGGCCGCAAAAAAACCCTGTGCCTTAGCAGCTTTGCTCCTTGTGGACGACATGCTGTTGTCTCCTAGGAGAATGATCACTGAGGGTATATGGGCAAAAAAGGGTATACAGCCCGACCGAACAGAAATATATATATAAATACGTATCTATTCCGGCACCCTAGGGGGACCAGCACCGGGTGACCGGTGTGGCTTACCGACCGCTAACAAGCGGAGTGTGTGTGTCCTCCAGATTCCCTGCCTTAGGTCCCCCGGAGCTGCAGAGCTCTTCACTGAGAATCCTCCACCGGCAGAATGCCAAAAAATGGCTGCCGGAGCTCTCAGGGGAGGAGTGGAGCCGTGGGCGGCGCCAGGAAAGTGCGGGAATCTGGGGTCCCCACAGTGATCAGTGAGGGGGGAGGAAACATGCAGGATGCTCCAGCCCTCACATCCGACGTCAGGTCGGCAGTCCCGCCCTTAGCCCTGACAGGCAGGCCCGGGGGCGGGATTTTTGCGACTAGGCCGCGATGAAGCCGGGGACTAAATTTGAGACCGCGCCCGACAAGCAGGCACGGTCGGCGCGGAAGTCCGCCGGCCTTCTCAATTCAGCAGCTGCCGCAGCGTCCGGGAAGAAGGTGCGCTCCCTGCACAGTCCCCAATGGGGACACAGAGTACCTTTGAGATGCAGGGCCCGGTCCCTGAGGTTGAATAGACTCCGGTCCGGCAGATTCCCACAGGGGCTGCGGAGGGAGCACGGTCCCAGTAAATGGATGACCGCTCAGGATCCCACTTCTCCCAGAGCCGCTAAGGGATGGTGAAGGAGACGGCATGAGGCTCCGGCCTTTGTACCCGCAATGGGTACCTCAACCTTAACAACACCGCCGACGTAGTGGGGTGAGAAGGGAACATGCCGGGGGCCCCGTGGGGGCCCTCTTTTCTTCCAACCGACATAACTAATATGAGAATGCATGAGTGGATGTGTGCCTCCTTCCACACAAAGCATAAAACTGAGGAGCCCGTGATCCACGGGAGGGTTTATAGGCAGAGGGGAGGGGTTACACTTTTTAAAGTGTAATACTTTGTGTGGCCACCGGAGGCAGAAGCTATACACCCAATTGTCTGGGTCTCCCAATGGAGCGACAAAGAAATAATACCTCGATAAAAAGAGCCGAAAACGGCCCCCCTCCTTCCACACAAAGTATAAAACTGAGGAGCCCGTGGTCCACGGGAGGGTGTATAGGCAGAGGGGAGGGGTTACACTTTTTAAAGTGTAATACTTTGTGTGGCCTCCGGAGGCAGAAGCTATACACCCAATTGTCTGGGTCTCCCAATGGAACGACAAAGAAAAGTAAATCAAGAAAGAATTTTAAAAAAATCTTCCACAAATAAAAAAGCTGCATGGACGACGGATTCCGACTCCAGCGGGCAAGAGGAACCACCACCTGCTAAAAGAAAGTTCAGTGATGATAGAACTCCCTCAACTTCAGCAAGTAACCCTTTAGAAAGAGGACAAGAAGAGGCCGTGGGAGGAACAAACGAACAGCTTATGGGGAAAAGGAAGAATGTGTCCTGGATGGATTAACATCTTACCCTATAAATAAGAAAAAAAATCTATAACCTCACTGACCATTTACTTGATACGAATATGCTGTCTGTCCTTGAGAAAGGACTGAATTTTTGTCTCCCAGAACCATTCGATTTGGTGGACTTTGAAGTAGATCTCTACAAAGCATGTCGTAAATTGCACCTAAAAAAAACAACATTTTTCTAATCTGAATAAAGACACATGGCAAAATCACACCAGTGAAAGGCAATGTTACAGCAGTGCCTTAGGCTTTTCGTATGAAGGCTCTGAGATGAGCAAGATTAGACAGGATGCTTTACAGCTATTGAGCTTGACGGATGATAATGCAGACAATGCGGTTTTTCCCTCAGTGAGAAGTAATTTAAAACACCAATACAAGGTTCACTAGAGGTATAAAATCCTCGTTTGTTCCACCAATATCTCCAGGAAATAGTATTAATCTATTTCAGGAGATCGTAAAAAAAAAGGACATTCAGAAGTTAGAGTCAGTTCAAAGGCGGACGAGTAGACTACTACAAGGAATGGAGGCCTCCCATATGATGACAGGTTGAAAAAGTTAGATATGTTTAGCTTAGAAAAAAAGACGTCTCAGAGGAGATCTCATTTATATGTATAAATACATGTGTGGTCAATATAAAGGACTGGCACATGACTTATTTCTTCCGAAGACAGTACTAAGCACCAGGGGGCACTCACTGCGAGTGGAAGAAAAGCGATTCCGACAGCTAAATAGGAAAGGGTTCTTTACAGTTAGAGCAGTCAGACTGTGGAATGCCGACCACAAGAGGTAGTAATGGCAGATACTTTAACAGCTTTTATATCAGGGCTGGATGATTTCCTCAGTACACAACATTGTTGGTTATAAATGACTTAGTGACTAAATGTAGAACTGGTGGAGGAAGGTTGAACTAGATGGACCTAGGTCTTTTTTCAACCTTAGTAACTATGTAACTATGTAACTATGTAATGAGAGACATGAGGGCATTAAAATATCCTAGTCTAAGAAATAACTTGTCAAATGCAGAAAAACTAGCTCTAAATAAAATCAAATCCCTTAAAAACGTGGTAATACGAAAGGCAGATAAAGGTGGAGCTACGGTCCTTATGACCACTGACTATTATTTAGAAGAATCCAAGCGTCATCTAGACAATCGTGCAGTTTATCAAAAATTAGATAGTGATCCAACTAATAGGTTAAAGGGGTGGTTCACCCATTTTTTTTTTTCCCCCAATGATTCTCACTTACCATTGTCTGCATCTTCTGCATTGGCTTCTGTTTCCATTTCTGGCACTGAGCGGCGCTATCCTGCACGCTCAGTGCCAGTCACATGACCCCCTGGAGCTGTGGCTGCCGGCATCCTCTGACGTCCCGGCATTTCCGGGCTCTCAAACTGGACGGGTACGTCACAGGATGCCGGCGCCACTCACACTGATTGACTGGGCTGTGGGCGGTGACTACCTTACGTCACAGCCCAGCATCGAGGGGAGGATCCGGAGGACGCCAGTGTGTGGAGCGGTGAAGGCAGAGCGCGCGCTACCAGCATTCAGCTGTGGGAGGTACGGGCTCCAGTGTGGAGTACAGGGGGGGTTTCCTCCACTGAAATCCCCCCTGTCACGCAAGTATGTGATCACACTGTCCACCCGCCCGCTGTGCTCAGCTGTCAGGAGAGCGGGCGGTGTCGGCAGTGTGATCATATACTCCCACAAGCAGCACAAGTGACAGGACGCGGAGTGAGTGTGTATGTCATACTCACCTGTCTGCAGGGTCCGGGTGCCATGCCTGCTTCCAGCCCCTGTCTCGGTCCCGCCGCTTCGGCTGTGTGCAGTCTCCCCGGTGCACGCACGAAGCTTGCAGGACCTGGCCGTGGATCACCTGATGCAGTCACCTGACGCATCAGCTGATCGTAGTCTCGCCGGCTTTTTCGCGCCCGGCCGGCTATCAGCTGATCCTGCCGTCAGGGGACTTCATCAGCTGATTACCGGCAGCTCCTGCAGCGATGGGACAGGATCATACTCCTGTCCAATCGATCGCTGCAGGAGCTGCCGGTTATCAGCACATAAGTGAGTATGTATTTATTTATTTATTTTTTTTTTTGCACTGATGCATTAGCTGATTGTATAATCGGCTTTTATACAATCAGCTGATGTGTGATGTGATTCAAGCACTTGATCCTGACACATCATCTGATCGCTTTGCCTTCCAGCAAACCGATCAGATGATATTGGATCCGGATTGGACGGCGCGGGACCCTAACCCAGGATTACTGCGGAGGGGGGTTTATTTCAATAAAGATGGAGTCACTAATTGTGTTGTGTTTTATTTCTAATAAAAATATTTTTGTGTGTTGTGTTTTTTTTTTTTTTTTATATCATTACTAGAAATTCATGGTGGCCATGTCTAATATTGGCGTGACACCATGAATTTCGGGCTTAGGGCTAGCTGATAATATACAGCTAGCCCTAACTCCATTATTACCCGGCTAGCCACCCGGCATCAGGGCAGCTGGAAGAGTTTGATACAGCGCCAGAAGATGGCGCTTCTATGAAAGCGCCATTTTCTGTGGTGGCTGCGGACTGCAATTCGCAGTGGGGGTGCCCAGAAAGCTTGGGCACCCTTCACTGTGGATTCCAATCCCCAGCTGCCTAGTTGTACCCGGCTGGACACCAAAATTAGGCGAAGCTCACGTCATTTTTTTTTTAAATTATTTCATGAAATTCATGAAATAATTAAAAAAAAAAAAGGGCTTCTCTATATTTTTGGTTCCCAGCCGGGTACAAATAGGCAGCTGGGGGTTGGGGGCAGCCCGTACCTGCCTGCTGTACCCGGCTAGCATACAAAATATGGCGAAGCCCACGTCATTTTTTTTTCTTTTTTGGCAAAAAACTGCATACAGTCCGGGATGGAGTATGCTGAGCCTTGTAGTTCTGCAGCTGCTGTCTTCTCTCCTGCTTACACTAGTGAATGGAGGATGCTGAGCCTTGTAGTTCTGCAGCTGCTGTCTGCTCTCCTGCATACACTAGTGAATGGAGGATGCTGAGCCTTGTAGTTCTGCAGCTGCTGTCTGCTCTCATGCATACACTAGTGAATGGAGGATGCTGAGCCTTGTAGTTCTGCTCCCCCTGCCTCTCCCTCCAGCATACAGTCCTGGATAGAGCATGGTGAGCCCTGTAGTTCTGCAGCTGTATGCTCTCCTGCATACACTAGTGGAGAATGAAGAACATATTGAAGAAGGAAATTACTTCAGAACTTTTATATTTTTTTTTTCTCTTTCAACAATCTTTCTGTGATAAAAAAAGCATAAAAACACAGAGCAAAAAACGCACCAAAACACGGTAAAAACGCATCTGTTGTTTGCCACGTATGCTTTTTTTTGTTTTTTTTGACGCAAAAAAAGGCACAAAAACACCGCTTAAATAAAACGACGCAGTGTGTGAACTTAGCCGAAATCCACACTGTTACTTGTCATGCATGGGACACACTTTTTCCACTCTCAACTGCACAAGTCCCAGAGTGGCTCAAATTGTGATAATCCCTGCAATCATTAGAGGATTGGAGATTAGATTCTGTAACAATAAATGTTTAGAGCAATATTGTTATATTGATGGTGTATCCTTAGTATAATACATCATTATGTGATCGTAGGGATCTGATACACGGCCATGTTCTCCACTAAGATTTTCATGGCCACACAATGGAAAAAGTATCGTGTTCCTTGAGACTCTGCCCTGACTCCATCACAGCTAAGTCTCCACCACTCAAGCCTTCTACTATTACACCGCCAGGCAGTGCAGCCATTTTGAAAATTTATTAAAGTTTATTTTTCTCATTAATAAAATACTGAAATGTCTCCAAATTTCAAATTTTACCTATAAAGATAAAAATCAGTTAACATGAACTTTGATGATGTCATAGTCATGAGACCAGTCTGAAAGCTAAGGTCTGTGCAACATTCACACCAGACTGGTCACATGGCTATGTTGTCATGGAAGGTCTTTTAGGCCGTTGTGCATACCGGGGGACATAGCAATGATCTAAAGCAGAAGAGCCACGTAGACAGAGTCTGCAGGATGCGTTGCTGAACCTGTCTGTATAATGAAACTTTTTTTTTATTCTTTATTTTACAGCACCTCACCCGCCCCATACCATAACTGTAAAGACAGAGTTCGGTGTTTACCCACAAGGTCGCGTTATCTCTTCAACTCTGCCACTATGTATAATATCACCCACACACACTGCCAATCTGTATAATATCTTCCTGGTATACAGTATATGTCCTCTTCTTGGTATTTATGTCTTCCTTTTGGGTTATGTCCTCATCATGGTTTGTGTCCCCTTTTTGGTATATATGTCCTCTTAATTGTATAGAAGTCTCCTTTTTTGGCCCTTCGTGTCATATTATGCAGCAAAAACAAAAGACAAAACATTTTACTCACCTTCCATAGCTCCAATGTTAGTCAATGTTCTCTTTGAGCCACGATGCAATTCAGCTAGTTGTGTGCCTTCCGATGCATAGCCAGCTGAGACAAGGCTGGTTCTTTGGTCGGCGTGCCACCCAACCACCCCTGGCATTTGGCCCGCGCATGTGTTCAGCTCACAGAGTGCTTTCATGCAGCACTGTGATGAGGTCGCAGACTAATGACCTAATTAAGCTGCTGCACACACAGCGCTTTGCTACATTGACCTTGCCTTCAGCACCTGGCTAATTTTCAGGCAATGTTCCTTCACATGCAAATTTGCTATGTGTTGTGGTAGAAGTGACATGGCTGGGTCCCTCTGATGAGGCTGTGATTGTGGCCATTTGCAATGGTGGGCCAGACCGTACCTGGGCTTAATAAAGCTAAGTTATTACCCAATGCCTGGCCATGCCCCCCTCTTCATCGGGACCCATACAACAGTCATTGTTTTCATGCACTGATGGTGGCCCTGTACACGCCACCACGCAGATTTCGTGTTTCTGGTGTCAATTAGAGTAGCACAGTTGCGTAGCTGCATAGACCCTTCATTGTAATAGTCACCGTGGTCATGTAATGCACATGCGCCATCTATTCAAATCAACATGAACTGCTGATTGGCGGTGGCGCTTTTTGATGTACCTACACCGATCACACAATGATTACATATCTAAAGGATTGACCATCAATGTAAAAGGTCATAGACAAATAGCTTTCATGGAGTTATGCATTATTGACACTGTATTGCAAAATTTAAAACCAAAACTAATATATGCATTTCTACTCTATACATTGAATGTTTTACAGAATGCCTTGCTGCATTGTCAAAGGTTGCTCTTGTGAATCCAGAAGGCTGAATACTGCTGTCATTCTACATGTGTTCCCATGGAATCCACAGCGCATAAGAGATTGGCTACTTCAAACTGGACAGTATGGAGAAAATCTTGAAGACATGGTTCAAAAGGTTCTCAATGGAAAAATTAATGATACTTATCGATTATGCTCACTACATTTTGCAAGTGATGCCTATATCTACATTGATGACCGTCGTTCTCTGAGACCGGATGCAATTCCTACTATCTTTCCCAAAAAATTATTACAAATACCACCCATTGAGTATTATGTGGAGCAACCCACAACAAGTGGTATAACAACAACAAGAACTCCTACAAGCCGTGGATCTCTTGTTCCATGTGTGTCAACAAACACAAATACAACAACCAGCGTGTTATATACTTTAAGCTCAAGTTGCACAACTACACAAACTAACTTCCAGCAATTATGTAAAATTTGTAGGAGATATGTTTACAACAATACCTTCCATTGTATTCCAAACAGAGCAACCATCACGAAAGAGGAAGAGGAGTACCCACCAAACATTCCCTACACCACAAAGTGGTGAAACTTCAGTGTTTAGTAAAATAAATAATACACAATCTGTTGCTGTGAACACAGAGTTTGAAAAATTTCAGAAATCAAGAATGACTCAAACAATTTTTTCAAAAAAAAATAAATACACGATGTGCAAAATGGGTCCTTCAGAAAAACCAAAGGATGACCAAACGCAAAATAATACTGTATTTGAACTGAAGACATTAGTAGGTGACTCAGGTAGTGATTCAGACCTGGAACAACATTGGTCACAACACAGGAAAAGGACAGATAATCAAGATTCAAGCGAAAAACAATTACGATTTAATTTAAGCGCAGCGAGTGCTGTTCACAAAGAAATGCCTGTTACAGATCATTTAGAATATTCAGATGAGATGGATTTGGATGTATCCTTGGCAAGATCATCACAATCCACATCAACACCGTTGAAAAGATATAATCCCACAGTTGAAACATGTTTGCTTGAACATAATTATTGTGCATATAAAAGTACAGAATATGACGAACTAAAAGAATATGGCCAACACTCTGGTCAGCTTTTGACAACATTTGAGGAAAGAGCGTGCCCACTATCACCAATACAAGAAGAAGTGGAAGGAACCGAAACATCCCCTCAGATTGTTGTGCATGAAAGTACAAGGGACCAAAGTGGCACTACTTACATTGATCCAAGTGATGCATCTTTTCATTTTTCTGATTGTGCAGAGGAAAGTGAAGAAAGTTGTAATGAGGACGTTGATGAGGAAACCGAAGAAAGTGATTTCAAACTGTTGCGTACACAATGTGATAATCATTCAGCTGAAAAGAAATATCTTGTATTTGACTGTTCTCTGAGGGTTTTAATTTCTATGGTACCTTGTCAATACACACCTCGATGCTCGGGTAAATTAAAAGAAATTAAAAGGCAATTAGTTGGCAGCATGATTACCGTATTTGTCCAGTGTGAAAATGGACATAATTATAAATTGTGGGACAGCCAACCTAAGCATGGATGTAGACCAATGGGAAATGTTTTGATTTCTTCTGCCTTAATTTTAAGTGGTTCAAGTTTTCTGAAAATGAAGCATTTCTTTAATACTTTAAAAATGGCCAGCATAGGAAAAACTACGCATTACAATAATCAAAAAGATTACATTTTCCCAGCAATAGATCATCAATGGAATCTAGAACAAAGAAATGTACTTGAGGACATGAAAAAAGGTTCGGTGTGCCTCTCAGGGGATGGACAGTCAGACAGTCCGGGCTTCTGTGCAAAATATTGCATATATTCTCTGATGGACACAGAAACGAAGGGAATTTTGTTTACTTACCGTAAATTCCTTTTCTTCTAGCTCCAATTGGGAGACCCAGACAATTGGGTGTATAGCTACTGCCTCCGGAGGCCGCACAAAGTACTACACTTAAAAGTGTAAGGCCCCTCCCCTTCTGGCTATACACCCCCCCGTGGGAGCACGGGTCCTTCAGTTTTAGTGCAAAAGCAAGAAGGAGGAAAGCCAATAACTGTTTCAAAAACAAATTCAATCCGATAAACAATATCGGAGAACGTAAGTTATTAACATGAACAACATGTGCACCCGAAAAACAAATACCCTCAGAAAAACAGGGCGGGTGCTGGGTCTCCCAATTGGAGCTAGAAGAAAAGGAATTTACGGTAAGTAAACAAAATTCCCTTCTTCTTTTTCGCTCCTAATTGGGAGACCCAGACAATTGGGACGTCCAAAAGCAGTCCCTGGGTGGGTAAAATAATACCTCGCGATCGGGCTGTCAGGCAGCCCTTCCTCACAGGTGGGCCACCGCCGCCTGCAGGACTTGTCTACCTAGGCTGGCATCCGCCGAAGCGTAGGTATGCACCTGATAATGCTTGGTGAAAGTGTGCAGACTCGACCAGGTAGCCGCCTGGCACACCTGCTGAGCCGTAGCCTGATGCCGTAATGCCCAGGACGCACCCACGGCTCTGGTAGAATGGGCCTTCAGTCCAGAAGGAGTCGGAAGCCCAGCAGAACGGTAGGCGTGTAGAATTGGTTCCTTGATCCACCGCGCAAGGGTGGATTTGGAAGCTTGCGACCCTTTATGCTGACCAGCGACCAGGATAAAGAGTGCATCCGAACGGCGCAGAGACGCCGTGCGGGAAATGTAGATCCTGAGTGCTCTCACCAGGTCCAACAGATGTAAACCCTTTTCAAATTGGTGAACTGGATGCGGACACAAAGATGGTAAAGTGATATCCTGATTGAGATGAAAGGAAGATACCACCTTGGGAAGAAACTCTGGAATTGGACGCAGTACCACCTTGTCCTGGTGAAACACCAGGAAGGGCGATTTGCAAGATAACGCCGCCAGCTCTGACACTCTCCGAAGAGACGTGACCGCCACCAGAAAAACCACTTTCTGTGAAAGCCGAGAAAAGGAAATCTCCTTCATAGGCTCGAAAGGTGGCTTCTGGAGAGCAATCAGAACCTTGTTCAGATCACAGGGTTCCAATGGCCGCTTGTAAGGGGGAATGATATGACAAACCCCTTGCAGGAACGTGCGTACCTTAGGAAGTCGCGCCAGGCGCTTCTGAAAGAATACGGATAGCGCAGAAACTTGTCCTTTAAGGGAGCTAAGCGACAAACCTTTTTCCAACCCAGACTGCAGGAAGGAAAGAAAAATAGGCAATGCAAATGGCCAGGGAGAAACTCCCTGAGCAGAGCACCAAGATAAGAATATCTTCCACGTTCTGTGGTAGATCTTGGCGGAGGATGGTTTCCTAGCCTGTCTCATGGTGGCAACAACATCATGAGATAAACCTGAGGTCCCTAGGACCCAGGACTCAATGGCCACACAGTCAGGTTCAGGGCCGCAGAATTCAGATGGAAAAACGGCCCTTGAGACAGCAAGTCTGGACGGCCTGGTAGCGCCCACGGTTGTCCTACCGTGAGATGCCACAGATCCGGGTACCACGACCTCCTTGGCCAGTCTGGAGCGACGAGAATGGCGCAACGGCAGTCGGACCTGATTTTGCGGATCACTCTGGGCAATAATGCCAGAGGTGGGAACACATAAGGTAGTCGGAACTGCGACCAATCCTGAACTAAGGCGTCTGCCGCCAGAGCTCGGTGATCGTGAGACCGTGCCATGAAAACCGGGACCTTGTTGTTGTGCCGTGACGCCATCAGGTCGACGTCCGGCATCCCCCAGCGGCGACAGATCTCCTGAAACACGTCTGGGTGAAGGGACCATTCCCCTGCGTCCATGCCCTGGCGACTGAGAAAGTCTGCTTCCCAGTTTTCCACGCCTGGGATGTGAACTGCGGATATGGTGGATGCTGTGTTTTCCACCCACGTCAGAATCCGCTGGACTTCTTGAAAGGCTTGTCGACTGCGTGTTCCCCCTTGGTGGTTGATGTACGCCACCGCTGTGGAATTGTCCGACTGAATCCGGATCTGCTTGCCCTCCAGCCACTGTTGGAAGGCTCGCAGAGCAAGATAGACTGCTCTGATTTCCAGAACATTGATCTGAAGGGTAGACTCTCTCTGAGTCCACGTACCCTGAGCCCTGTGGTGAAGAAACACTGCTCCCCACCCTGATAGGCTCGCATCTGTCGTGACCACCGCCCAGGATGGGGGCAGGAACGACTTTCCTTTTGACAATGAGGTGGGAAGAAGCCACCATCGGAGAGAGTCCTTGGTTGCCTGAGAGAGGGAGACATCCCTGTCGAGTGACGTCGACTTCCCGTCCCATTGGCGGAGAATGTCCCATTGTAGAGGGCGCAGATGAAACTGCGCGAAAGGGACTGCTTCCATTGCTGCCACCATCTTCCCTAGGAAATGCATGAGGCGCCTCAATGAGTGGGACTGGTTCTGCAGGAGAGATTGTACCCCTGTCTGCCGAGAGCACTGCTTGTCCAGTGGAAGCTTCACTATCGCTGAGAGAGTATGAAACTCCATGCCAAGATATGTTAGTGATTGGGTCGGGGTTAGATTTGACTTTGAAAAGTTGATAATCCACCCGAAACTCTGGAGAGTCTTCAGTGCCACGTTCAGACTGTGTTGGCATGCCTCTTGAGAGGGTGCCTTTATAAGTAGATCGTCCAAATACGGGATCACAGAGTGACCCTGCGAGTGCAGGACAGCTACTACTGCTGCCATGACCTTGGTGAAGACCCGAGGGGCTGTTGCCAGCCCGAAAGGTAACGCTACGAACTGCAGGTGTTCGCTTTCTAGAACGAAGCGTAGAAAACGCTGATGCTCTGGCGCGATCGGCACGTGAAGATAAGCATCCTTGATGTCTATTGATGCTAAGAAATCTCCTTGAGACATTGAGGCTATGACGGAGCGGAGAGATTCCATCCGGAACCTCCTGGTTTTTACGTGTTTGTTGAGCAATTTTAGATCTAGGACGGGCCGAAAGGACCCGTCCTTCTTTGGCACCACAAACAGATTGGAGTAAAAACCGTGACCTTGTTCCTGAAGAGGAACGGAAGTCACCACTCCTTCCGCCTTTAGAGCGGCCACCGCCTGCAGCAGAGCATCGGCTCGGTCGGGCGGTGGGGAAGTTCTGAAGAAACGAGTTGGAGGACGAGAGCTGAACTCTATCCTGTACCCGTGAGACAGAATGTCCCTCACCCAACGGTCTTTGACCTGTGACAGCCAAATGCCGCCAAAGCGGGAGAGCCTGCCACCGACCGAGGATGCGGAGAGAGGAGGCTGAGAGTCATGAGGAAGCCGTCTTGGTAACGGTTCTTCCTGCTGTCTTTTTTGGGCGTGACTGCGTCCGCCAAGAATCTGAACCTCTCTGATCCTTTTGAGTCCTTTTGGACGAGGAGAATTGGGACCTGCCTGAGCCTCGAAAGGACCGAAAACCAGACTGACCCCTCCTTTGTTGGGGCTTGTTTTGTCTGTGTTGAGGTAAGGATGAGTCCTTACCCTTGGAGTGTTTAATGATTTCATCCAAACGCTCCCCAAACAATCGGTCACGAGAAAAGGGCAAACTGGTTAAGCACTTCTTGGAAGCAGAATCTGCTTTCCATTCTCTCAACCACAGGGCCCTGCGCAAAACCACGGAGTTGGCTGACGCCACCGCCGTACGGCTCGTAGAGTCCAGGACAGCATTAATCGCGTAAGACGCGAATGCAGACATTTGAGAGGTCAATGGTGCCACCTGCGGGGCAGATGTACGTGTGACCGAGTCGACTTGTATAAGCCCAGCTGAAATAGCTTGGAGTGCCCATACGGCTGCGAAAGCTGGCGCCAACGACGCTCCAATAGCTTCATAGATGGATTTCAGCCAGAGCTCCATCTGCCTGTCAGTGGCATCTTTAAGTGCCGCTCCATCTTCTACTGCAACTAAGGATCTAGCTGCAAGCCTGGAGATTGGAGGGTCCACCTTGGGACACTGGGTCCAACCCTTGACCACGTCAGGGGGAAAAGGATAGCGTGTATCTTTAAGCCGTTTAGAGAACCGCTTCTCAGGATAAGCGTGGTGTTTCTGGATTGCATCCCTAAAGTCAGCGTGGTCCAGAAAAGTGCTTAATTTACGCTTGGGGTATCTGAAATGGAATTTCTCCTGCTGTGAAGCTGCCTCCTCCTCAGTAGGAGCTGGCGGAGAAATATCTAACATCCTATTGATGGACGCTATAAGATCATTCACTATGGCGTCACCATCCGGTGTATCCAGATTGAGAGCGGACCCAGGATCAGAATCTTGATCAGTTACATCCGCCTCATCACCCATAGATTCATCCCGCTGGGATCCTGACCAGTGAGACGAAGTTGAGGGCCCCTCATAACGAGCCCGCTTAGGTTGTCTGGGACTGTTGTCCGAGTCAGAATCGTCACCCTGGGGTGCATGTGACACCCCCGGAGCTTGGAAGTGTGCCAGCTGAGGGGGACCAGGGAGCAATGATGCCACAGTGTCCATGGTATGAGTTACTGGTCTAGACTGCAATGTTTCAAGAATCTTTGACATGGTCATAGACAATCTGTCAGCAAAAGCTGCAAACTCCGTTCCTGTCACCTGGACAGCATTCACAGGTGGTACACCCTGGGTCACGTCCAGCAGAGGCCCCGGCTGTGCAAGTTGCACAGGGGCCGAGCACTGCACACAATGGGGGTCAGTGGAACCTGCCGGTAGAGCAGCCGCACATGCGGTACAGGCAGCATATAATGTCTGTGCCTTGGCACCCTTGCGTTTAGCGGACGACATGCTGTTGCCTCCTTGTAATCTAGGAGGGTATATAGCCGAGAATCACCAGCGACCGTACAGTACAAAGTATTTGCAAACACAAAATACTCAGTATACAAACGGCACAAGTGGGGGTGAGCCCTTGAGGGCTGCTTACCGCCCGCTGAACAGCGGGTATGAGGCCGTAGAATCCCGTGTCTGGGTCTCCCCGTCTCCCCTCTGCAGCTCAGCGTGCAGGCAGGAATGGCTGCCGGCGTTCTGTGAAGAGGGGCGGACCTTGGGCGTGCCACAAACAAAGAGCGGGAAACTGCGTCCTACTGTGCCTGGTGTGAGGGCTGGAGTATGTAAAAAAGACTCCAGCCCTCAGCGCTGATGCTCTGTACAGCGTCCCGCCCTCCTCCTGACTGGCAGGTGCGGAGGCGGGAACGAACGAACTAGGCCGCAAAAGCCGGGGACTGTAGTAATAAGCGCGGCCGTGATATATGCACGGCCAGCGCGGAAGTCCCCGGCGCACCACAAGTCCCAGCCGCGTCGCAGTCCCAGCGGCCGGCGCGACCGTTCTCCCCGAGTCTACCCATTCAGCTAAGCTGAAGTGAGGAAATGGCACAAGCGCAGCAGCGCTGATGTCCCCGGCGCACTAACACACCCAGCAATG